>NW_008246058.1:1081341-1125889 GCF_000691975.1 Corvus brachyrhynchos
CCCTTCCTCCCTTTCATTGCACAGAACTTGTGCTGTAGCTCTGTGGTTTTGTGTTTGTGGTTTGCAGAAAAAAGCCCACATAGTAAGGCTAGGAGACTCATTAGAGTGAAATATTGATTTAATTAATACCAGTAATATCCTCTAAGAGAGATAAAGGTGTTAAAGTCTTTCCCAAAGGGCTGTAGAGGTAAATTTTCTATTTAAAGATACTAAAATGGAAGTAACGAAAATTATATGAACACATGCCAGAAAGGAAAATAAATAGAAGCAGGAAAGACATTTCAGATACAACAGTCTCTAATTCATTCTTGAGTCAAGGATTTTTCTCACTTTCACTGGCTTCAACTGCATCTTCTTGGTTTTGACCTCTCTGTATATGCAGTTTGCTATTAAATACATTGAAATGAGTCCTTGGCTGTGTACCAATACACATTCCATTATCTGAGATAACTCAGTTTATAAAGCAGGCAGAAAAGGAACCTTTGTAAGATGTTTCTTCTTTTGAACTTGCAGTCAGATTCAGACTTGGTCTCCTTACTCTTATATCTGATACTTTTGACTTTTTTATTCTGTAAAAATGTCCAACATTTCAAAAGAAAAGTTCACATATGCATTAAAGTTCCTGTAGTGGGCAACTTTAAATTCCAATGTTGTTTACAAAACGAGCTCATATTGTTTCACTGATATATTATTGATCTTATTACTCTGTCAATAGCTGCAGATATTTCTTCATCTCTGTATTACAAATTCAACTTGCTGATTTAAAAAGCATATATATGTCTATTGCTAAATAGTTCTTTTTAATCTTAAAATTATTTTAATTTTCACTAAATGTGTTGACTTGTGGCTTTTCTCAAAGTACTGTTTATTACTTAGTTTGCTGCTAAGTTGCACTAAGCTTAAAATTATAATTGACTGACTACAAAAAACCTTTCTGACTTTTGATTTTTCTTTGCAGATCATGTTCAAAATGAAGAAAACTATGCACAAGTACTAGATAAATTTGGAAGTAATTTTTTAAGTCGGGATAATCCAGATCTTGGCACCGCTTTTGTAAAATTTTCCACACTTACTAAAGAATTATCAACACTGTTGAAGAACCTGGTGAGGAGTTTCAAACTTTCTTAGCTTTTAATTTGTTTCAAAATGAAGTATAATACAACAGCTGCATGATCATGATGACTAATGATACTTTTTGAGATGCTTCCAGTTTTTTTCAAAAACAAAACCAACAATTTCTGCAGAGAGGATCTCTAAAGGGTGTTATTACGCACTCTGTGTTTGATTGTTAATTGGCAGTTAAGAAGGTAATGTAAATGTTGAGACATCACTTGAGTCATCATTCTCAAGTGATTGATGGTGATACATACCTCATGGACCTTAATTTTAAATCATCCCTTAACTTGAAGTCTTTCCAGTTAAAAATACAGTATCATTAGTTATGGCTGTTTTGTTTTACCACAAAAGGAGAAACATTCACTTTTTGGAAGAAAAAAGAACAATTTGAGCATGCTTAAATGGTGTTAACAATCCCCTCTCCCTGCAGAATATAAAGCATCTATTGCCTAAATACCAGTTTTTTGAAGGTGGTTTAAAGGTTTGTCTCATTTAAAGTTTGCCTTAGGCTTTTATTTCTGAAAGCTGCATAATAAAACTACAGTCACAGCAAATATCTTTGAACACTGAAAGTAATGAAGCCATATTTCTTGTGAAATCATATTTCATGGGCTTTGTAGCTGTCACATTCAGAAAGTCATAGCTTCAGTTTTACATTTTTCTTATAGTTGAACTTATTTCCAAGCTTTTTTGGTGTGTGAAGTACAAGTGGTATTACAGACTTGTCTTCCTAGAGTCCCTAACACAACCATAACTGCTGTAGGTCACACCAAAGCTCCCTGTAGCAAAGTTCCCTGGCTTTGACAGTTGCCCAAGATTGAGTTTTCTGCTTTCCTCTGTGGAGACTTCTGTCACTCTGGGTTATTTTGACCTTCTTTAATTTAAATTTAGCACACAATTAAAAGTAAGTATTTTAGAATGTGAATTAAAGTGAAGTTGAAAAACAGTTTGGGACTAGAACTCAAGTTTTTTGGAAGCTTTGTGGACTTTGTCATTTCTATTGGGGCATCCACAGAAAATTTTAACCTATTTCAACTAGCAAACAAGATGTCAGGGTTTATTTATTTATTTAAAATTGTGCTGATCAAAAGGAAAACACACTTTTAATTTAAGAAACCACACTTATTCAGAACATTATACTATTACAGCTAGATTATGAAGCATTATCTATCTAAATTCTTGTTGACAGGATTCAGAATAGGTTGTTCATTAATGTACTTCATTCATCACTATCAAATAGACAATAAACTTATTTTACAACTGTCTCAGCATTTTAAAACCATTTATTTTTTCTCCTTTCTTCTCCCTAAGATAGAAAATTCTGCTTTGTTATTCTTAGGCATCATTCTGTTTAATAAGATTACAATGAAAGAAAAAAAAGACATTTATGATATCAAAATAAAAGTTGAGGTCCGGTGAAAGAGCAGTTGAGAGGAGGACTCTGTAGTGTCACTTATAAAGCCCCAAAGTAGGTGCTGAGGCTTATGTTGATAAAGTTAATGGGAGAAATGGCAGGAGGTGTTAAGATAAATGGCAGGATAAGAGGTTTGGGATTTTTTTTCCTTTTTTACCTAGAACATATTGTTGATGCCTTATTTAATAAAATAATGAATGGTCTTCGAAGACATAAAGATGACTAAGGACTAGAGCTACACAGTAGACAATGAAAAAAATGCTTCACAAATTTGGATTCTTTTTTTTAAATCTTTGAACTTCAATTATGATTCATTAAAATTTTCATATGAATTGTGATATTATAGCTATTTCATGAGAAGGAGGATACAAAATAACTTATTTTCTTCTTTGTCAATTATAGAGTGACTTCTTTGAGAGTCATATTCACTTACTATGAAGTAAAACCAGCAACTTTTATTAGATACACAACTTTTGGAAAGCATAATTTTGAAATGATTGCTCAGCACACAAGGGCAAGAATAAAAGCATGTCCGTTAATCATTTTAACAAGGCCAAATAAGTTGCTTGGCAGTTTTTACTATTAACTGTTGATGTCATCACTAAATATAATGTCTGAAACTTAAAATCTATAACAGTTAAGTTGTCCAGTCATTATTATTAATATTATCTTATAAGAAGGACACACAAAGACACCTTCTCTAAGATTTTATAAATTTATGTTTTACATTGGTCTGTGTTTTCAGCAAATTCTGAGTGTCTGACCAGAATCAGTTTCTCTGTTTTTTTACTTCTACTTCCTTTCCCAATTCAGGTTTCATTCTTTATGCAGTAATTGCTTATAGTAGTGCATTTAAAGGATGTATAAAAACCTATGTACATGAAAATGCGTGTGTCAATATCTTTACATTGATCTAGATGAGGTTTGGGCAGAACATTTGTAGCACTTGCAGAATACTTTTTTTTTGAAAATTTACATGGTGCTTGCCTTTTTCCAAGTGTTTAAAGCCTGTTTTCCTCTACCTCTCTTTCCTGTAAATATCCTCAGATAATCTTTGCAGGCAAATTATCTTTTTTTCTCAACCCTCACCAAAGTGTCATATGTGTTTCTGTCTGTTAAGGGTTTTTTTCCTTTATTTTGCTCTATACATGAGACTGTTTTGCTTTATCGGATGTGTTTCCAATTCATTTGGGCTACTGTTTTATCAGGTCTTCAAGAATACAATAAATGATTCCAAATAATTACCATATTGGAATGGTACACTGCTATTTAGCCTTGATTTTTTGGTTTTTTTCCTATAGCTGACATACTAGCTGGCTATTCTTCAGTTGTTTCAAGCCAAAAATTAATGGCTTGAATTGGTTATCCTTAACGGATACACCTGGAAAAATGAAAAATGCTGCAGTGTCTTTTGAATATATGAGGAGTTTGAGTGGAACACTAGACCTGGAGAACCCGTTTGAGTGGTTGTTTTGATATTCTTGTCGACATTCAAATAGGCATGAATTCAGTAGGGTGAAATTTAAACTCATGAGAGTTTGAGGAGATGTCAGATTTACACAATGGACAAGGAAAGATCAGTGTTCCCAAAAAGGGGGAGATATTCAAAGAGCTGGTGATTCTGTTGGCTCCTTCTGTTCATGGTTGAATTAACACATGCTTTGTGTGTTGCCTGCTTGTGGCACAGCAGGTCCTTGCTTCTTACTTAGGAGACTATAGGAGACATTTCTACCCAAATGTTTGCTTCAAGAGGATGAATATTACCTTGAAGTGCTTTCAGAACTTTGCTTATGTGCCATTTGTAAAATTCTGCATTTAGGTCACCTTGTTTAAGTAAATGTTAATTATAATGTTTCTATGTCTCATGCTAGTAAATGTTTATTAATTCTTCCCAGATCTGAATTTAGTGTTAATTTAGAAATGTGAGGTGATTGCAACTTGATTAATGAAGTTCAAAGACTTGTTGGCAGTAATTTGATAAGATCATAATACATCCTTTTGAATGATAATATTTTTGTTTTTAGCTCCAGGGTTTAAGCCACAATGTTATTTTCACTTTGGATTCTCTCTTAAAAGGAGACTTAAAAGGTGTTAAAGGGGTAAGTGTTGCAAACTAAGTTTTTATTTTATGTTCAGCTGTCTAGTGACTGTTTTCCTTTCACTTATGAGATTATTTCTTACGTTGGCATTTATTAATATTCTGTATTTAGTACAAAGAAAAAAATTGGCATGACTGCAATGCTTCTTGAAAATTTCATTGCAAATTATCATGTTAATGTGCACAGGAAAGCAATACTTTACAAGATTCAAATCCAGTATTTTTTTCCAACCACTGTCTGAAAAGTTTTAAAGAAAACACTATTTTTGTTGCTATTTATTACTTGATAACTATGAAGACAAAGTTTTAAAAATGTTCTAAGAAAATTTTCTATTTCCTAAGGACCTCAAAAAACCTTTTGACAAAGCCTGGAAAGATTATGAAACCAAATTGTAAGTATTTTTCTCCCAGTTTGCTTTGTTTTTTGTGGTGCTGGGGTTTTTTTTAATGAATCAGTAGTAGTAGTATCATTAGTATTATTATTAGTGGTATTAGTAGTATTATTAGTATTGTTATTGCTGTTATTATTATATAATTATTGATTGTTTTCCCCAAGTTAGAGAACAGAGTTGAAAGAAGGGCAGTTTCATGGCTCAATAGCTTCTGGAGACTTAAAATATACAGGATTTGGTAGAGGAGCTGATCTTCAGGATGTCTTCTTTGATACGTCTTCATTATTATTTTTTCCCTAAATAATGCTAGATCACATTTTAGTAGAAGGAACTTTCTAAAATGTTTTCAAATTAAAATTTCAGTACAAAGATTGAAAAGGAAAAAAGAGAACATGCAAAACAGCATGGGATGATAAGAACTGAGATAACAGGAGCTGAGATAGCAGAGGAAATGGAGAAGGAAAGGCGGCTATTTCAGCTACAGATGTGTGAAGTAAGAAACAAATTTCAGTTTTTAATTGCAACACCATAACTTACTATTAACAGACCTTGTGGGCCTTACTTGAAGGTGGTGAAATCTTCTTTGCTGTTTAATGGGGGCAGAGGGAGGAAATTATTTTAATGTGACAGAGTACAGCCATAAAGATAATTATTTTAGCAACTCTTGTACAAAACTTGGCTTCTTTTTGTTTTATTAATTTTCCTTGGTTTTAGACTATTGTGGGAAGGTTCTTGGGTTAAAAATACATTGTGGAAATATTTCTTATTTTATCAGGTTTATGGCTGAGCAGTATTTTGATATCTTTCTTCTAATATGCTTTCTGAAGCCTTCTAAAATTTCTTATAAAGTGATGAATTATAATGATAACCTTAGTTCCATAAAACTGATTTTTTATATCAATAGTTCTTTTTATTACATTTTAGTGGGGATTACTTTAAATTGCACAGTGTTTGTACTTTCAGAATATTTCAATAATGACTACAGTAGCATTAAAAATGGGAATATTTAGACAGTTCTAAAGGATGAAACTTTTTTCTTGGATTTCCTTTATGTTTTGGGGTGTTAAAATTTTATGGAGTGGCCAGATAAACTGTTATCTGTTTTAAAGTTTGTTTAGCAATGATAGAGTGGTGTTTTATGGGTCAGCACCCAGGTTAAACACAGAGTTTAATTCATTGAGCAAATGATGTTTTATTATTTGAAAACCGTTGAAGGTTGTGATACATGATTGTCAATGTTTTCCATTGTCTATACAGTATCTTATTAAGGTTAATGAAATCAAGACAAAAAAGGGTGTGGACCTTCTGCAGAACCTTATTAAATATTATCATGCACAATGCAAGTAAGTGCTGCAATGCTTTAAGCCTTAGTTACAATTTTCTTTTTTACACAAGATTTTGTGTAAATTTGTGTCCCTTTGTTTGAATGTATCAGAACCTTTTTTTTCATAATTGTGATGTGCCAGGTGTCTGAATCTTCCCCTTCTGAGGCTGTAGACTTCCAGTAGAGAGTGTCAGAGTGAGTTTGTGGGGCAGGGCAGTGATGGAGAAAGAGGCTAAAGGAAAACCTTTCTGTTGCTTACAAAAATTAATTTTAGTTCCTGAGGCATAGATCTGGAATGCATTTCTATAAATGTCTTGTTTATTCTAATTAATAGTTTTTAGTCTTTTATTTAAATTCTAAAACTACTGTGAAAGCCAGTAATTTCTTTGAATTTCCTTGAGGTGAAGCTGGTAAGATACAACCTTGTCATCAGTAGAAGAACCACAAAGGCAAATACACAGGAACTTAAATTAAACACAGGAGAAAGATTTTAGAAATTACTGAAGGAGAAACACGTTGGCTAGAGCAGTAACAAAAATAAGCTAATCTATATTCTCTCTAATTTGATATTTGTTTAAGTCACAATGGTGTTTCTCCACTGTTGAAAGATATTGTACTTTCAACTTACAGGAAGGGGTTTTTTTTGGGGTTTTTAGTTGTTTCATTCTTTGTTTAGTTTTGAACATGAAAGAAGCTGGATATATTTTATTTGGTTTGCTGTTTTTCTCCATGAGATAATCTACCTTGTGTTATGAATTAGATATATTCCTGATAAAGCAAAGGTATTTTTCATTCCAGTTTCTTCCAAGATGGCTTGAAAACAGCTGATAAACTTAAACAATATATTGAAAAGTTGGCTGCTGACTTATATAATGTAAGTTTACTTACAAGTAGCTTTATATCTGAAAATGAAAATATTTTGTTTATATAAGTACATTTTAAATATAACTACAAGGGTCTGCATTTCATTTGCATCTTATAAATGAAAGGTGTGTTATTTGAAACTGAACATAGATGAAGAGAAGACATCTTGACTGTTAAACTTCATATGTAGTTTTTAGAGCTATTAGGAAAAGTAGCTTTCATTCTACTACTAATTCAATCAAACATTAAGATAAAACTGCTTTTAAGAGTGAATATTGGAATCAGCTTATATTATTAGCATTAATTTTAGTACATTTTCACGTTTTAAAGCCAAATTACTTAATGATAGCACCAGGTTTTTAAACTGAATTAATTTGTGATGTTCATTGAAGAAAAGTAATAACATGGAATCAAAGACCACTTGTCACCGAAGTGTTTTTGTGTTCTATAATCAGAATTACAATAATCTCATTTTCTATTGCCATTAGTTGCTAAATTAAACTGCGTTTTCATTCCTTAAGTAATCCATCAAATTTATTGGAGTTATTTTAATATTTCAGAGGCTAATTTACTTACATTAGGTATAGTAAGCCATTACAATATGACAGAACAAACAGTGCATGTGGAATTGTACATTCATTTTAATTTGCTTTTCAAGGAGTACATGCATAGAAGGTGAAGGTTTAAGAACAGACTGGTCCATGAAAATAAACACAACTATTACAAAAACACAACATAATTGAGCTAGTTGTTCAGGACATCTAAAATGGTATATTGAAATGCATAAAACATTGAAGTCCCATCCAGCAAACATAAAATGTCAATCTCTTTCTGTAGATAAAGCAGACACAAGATGAAGAAAAGAAACAACTTACAGCTCTTCGAGATTTGATAAAATCTTCTTTGCAGCTTGATCAGAAGGAGGTAAATAATTTAGACATGTTATTCTTGGAGATAATGTAAATTTGTGAATTTTATATTCAGAAATTGGTTTAATTAATGTTCAATTTGTGTAGTTATTGGTTCAAAAGAGCTGGACTTTGAACATTAAGGCAAAACTAATATTTACAATGTTCAACTACATATCAGCAAACAATATTTTTACATTCGTTTTCTGTTTCCATTTTATGTATTAAAAGATATTATTCTTTTTTTAATGTACTTTCTTAATGTACTGTAAGAACAGTTGTAATGGGTCAGATAAATGCTTCATCAAGCCCAACATCCTGTCCTTGACAATGATAAAGAATGATT
The DNA here is from genome assembly GCF_000691975.1 of Corvus brachyrhynchos. Taxonomy (NCBI): domain Eukaryota; kingdom Metazoa; phylum Chordata; class Aves; order Passeriformes; family Corvidae; genus Corvus; species Corvus brachyrhynchos. Next base: position 1,089,804 of record NW_008246058.1, read on the forward strand.
GTTCAGGAAAAAAATTAAAGAGAAGGGATGCACACTTCCTTCTTGTGTTCTGCTATCCTCCAGCCAGTTTGTGTTCAGTGTTTTCCTGACCCAGGTGATCCCAAGGCAGAATGAGAACCAGAGACTTGCCTTTACCTATGGTTTGCACATTACTGTTCATCTGCTAACTCAGGTGGATTTTGTGCTGTTGTTCTCCTTTCCAAACTCCTTTTGCTAATAGTAACTGCTAAGAAAGAAAATTTGTTTGCTATTCAGACAGCAGGGTCTGAGAGAGGGCAGTTAAAAAGTAAAGTTCATCATCGAATGCACTGGTATCAAAAGTGGGGTTGCACACGTGATGTCCATTGCAGATGTTCTGGAATACTTCTTGAACTAGGAGATAACATAATAACACACATCACAGCTTTTACCTGAGATAATACTGTGACTTTTCAAAATCATGGTGCCTGAGAGAAATACTTAACATCCCATGGTGACAGTGACTCTTGGGAGGGTCAGTGTAGCTTTCCTTCAGGAAAAGTTTGCTTACCCTCTGTTCAGTTCTCTTGTCAGTGTATAAGACAACCATATTTACAGGGTGTCTATTATTAAATATGAATTATAACTAAACATTAGACAGATGCCGTTCTGCTGAATATATATGATCATCCAAATATATGACTGGACAGTATTGCTGATATCATATATACATAAAAACATAATTTACAACCATGTTACTGAGTTGGCCAACTGATGTCAGTTAATAGTGGGTGTTGAAGGTAAAATGCAGGGCAATAAACACTGATACTTCCCCAGAATACCCTCCCATTAGTAGCTTGACTGGCTTGGAAGTCTTTGAATTTGTGCAGTTGCTTTTTAAAGAAGTGTAAACCATCAGCTTATGTTACAGCTGTGCCTTTCCCACCATGGCTGCATGTTGTGTGGAAAAATCTTTCCCCTTTTATTTGTTTTGAACTTTTAGATCTGCATGCCCTATTCAGGATCAGAGTGTGTGTGAATTTGAGATATCCTCACTGGATAGTTTTTGATCATTTTTCTTGTTTTTTATTTTTCCATATAAAACCTAACATTGACTTGCTTTTTGGCCAGAGGAGGTGTGTAAGTTTAGTCCTCTGTAAAGCTATAGCCTATCACTCTGTTTCTGAATCTTCGTGGTGAGCTCACAGTATCTTATTCTTCCCCTCTGCATCACTTGGCATTCTTTTATACTGGTCTTCACCTGTCATTTGTTGTCAAGCTACTCACTATCGTTGAGTTCCTGAGAAACTCTTCAGTCAGCCTTTCTTGAGTATCCTGAATAATTTAATAGCATATAATAAACTTTGACAGTTTGTTATTCACCCTTTTCCAGACTGTTTGTGTTAGACACCACATGTGCTGGTGCAGCCTTCTGTGAAACTCATTGGGCTGTTTTGTGCTTTTAACCTGTTATCTCACCTGCAGACTTCTCCTCTTGTCCTGTGGCAATTCTTTCCCTTTCATAAGGAAGGATAAGTGCCTGTTGAAGGTCCAGGTACACTGCATCAGTCATCATTTACTTACTGATTCCTCCAGAGAACTCCAGGAAGTTTTTGACACAACCTCTCTGTGCAAGAGCTGCACTGATTTTCCAGTATATGTAATAATAAATATACTCTTCAGAGTAGTTTTCATTAATGTCCCTTGTGTGGTGTGAAGCTAAAAAATCTTTATGTTCCTGGAATTCTTCTGAAACTTTTAAAAAATAGAACTATAGTAACTGGGGTAAGTATTTTCATGGGCTGTCATGTAATTTTATAGATAGCCCATTGCAATTATGGCCATTGCATGTAGATGTGTGGCTTGAAGTTAGTAAATTAACTAATGTGGAATCACAGTAAATAACAAATGATGGATGAGTAATTCCTTACAGTAATGATTTTATTTCTTTTGAATACTTGCTTATGTGTACTTACATAACGTAGGTGTACATCATAGAGCAGACGAGCCTTGGCCAGGGGTCTGTTCCACTTCTAATCCCGTCATTCTGAGGGACAACACAGCCTTACAACACACTGTACATGTTTTTTAGAATTTCTTTCATGTCATAAATGCTGACAGGAGTACTACAGAGTCCCTTTGAATAGATCCCAATTTATTGTAAAAGCTGCCAGCTCTTTCTAGTGCTCAGTTTTCCTTTATCTCATACTTTACAGTCTTTTCTGGTTCTCTGTTTGGTATTTTTTTTCCCTTCCATCTCCAATGTGCATGTGGACTTACTAGATCTCTTCCATACTTAGAGAGCTTTCCATACAGGCATTACATTTGTCATCTCCCTATTATCTAAATCACTCTGAACATAATTCCTGCTCATTCTTCATCATGAATTGATTCCCAACACACAGAGCAACAAGAGTTGCTTTCCTTTCACGTACCTTTTCTTTCACAAGCTGATTATTTGGGGAGCAAAGAAAAACATCTCCTCCTCTCCTGGAAGATGCATGTGTTGTTGAGTTCGTGGACAGTTCTTGGAAATAAAGTAGGACAAATGTGTGGTTGTTCTTCACTACTTTGTGCTGTGCATCCATGGCTGCATATGGTTCAGTCCATATAAGTCAAGTTTCAAAAGTTGCTCATAGATTATTGTAAGGCAGAGTAACATATGAAATACAGTGTTTGGATTTTTGGTTACTTATTTCCTGTATGTTTAGTAAAAATATTGTGTTTTAGTGGAAAGTAACCTCATCTAAAATATAAAAGTAAAGTCAAATATCAATGTAAAGTCAAATTTTGAAACTTGAATACATGCTGAAATAAAGTATCTTCACAGTCATCACCAAAATAAACTGTGCAACTGTTCTGAATGTAATTACAATGTGGGCAAATTCTAGGACTCTTGAAAAACTGTGTATATATGCGTATATAATATATGTATATAAATTTATAAATATGAAAATAAAGTGTTTGGTTTGAAGAGAATTGAAATTGTGTCTTAGAAGAAAAAGGAGCAGTATTGTGATTCTCAGATACCCAGGCAAATCACAGGAGAGAGAGAAATGCTGTAATGAAAGAATCTGCTTTTTTGATAAAATAACCATTTGATCACATTGATGTTCAAGTTTCTCCTTCAAAATCAACATGAGGACTTTGACTCATTAAATTCTGCTACATGACATGAGTTGGAGTGTAATGATGCTGGCAAGTATTGAGGAGCTTGAAAAACAATGTGTTACTTAGGTGTTCAGAGTTTAATCCTGAAGCAGCATGGCAGCATCCATTACTCCTTGGTTAAGAGACAGCAAAGCCTGACATGGCCTGAGTTTCCACCAGTCAGCCTCCATCATTATGTATATCCAGCTCGTCAAGTACATAAAGCTGGACTTTATTATTGTGACAGATGGCCTGGTGGATTATGATTAAGTATACATTTTCCTACTTATATTAGTGCATTATAATCTCATCTCTGGAAAATTTATGGATTAATGGAATTATTGAAGAACATGAAATGAATGGGATTTTCTCCAGTGGATTTGTAAAAAATCAGAAATACTCTTACCAAACATTACTTTGGCAGGGAAGCAGTTTGAAATAATAATATTGAGGCCCTGGTTGTTTCTAGCTATAAGTTTCTTTGACCAGGAGAAGGAAGTTGAAACTAGTGATTCCTGTCCAAATTGTAAATTCTGCCACCTTTAACCTCTTCAGAGCTGCTATGAGATAAGTGAGACGTCCTGACATTTTCGAGGTCTCATAACGCAACTCCCGTTTCCCTGTTGCACTTGTTCAAGGTGTTTATTTAGCATTATGGGCATCTGTAATGGCCTTACACATTTTTCTGGCATACCTGTCCTTTCATCAGTGAAAAAATATTACTGTAATCAGTGCAATTACCTGGTTCCTGGAAAAGCACATCTAGACTGTGTTTGAATCCTGGGCTGTGCAGCAATGCCAGTGCTGCAGCTTCCTTGCAGGAGGTACCATTGGCTCTGTTACATGGAGTGTCTCTTGTGGCCACTATTGTGGCCTCATGTCAAGTCGGGGCAGTTTCTGTTACATGTTGCAAGGATGATCTAATTTTGGAAAATCGCTGTGGTTTACAGCTTTTGGAAAATGTATTTTAATGGATAATAGTGTAATTTTAATTGTGTAAAGCATCTGATCTTGTATGTTGCAAAATGCTCATATCCTAAGAAGCTTAAATTTTAAAAGAAACCAGGCATTTAATACAGGCTTCTGTTCCCTATTTTTTTCTCTTGATTATTTTTGTACAAATGTAACTTAACAGCTTTAAGTTGAATATAGCTAATCTTCAGAATCATGTTTTGTGTCTGTTTTGTCAACTATTTCTTTACATTTTGATTTATTTCCCCAAATCTCCCTATGATATGCTATTCTCAACAAGAACTATATCTCGTTGTGTTCTTTCCTATGCTAATACCATCCTACCCTAATTCCAATGGGGATTTGAAATTTGTTTTTAACAAATGAGCTTCTGATTGTGGTGGTGTGAGCACTGCTGGCAGCCCCCAGCTTGCAGCAGCCTTTGTGCTGCTTCCAACCACAACTGCCAGTTTTACCAAAACACTTCTCTAAACTCTGTGGCAAACTTGTTACAAAATGAAAAACAATTGTAAGCACCCTGAATAAACCATGGAATTATTGAAGAACATGAAATGAATGGGATTTTCTCCAGTGGATTTGTAAAAAATCGGAAGTACTCTTACCAAACATTACTTTGGCAGGGAAGCAGTTTGAAATAATAATATTGAGGCCCTGGTTGTTTCTTCAGTATATATTGATTGTGGTAGTAAGAAACTGTGCTTTAAAGGGGAAAGGTTATTGACAAGGGAATAATTGAACTTCCCATTCTTTTGGGTTTGGTTTTTTTTTTTTTTTTTTGGTGGGATTTTGTCAAATATTTTGCAGGTTATTGTTTCACAGTTACATTTAAAACCAAACTGATGTGTCCTTAACTATAGCCTTTTGCATACACTTGCAAAAAAAATTTAAAGTTAACTTTGGGCCTGATCTTTTTCAATGGAAATTCAGAATTATTTCCAGTGGTGGAGGATACAGTATAACTATTATTTCAGGCAATTTAAAGATTATAAAGATAGAAGGCATATTAAAATTTGATCCTGCAGTCATCTTAGTTGTTTTGTGAAGCCAATGTCATATATGCCAGGTTGCCTGGAATTTTGTTACGATGTTTTGTTACTTCATGAGAAAAAACACCAATATGCCTAAAAAAGTAGCTCTTGCCTTCTCTCTAGCAGTGTCTTTAGAAAGGGGAAACATTGTTTTAACAATGGGGGCTATAAAATTTATGTTCAATGAACATGTTTTTTTAAATAAATAATAATTCTTGTTTTAAATTATTTGCTTTCTCTTTCCTCTATTGCTTTTGCCTTTCGTGATCGAAGTCTAGGAGAGTAAGTCAATGTTTTAATGAATTTTGGGGATTTTTTTGTTTTCTGATGTGCTTGTAACAAGTTAATCCATTTCACTTAATTGTTTCACTAGATCAGGCCAAAAGTTATTTCAGCTGACTTCATTCACTAAAACTCATGAATTTTACATATTTTTAATTTGAAAAAAAAAAGTGATTATTAGCATTTGTCTTTGTTTATGTATGTGTTCCTAAATATATATGCATGCTGTATTCTGTTGTTTTCTTTTTGAATTTTTATCTTAGCCTTTTACTCTTTGCTTATAAGTTTGTACAATATTAAATATCTGTATTCTAAAAGTCTTTGTTTTGAGGTGCATATTTGCATCAAAGGCCTAATGTATTAATTAATCTTGAACATGTATCTAGTTCAAGATCACGTGGTGTAAAAGCAAGCTCTCCTATGAATGTAAAACATGCTGTAGGAGTTCTCTCTCCTTTTTTTAATCTTTATTAATTTGTGATGTTGTAGAGAAGAAAAAATAGGCTTAATGGTTAGGAAAGTTTACTGTGCACATCAGGAGAACATTAATGCTGTTTTTCCCTTTTTCAGGATTCACAGAGCAGGCAAGGAGGATACAGTATGCATCAGCTTCAGGGGAATAAGGAATATGGCAGTGAGAAGAAAGGTTATCTTTTAAAGAAGAGTGATGGGTATGTTCTGGTAGCACATAATAGTGAAAACTATTACTACATTCATGCTCTAACTGTAGCTGTTTTCTACTGTGGTTGCTTCAGGAACATTCTCCTAATGCATGTGCCATGAGTACTTGAGAGTTCCAAAGTTCAAACCTGAACACAGAACTAAATTTAATACAGCAAATATAAAAAGTATGACAAGCAAGCATGAAAAAAAAAATCATAGTTAAAAGATACCTATTGTCTTATAACTCTAAAGAGGATTAAGATCTGTCAGAAATCTCCAAGTTTCTTTTGGTGAGGCATTTAGTAAAATTTTGACTGCATCTGTTTGTTTTTTAAAGCTAATCGTCTCAAAATGATAATGAGATTAATATGTGTTTTGAAGTCAGGTCTGGTTACTGAGCTTGGTATGATATTCTTATGTAGGTTGAGGAAAGTATGGCAAAGAAGGAAGTGCACTGTTAAAAATGGAATTCTTACCATATCACATGCAACGGTAAGTTATTTTTATACTTTTATATGAAAAGAATAAATTAACATCATCCTTTCCTGGTGAATCTGTTGCTGCTGATCTGCTATTGCAAAAAGAATGCTATTTCAGCTTCTGACTGCTGAAGTTTTGTGAAACAGTAGCTTATGAAATTAATTTATCAGTAGTTTTATGAGAAAACGGCAAATATACTGAACAGACTTCTCAATTAATACTTCGGATGGATTTTCTTATAAGGATTTTCATGGTATATATATGAAGCATGTAATTTGGAAACTTGGGAAGAATTTGATAATTCGTTAGAGTCTGACAGATGAGTGAATGTGTTTAGTATTTTTAGTGCTTTCAATTAAAAGTTTGAAATGCTGGGAAGTTTTGATCACAGTAAGTTCTTGGAATCAGGCATATATCTGAAGGATTTTCCTAGGAATGCTCAGTCATGAGGTAGCTCCAACGTGATGATGGTGGAGGCAATGCTAGAACTGCCTTGTGGGAGTAGGATAATGAACTTGTTATAAATGACCACAGGAGTTCCTCTCATTAAAGGAGATAGTCCCATTTCCTCACCCTTTTTCCCTCTTTGCTCCAAATTCCACTGACAGACATCAATTTCTAAAATTTACTACCTGTATAAACCCAAAATACCTCAAAGATGCATTTAGTTATGATGTCTTAAGTGACTTAATTACAGCACAGAGTATTGGTATTGGTATTTGTATTTATTCTGAGTTCTGAAACTCCAGATCTTCAGCTTTCCACTTTCCCTTTTAAAGTTTTAGGACTATGTCTTTGATTTATTTAAAATGTGAGGAAACTTGGAATATGGGCAGGCTGTAATGAGAAACTGCATTATAGTTTTGCCATTGTTGATGAAATGCAATTAAAAAATATTTATTATTAGCATATTGTTTATTAGGTTGTTTTTTTTTTTCATCTTTCATATAAAGTGTGGCTACAAAGTTTTTAATTTTGTTTAGATTTAGCAATGTGTCTGTTTTGAGAGACCAAGTCAGACCAAGAGCTGCCGGTCTCAAGCTTTTTGAGGGTGGATATGTGTGCATGTCCAAGCTTTAAATAGTGTCATACATGCCCACTCCCCAGAAAGGGAAAATAATCCTAAATCAAGACATTTTTAAAGTAAAATAAATTTTCTTTTTAGTCCAACAGGCAACCAGCTAAACTGAATTTATTGACCTGCCAGGTGAAGCCAAATGCTGAAGATAAGAAGTCCTTTGATCTAATATCACGTATGTAGCAACTCTAGCACCGTCTTGCATTATGTGGGATTTCTGAAAATGTCATTGCAAGATGCTTTGAGTAGAACACAAGGCTAGAGCTCAAAGTTCAGGTCTATCCAGACACACACAGTGCCTCATGAGTGTCCAGAGCCTCTAGTTCTGATGATGAACAAATAGATATAGAACCTTTTCTCTGTGTAGGTGTGACATGAATACTGTTTGTTTGTGACAAGCCATGAAATGCAGCATATGTGCTTCTCCCTAAGTTCAGAGAGATGTTTAACAACTTACTGGAACATGCATTAGCTATATCCACCAGGAGAGGGGAAAGACCTTTGGCTTTATCCAATTCAGTTATTTTTCTGCTTTTTGAGTGCTATTTGAAGGAATGAGGAAGAGAAGGAGACCTAATTTCTCTTTTTCTCTTACCATACATTAAAAATACACTTCTGTTTCTCTGAAAATTGGTACTGCCTTGTCTTCTGAGCGTTAACGCTCCTGTGGTTTCCCTTCTTCCCATTTTGGTCTTGTACAGAAGGTATTTTTATTCAGTCTGGTTTTAAAAACTCTTTTGAAGGTGATGAGTCAACTTACTGTTTTCAGGCTTTGCATAGAGTATTAATCAACAAACACTTCCAACATTCTGTATTGAAAAGGACAGTCTAGGAAACCTTTGATTGTGGCAGATAATAGCTACTTCATGTCTCATCTGTTGGTTAATAAAAAGAATTTTCTTGGCTCAACTGAAAGGAAAAATTATATAAAAGGAATAAATTAATTTTTCCCTCTTCTCCTAATTATGTTTCAGTTTTGACTTCTGAAAGGGTAAAATTTGATCCATATGTTTATTTTTCTGTAATATTTCAAAACTTAAGACTTTTGAAATACCTACAACTGGTATGCATCAAAATTTAGAGTTTCATCTTCCTTTTTTCATTTTTTTTTGGAATTGTTATCCATAGCTATGAATAAAGGATTAATGATGCCTTTTAAGAGAAATTGCTCTTGAAGGCTTTAGCTGCCAAATAAGTTTTAGTACCAAATATGTAGACACATTAAGTTTTTTCATGTGCCAAATGAAAAGATGTATTTCTTTATTTCAGATAACAGAACATACCACTTTCAAGCAGAAGATGAACAGGAATACGTAGCGTAAGAATGTTTACATTTTTTCAAGTTTATTTTGCCAATAGAGATGTATAAAATCACACATAACAACAGAAATAATTTTCTCAGCTGATGCATAAGTAGTGCTTACCGTCTCTTTTTTCTGCTGTTATGAATCTGTAAATGTAAATTATTTTGTGTCACACTACAGAGCTCTTTTAAAACCTAGTTATGTTAAAAACAAAACTAAACCAAACCAAACTAACCAAAACCCCATTTAGATTGTGTATCCTGCCAGTACATGGTTTGTGTGAAGTGCTTGGTATGATATTGTAGATCAGATTATTAAGATTCAAATGAAATATTTTAAAATTCTTCTCAAATCTTCTCTGTTAACCCTGTTCTGCAGTTACTTCTTTTCCTCTTGATCCTACCTTTTCCTTGAAATAAAAGATAATGAATAGATAAAAGATTTCCATATGACACATAGAATATATGTACAGGCAGTACGTTTTTTCTTCTGTAGGCCTAGAAATAAACAGCAAAGCACATTTGTGTACTTCAGAATACAGGAACTTATTTCATTAATGCATGTTTCCAACCAGATTATTTCCAATAAAACAGTCTTTTTTCCTGCTGCATCAGACTATTTCCTGAGAACCATGTACCTCTGGTTTTTCCTCCTTTGTCACCAGACATGTGTTGTGCGTGTTGTCTAATGCTCAACACCTGACAGTTCCAGGAAAAAAGTTACTTCTGAAGAGGACAGCAAAGGCTTCCTCATTCTTTCCTTACATATCCACGTTCTAGTGGAAGACTGTGTTGCTCCATGTGTATTTTAAAAGTACAGGGAATGTTTGTAGGGTGTTTCACTTGTTTGGTAGTGATGGGTGGCAGTGGCATTGACAGCTCAACCTTGGGACTCATGGGTAAAATAAAAGGGCTGAAGAATTCTTTGTTGTGCAGCTATTTCCTTCTGGTCTTCCACAGCTTTATGTTGGTTCTTACAGTGCAAAGCTGACTTGCTAGTCATGATTACTGCATTCATCCTGGAACTTAATTATTCCAGTAATTTTCTTAGCCGAGAAGAAAATACTGTTGTTTCTGATGAGTCATAAGTTTTTGGTACTCTGCCATAAATTAATTTTTACTGTGTTAGTTGGTTTAAAAGGTGAAGTGCTTTGTTTGGGGTTTTTTGTCTTAACACACGAGCAAAGTAGGGGAAGAATGATTAGCAATAACCTTCTTCTGAGAGGCAGATCAGTAAATTTAGTTTAGCAGGCTGCCTGTTGGACTGTTTTGAAATTCCAGGCTGGTTTTATTTCCCATTAGAAGCACTGAAGTTTTGTTTATCACTCTAAAGTCAAGTGGCTGAGGAAATTACTTGCATTGGAATAAAGAATCCTAGAATATCTTAAGTTGGAAGGATCATTGAGTCCAACTGCCTGCTCCTCCCAGGACTACCTACAAGTAAATCATGTGACTGAGAGCATTGGCCAGATGCTCCTTGAACACTAACAGGGTTGATGTCCTGACCATTTCCCCAGGGAGCCTGTTCCAGTGACCAACCGCCCTTTCAGTGAAGAGCCTTTTCCTGGTGTCCCATCTGAACTTCCCCTGATGCAGCTCCCTTGCTTTTCCACATGTCCTGATGTAGATCACCAGAGAGAGGAGTTCAGCACCTCCCGTTCTGCTGCCCCCCTTGAATGGGTGTGAATGTGCTGATGAGCAACTGCAATACAACTAAACATTCTGTTTTTCTTGTGCAGCCACTGAGTGGACGCTAAAAGCTTTACTCTCTAAAGTATCATGGGAACAGCATCCCTTGGATTTCCAGGCTTAGTGATTTAAGGGTGTTCTGCAGGAACTACTTGATGTAACTCCTCAATTAGAGTTGTCATCCTCTTGTTTCAATTTCCTCCTGACTGGTATAGGTGTGCCTCTCTCTTCTTCCTTTCCTCTTGTGTTTTGTCCACACAGTTTTAGTGCTGCCTCTGTTCTGTCCTTTTTACTTTGTGAACCAAGGGAAAAATAAATGTGTAAATAGATTTTCAAATCAGCTTCCTTACAGACTCACATCTAAATAGAGACAAAAGAAAGATGCATCTTTTTATTCTAGTTTTACTGACCTTGCATACATTTTCCTAGTGATCATTTTACACTGCTTCCATAAATAGCTCCTCAAACTGCATAATATTAATAATAATAATTTCTAAAAGGAGATTTAAAAAAAAAAACATACATACAAAGCACTGTAGCCTACATTCTGTTACAGGTTTGTTACTGCTTCACCTCAAACATTTCCTTCAGGCCAGTGCCTTTCTTCATTTTTATCCAGGCAGCTGTTTGTTGGCCTTTAATTACTGATTGACAGTCCTTAAGTTCTCAGTGGATTATTAGTTTCTCTAGTAGACAAAGTACAGTGTATAGGGGGAAGTGGGGTGTGGGTAGTGTGTTTCTGTATGTGCATGTAAATATATATTTATGTGTAGATTGTAAGAAAAGTAACCTGATTTTTTTAACATATGCAATAGTAGTTGCTTTCTGGTTTTTGTAATTGTGGATAGGGCTAAACATACTCTGGTGATGAGCTTTGGGTTCTTTTCTACCCTCTTTTTAAAGATCAAGAGCATATCTTTACCTGCAGGAAGTGCCTGGATTATAAACAAACCTAGGTTTAGAAAGTTTTCTATGGAGAAACAGACATCTAACTTCAGTCTAATTTTTAGCAACAGTCCTCAGATGTTTTTCACCTTGCAAAGACTGAGTTGAAGGCATTGATACTATCTGATGCTTCTTCCATACAAAACAAGTTATATCTCAATATTTGAAAAACGTTATGCTATTCTTGTTCTGATTGTGCATTTACCTGGAAACAACAATAGTGATTGCAATAGCGATTGTCAGAAGAGACAGACAAATTTTTTCTGCAAAATGAAAAAAACCCCAACTATTAGACTCGTTCTTATTCTTGGGGGAGGGTTTTTTATCAACTTGGAAATACTGAAGAAAAATAAGAGAAACCTGAGTGACGGTTTGGTCCATGCAAGGTTAATGAACTCCTTCCATTTCCTGGTGGAAATGGAAAAACCTATGATGCCAGATTTTTGTTTAGCCTTGTTTCTTCAAAACTTCAAAGCTGAATCTCCAGCAAACAAAATGCCTTAAAGCATGATAAGAAATTGCTTATTCAGAAGTTGGTATTCAGAAAAACAAGTTTAAGAGATGATTGGACCACCTGTTTATTGTATTTGGTAGAATAGTATCATAGACTTGCTTGGGTTGGAAAAGACCTTTAATATCATTGAGTCCAACCATTAATCAAACACTGCCAAGCCCACAATTAAACCATGTCCCCAAGTGCCTCATCCACACATCTTTTAAAGCCCTCCAAGGATGGTGGCCCAACCACTTCTCTGGGCAGCTTGTTCCAGTGCTTAAAAACTCATTTTGTGAATTTTTTTTTTTTTCCTAATATCCAATCTAAGCCTCTGCTGGCACAGCTTGAGGCCATTTCCATTTGTCCTAAAACAAGAAGACAAAGCAATTCTGTAAGACTTCATTAATCTTTAAATTAATTGAAAGAACACCACGAAGTATTTACTACCAGAAGGTTTTTGACTATTCATTTGGCACTGGCAGTATTGTGAAATAAAGCAAATACATGGGGTTTTTTTAATAAAGGAAGAATAAGAAAGACTAGTACAGATAAGAAAAAGAGAAGAAGAGCAGTTAGAAGGAGTTTTATAAACTATTTACATTTAATTAACATACCATATTTACTGACTTAATTGTTTATTTTTGAGTATGCAGCCTACTAGGAAGGCCTGGTGACCAGCTGGGCACTTCTTGATAAACAGCACCAGTCATTCAGAGCATGTCTGTCCTTGTGCTTGTGCTTGTCAGGGAAGAGCTGCCACTGTGGTGCCTCTTGCTCTGACTCAAGGGTGACCCCGTGACAGTCTTGGACAGAGGGTTCCTTCTACCTGAGCAAACACAACCAAAGTAATGATTGCTCTGACAGTTTAGATGCTCGTAATAAGGAAATCTGTATCGAACTAACAGCTGGCTCAGTTGTGTTGTGTTTGTTTTAGTTGCATCTAATAATTTTTTAATTGTTACTGCTTAGTTGAGTTTTATTCAAGTTCTGCCTTTTTAACAAACTAATCAAATTGTAAAGCTGAAAGAAATTGTGCACAAATGTCAGGATAAATGTTGTTTGTCTGAGCTAAATTATTATTTTACTCTGTGTATTTAACCAAACATTGATATAATATTAGGAACAAGACACCACTGCCTTTTATTTTTTTTAATAACATTGAATTTGATCATTAAAATTGCAGAAGAATGCCCTCTAGTGTGGGTTCATCTCATGTAATGAGAAAGGTTCATGTACCTTTATTGTTTTCAGCATGTAAACTATGGAGCAAATTTGTGCTCAAGACTTTCCGTTTCTCTTTTATTTGAAGGTTGATTTTTCAAAATTTTTAAATCATTTTAAGCACAAGTTCCTAGATTATATTCTGCACAAAAAAATTTTAAAAATGTACGTGCATGAAGTATATAATATAGACTGACCATATGTTAATTCAGGCTCCGAGTCTGTGTTCTAAGATTACACACATAAATTTCTCTCTGAAATCCTTTAAAGCTAATCTTTTCATTGTTATTTCAATGAGAAATTATGAATTTCAATCTGAAGTTCTCTTAGTTTGTTTAGATGACCATAACCATTTCTGCATATTTCAGAAGACTGATGGTTGCAGACAATCTGAACATTGTAAACATGAAGTGCCTTGAGGACATGGCCAATTTAAAATATTTCTGCATAAAAAAAAAATAAAAATTATTTGCAGTAGATCTAAAATCATCTAAAATCACTGTACCTGGGAGGATTTCTTTTTAACTTGCTCTTTTTCTAAATTAGAACACTGAATCTGCAATGTTCTTGTCCTTAATGGAACTGCTTTCCCCTCTTTACTTCTACATGTAGCACAGCAGCTACTGAAAATGTGTTTTGTTTGGTTTTAATGAAAACATTATTGTGTAAACAGCAACTTGCAGAGTGATTGGGAGGGAAGGCAATAGTGCCTGAGATACAATTAAAGTCTTGATTTGTTGCACTCAACTGTTGCTCCTAAAATTTTATGTCGGCTGTTGGTAATATTACTCTCCTGTCATCCTTCTCTTCCTTAGCCCCTTGGTTGCCATGGAAATTCTCATTAATTTGGGTATTACAGTCTGACTCTGATTAGTGCACAGAGACCTGCATTTTAAAAGGCAATGAGACACCAACACATTCACCAGGGTTCTTGCTGTTTCCTCTGTGAAGAGAAAGATGCACACTGGAGAAAGTAGGGGGTATCATTTTCTCCAGGATAGACTTCAGGAAGATTTTGGGCACATTTTAAAGCAGTTAAATTTACAGGAGATTAATTGCCCCCTTTCTCTTCCACAACTTCTGCTTATTTGAGAAACCTGAGAACTTGACTTTAAAGCTGTTCACCAAAGGGATGTTAGAATTAAGACTGTTTGTCTCTTCTCATTCTTACTTACCTTTTCTCAAATCTTTCCCTTTTGTGTCTCACTGTTCCCCCTCCTCAGTCTCTCCCACAATACAGTCCTTCCCTGTAGTCCCACTAATATTTTGTTCCTGGCAAGATTTCTACAGTTTGTAGATTAACTTGTATTTGCAAATGCAGATCTTCATTAAGGTCTTTATCTTGTGCTAGATGGATATCAGTATTGACTAACAGCAAAGAAGAAGCATTAAATATGGCATTCCGTGGAGAGCAGAGCACAGGTGAAAACAGTTTAGAGGATCTGACAAAAGCCATTATTGATGACATACAGAGATTACCCGGAAATGAAGTCTGTTGTGATTGTGGCTCACCAGGTATCTCCATTTGTTCATGTCATCAACTTCTTGTTGGGAGCAAAGTAATTTCTTTAAAGAAGTGTTTGTAGAGTGCAAACTAATTTTCTAAGTGATGTTTCTCAGTCTTCAACCTGTTTTTAAAAGAACAAATATGACTTTCCTACATTAGTTCTGTTTAATTCACTAAAATATTTTTGTGTGTTGTCTGTGCTTACTTCCAGCAGTTCAAGCCCCTCTGGAGTTTGAACTGTTCTTGTTGCACTGTGTCTAGATGCTTGTTGCACTTGAATGGAAGTTGCTTGGCATCACTGATCCTGTGCATGCTACTAAGTAGAAGTGAGTAATATTTAGACAATGATTGTGGAAAAATTGACCTGGCCAGGATCTTACTCTGAGGCTTTATCTTGGCATGAGACTATGGGAATTGCACTATCGGAAGTATTCAGAGGTGGAATAAGTAGTCTTGTGCAAAGAATGAGACCCAGAGTTGAAATCCTGTCACATAATATCTTCAGAAGTACAGAGTTACAGGTCAGTTATGCGTCACTCAGAGCTTGAGAAGGGGCAGCTGGTCACAGTACACTGAGCTGGTGTGGGAGCTGTGGGAGCTGGCAGCTGCTGCAGCTTTCTCATCTAAAGAGACACTTCAAGAAGGTGATGCTCATTTGGAACTGAGTAGATCGTGTTTATCTTGCAGATGCTTGCTGATGCCGAACTGATCCAAACTTGAAATAGCTAGAGAAAATTACAACCTGGGATATAATTATGTCAAATCCTGGAACTGGTTCATTCAATTATTTCATTATGTAAAGCTATAGAAACTTCAGATTACAGTTCTCATTCATCTTTTAATTTGTACTAAAGTTTTAAGCTTCACCTCTGTACTCCAGCTTGCTGCTTTAAATCTCTTGGCTTAATGCTTCAGCAGTTACTATTTAATGTCAAGGAAAAGATTAATTTGAAGACATGTATGTGCACAAAGTATGTCTGGAGCTTTTTCTTTTCCTTAAAAACTGGTCATGCTTCTTATGTAGCATTCAATAGTATAAAATCTATTCTAATATTACATGCAGATCTCCTCCATGACAGCATTTTAATTTTTTTTTTTCCTGGACTAGCCAACACTCCTCAAATTTTTTACAGCATGCTGCTGTTTTACATACTGAAAAGTGCTATGATTAATCTTTTATGAAGGATTATTTAAAGTTTAAGAAGTAAATTTTAAAACTTCACAGGTTGTCGAATTTAGGAGATCTGTTACTTTTAAAAACAGGAAGTAATTTGTACAGGAAACAAATCCTAAATGAATTGAAATACATTAATTCAGTATGAATTAGTAAGTCCAAATTCAGTGCCTTTAGGACCATTATTAAATCTCAAAAGCTTCATTCCATTGGTAGCGATTTTTGTGGTAGTGGTTAAATTTGCACTTGAGTTTGGAGAAAAGTATGGAATATTCTTAGTTTATTTCCATTCTTTGAAACATTAAATAAGGAATCATTTCAGAATACATTTCTTACCACGATTGAAAATCTTTCTTGGACTTTGATTAAATGCTTTGTTTTTCATTTCTACAGATCCAACATGGCTATCAACTAATTTGGGCATTTTAACCTGCATTGAGTGTTCTGGAATACACAGAGAAATGGGTGTCCATATTTCTCGAATCCAGTCTTTGGAATTAGACAAATTAGGAACATCTGAACTCTTGGTAAGTTTCTTTAATTTATATTGAGGTTTTTTTAGTCAAATGTTGACCTATATGTAGGAAGCACTGAAATATACAATTTACTGTTAATCTTTTTCAAGAAATGTGTTTTTGCAGAATTCCTCATTCATATTTCTGTAGATATTTTACAGGTGCATGGTTATATATTATTACATATTATTGATGCTCTTGTCACTTGTCATTTCATGTCCTGAGGTGTCGCAGAATGAGTATTGACATCCATTGTAATTTATTTGTGCCATCAGAACTTTGGCTCTCAGTAGATGATCTTAATCCCAAAATCAGGGCGGTCTAAAAGCTCATGCAATTTGAAACATGAAGCTAATTTGACTTGGCAAAGGAGAATGACTGTTGCTAATTCTGAAAGAAAAATGTTGGAGGAATCTTAATTTGATGAATGAAATCATGTGATGTTGAAGTTATGAAAGGAATCTGATGTGAGACTACCAAAAAAAAAAAAGAAAAAAACCAAAGGAAAAATATAAACAAATAAAAAAGAAACTGTTGCAGAATTTTTATCTCCCTAGCTGTGTTTGGCCTGAAAGAAGACACTTGTTACAGAGATTTTATATGGGAAAATTGAGAGAAGATGTAAGGCAGATCTGGATTTGGGTATAGGTTCAACATTACCACTTGCTCTCTTCTAGAAATATTGAGTTACTTTGAAAAGTTACTATTAATTTAAATCAAATTTTACTATGCCTGATCTTCAGTGGGTCTGAGCTTCTTTCCCAAAGCAGCTTCCTCATCAGTGTACCAGCACCATTTCAGTGTTCATGCTGCTGGTTCCTCATTCCGGTTTTGTGTTGGAGGCAGATTGTCTTGAAATGCAAATAATTCTGTGACTGTGAAGTCTATTGTACAAGTTATGACATAACAGAATTTAATTTTTTTTTTAACTGCTCTGTATTTACATGTAATCATTATGCTTTAACTTCGCAGTCCTGTGTGTTCCATCTTTTATTAATAGTGTGGAAAATGCACATTAATAGTCCAGTTTTTAGGTTGCTGCTAAACCCCAAAAATCCTCACCTTCATTTATTCTTTTTCTTATTGCAGCTGGCCAAGAATGTAGGAAATACTAGTTTTAATGATATTATGGAAGGGAATTTACCTAGTCCTTCACCTAAACCCAGTCCATCAAGTGATATGTAAGTTTTGAATCGTTAAACTCTGAAGTTTACTGTGGAATATATCTGTGATGTAAAGTGTCTTAAACACTAACCAAGCCAGGGGAAGATTAGGATAGCAGAAGGTTTTACTCCCACTGCAGAGCTTCACAGAAGTTCAGTCTCCAGTCATATAGCCACATTTCAGCTACCTCAGTTTCTCTGTGTATAAAACTCTTAGTCTGGGTTTCAATTTGATTGTTTGGATTGTTTTGAGTTTTGTAGTAAACCCTCAGATGATAAACATAGTGGACTAAATGGCAGTAGCTCTGCTTTTGCTTTGATCTTAGGCCCCAGTCAGAGTAATTTTTACATAGAAGACAGGATAAAACTGACAATGTTCCATATTTTGGGCTTGTTTGCAAGAAAGATGTGCAGTGTAGCAATAAATAACACACATTTTATCAGATAATTTCCTTCTTCCCTCCTCAGCTTCCAAGTTAGACAAGGTGATTTTAAATTATAATCATTGACCCATTTTTCTAAAAATTTCTAAAGCAAGCTCTATTTTCACACCTCACAGGACTGCACGTAAAGAATTTATCACTGCTAAATATGTAGATCATAAGTTCTCTAGGAAGACTTGTGCATCTGCAGCAGCTAAACTGAGTGAATTACTTGAGGCTGTCAAATCCAGGGATTTACTTGCACTAATTCAAGTCTATGCAGAGGGGGTAGAGCTAATGGAGCCGCTGTTGGAGCCTGGACAGGTAAGCTTATCAGGTAAACAATGATTATTTTAAATCATATATGTTTGTAAAATGCCCAGGATCTGGGGCTGCTACTTTAGATGATAAAACAAGAGAAATAACATATGAAAATGGTGGGGTTTTTCTTCCTTTCCTTATCGTGGCATCCTTGTGGAGAGGGAAAAGAATACTTTATCTTTTGTCATCAATTGGTCTAAAGGAGTGTGAAATGTAATAGTGATATCATACACTGTTTTGGTGCAACTATAATGTGTTTAAAAGCACCTTTCCTGCAGTGTGCCTTCTTTAGAAAAAGTCCCAGAGATGGGGGACTTGGCTTGATAGCCCAGGGTCACCTGATACCACATACAGTATCATACCTGCTTTTAAAAAAGTGGCTGAAGAAACACATTATTGATTGTCTGCAAGTCTCTGTTTATTGTAGATGAGGAAAGAATAAATCTTATGACTTCACAGTTTCTGATGAGACATTTACAGAAGTAAATCAACCAGGAAGATTCTTTTGTGTGTGTGTGTGTGTGTATCTGTTCTATCAAGTTTTGAGTACTTGATCTTCCTTCTGAAATCAGTAACAGTTTTTGGAAAAATCGGTCCAGGTTGACCTTAATTATCCATGGACATATGTTAATCACAAGCAAAGTAACCAGTTTTTATAGATAATCAATGCCATGTAACCACTTGCTCAGCAAAGTTTTCTCCCATCACTTTTAAACCCAACCTGGAGAAATGTCAGAGAATATTTTCAACTATTTGTGTGAAAACAGCTAAGTTGGCAAAGGACACAGTGCCTGTCCGTGTTCAGTGAAAGGAATAAGTTCAGTATAGTCTCAGCACTTGAGCTATCACACAGTGCTTATCATGGAAACACATTACAAATTCTCTGACTGCAAGGTCAGCTTTCTGTATTTGTCATCCACAGCAGTTACAACAGAATTAGCTCCTCAATCTTCCCAGCTATAACAGGCAGTGATATCTAGAAAGGTATGAGCACCAATTGAAATGTAGTTTGGACATTTATAGAAGCATTCTCCTCTGTAAATTCTCTGATGTTTAATTTTATAATATCTTTTTAATTAGGACTTTAAGTATATATACTGTAATATGCTTTTTAAAATGTTCTTTATGATCAATAGGAATTAATGAAATCTAAATTTAGATTAACTTCTCGTGCAACTTTTAAATGGCATTAAAGAGCATTTCTATTTCTATTTCAATGCATTAATGCATATGATATGTATAGGAAATAAAGTATGATTCAATTCAAGCTCAACAAGGAGAAACCCTATATATGGAGGAAACACCCCATGCACCAAATATATTCTGGGAACCACCCAGCTCTGCCTAAAGAGACCTAGGGGTCCTGATGAACACCAAGGTGAACGTGAGCCAGCAGTGTGCCCTTGTGGCAGAGGTGGCCAGTGGTATTCCAGGCAGCATGGAAGCATTGCCAGCACATGAAGGGCAGTGATCCTCCCCTGCACTCAGCACTGTGAGGCCACAGCTGCAGTGCTGTGCCCAGCTCTGGGCTCCCCATAACAAGAGAGATGTGGACATACTGGAGAGAACACAGTGAAGGGCTACAAACGTGCCTGAGAGTCTGGAGCACCTGGAAAGGCTGAGAGATCTGGGATTGTTCAGCTGGGGGAAGGCTCGGGGGGATCTCATCATTGTATGGAAATACCTGCAGGGAGGGTGGAAAGAAGATGGAGCCCAGCAGTGCCCAGTAATGGGACCAGAGGCAGTGGCAGAGGATGGGAGCACAGGAGGTGCCCTCTGAAGATCAAAAACCTTTTTGTTTTATGAGAATGACCAAACACTGGCACAGGTTGTCCATGGATATGGAGTCTCTGTCCTTGGAGATATTCTAAAGCTGTCTGGACATGGTCCTGGGCAATTGGTCCTTGATGGCCCTGCTTGGCCAGGGAGGTTGAACTAGATAACCTTCACAGGTCCTGTCCAACTTCAACTGTTCTTCAAGTCTGTAAGAGATTTAATGTATGTGGGACTGTGATTTTTGTGATGCTGTTTTTGTAGGAAATAATGTTGGGACTTTGCTTGGTGCTCACCAGGCTGTCATAAAGCAACAAGTACTGCAAACTTACCCAGTATTCCTTGACAGGATCCCTTTCAGTTACTGGTAGCTAAAATGGTTAAAGACTCCTCAGGATTGTTCCATCCAACTGGGAAAAGTGAAAACTTGGTTTGGGAAAGCTGAGATCTCAGAAAGTGTGATGCCATTTCCTTTGAAGCACATGGTGTCTTTTAGAGATAAAAAAAGACAGTAATTATTTTCATCATATTTTCCTAATATTTTTCTTTTGAAAGACTTGTAAAGAGTGAATGACATGTGTCATAGATCTGATATACAAGCTTTTTAGAAATAAGACAGAAATCTAACTTCTGTTTACATGTGTTTAGGAGCCAGGTGAAACAGCACTTCATTTAGCAGTCCGGACTGCTGACCAAACCTCTCTCCATCTGGTTGACTTCCTCGTACAAAACTGGTATGGATTGCTAACTTTTCATTAAATTTTACATGAAAAATGTGGATGTTCAGAGCTATCCTGGCAGTGCCTTGGACAGCATTTGCTCATCACTTATAACCTTTCTCCTTAGACATATTTCAAAAAAGAATAGTTTAGTATCTTTGAGTTGACCTTTGTGCTCCTGAAAAGTAGAGAGAGGGAAAAATCTGTAGATTAAAAACATTGAAAGCAGTTACATAAAAATAAGATGAAAGGAAAAACTCTGTAGTGCACAAGTGGCATTGATTTAGAGCACATAACAATATGAAGCAATGCAAACAAATAGGTACAGGAGGGATGGCAAGTAAATGTGCCAAATACAGGACACATGCAAAGGAATTGTAAGAGTAGAATACAAGGATCTTTCTCAGAAAATTATGAACAGATGCTAGATTGACTTTGAAAGAAGTGTTCCAATAGCTAATAAACTGTATTAAAGCTATTGAAGAGTGTAAATGTCTTAATTAGTAATTTTCAGCATCTAGTTTATTGGCTGAGTTGTTCTTTTTTGTCAAGGAGTGTGTTCATAGAAGTAAAAAACCTTCATGAAAAGTGTGAGTGCTGAGTAGAGGAGAGTGTTATTAAATTAAAAAAAAATAACCTACTAATATATTCAAGCTGTTTGAGATCGTAATTTGAAAAATGCTTAGAAGCCCGAAGTATTATTTTGAGTATTATTAAAAGACTTTTTATTTTGGATGATTATTTAGAATTATTTTGTTTAGTTATGAAGCTTCATAGTTTCTTCAGACAGCTATAATCTTGTATGTGTTTCTGCCTGCTTTGTGGTTTTTTGCGTCAGTCTCAAGTTTAAGAGCATCTTTGCAACCCTGTATGCTCTTTCTGTCCAATATGGGTAACACTGGGAAAAGTGTTCATCTCCTGAGCTTTGCTTTTCTGGTTTATGAAAATACTTTCTTGATCCCAAAATGTCAGGAACAGTTTTTGAGAAACCTGGGTTTAGAACTTGAAAACTGAAGGAAGGGCAGTTTTTAAGGGCACAGCTGGTCTTCCCCTAACTTGGTGTGTTGTCCTTAAATTCCCTCTTACAGTTCTTTTGTTCGTTCTCACAGCCACCCTCTTGATAGTTCCTTGACTGCATGGGACTTATTAACCTCTTTTAATTGTATCAGAATTATTTTTCAGATATTTCTATTGAGCTAATGTAGCATGTTTGCAAAAAGAATTCCAGTAAAGTAGCAGGTGGGAAACAACTGGCATGACCTTAGAGAGATCTAGGTTTGAGTCTCTGAGTTTCACTTCTTTAGTTTTTTGAATGCACATCTGTAGATTCTCAGTCCTTCTAAATCACAACTCAGGTATTTCCAGTGTCCTTGGAACAATTCTTAATAGACTTTGAAAGTAATGTTTAATTTAAAAATATTTTTTCTCCTACTTCATATTTGTCCAGTAAAGTTATTATGCATTTATTATTTATAGGTATGCTGGATCTGGAATGAATAGCACAGCTACTACACTTTTTTTGATTATTTGTTCTTTTTTTTAGTGGAAACCTGGACAAACAAACAGCATTGGGTAATACAGTTCTACACTACTGCAGTATATATAATAAGCCTGAGTGTTTGAAATTGCTTTTGAGGGGGAAGCCAACTATTGATGTAGGTAAGTTCATTATCTAAAACCAGGAAATATAGATTTCCTAAAATTTTTTTCCATTATTTTTGCCACTTTTTTTTATTTCTCTGTGGTAAGTAAACTTGTAATATAAAACTGTGTTAGAAAGATGAAGAACTTGTCAACAAAAAGCCTAAAGGAAACATTCAGTTAAGACAGTTTAAACTGCCTGGAATTTAGGTTTATTGTTTAATCTAGAACTCGTATGTTATAATGCTTCAAATCTTTAATTCCACTCTTAGATACGTGGGCTTTATGTACACAGCACTTAATTCTTCTGTTGATATCAATGGCAGCTGGTGCTGTGGTTTCACCCTGCACATCCCAGCCAACACTGTCACTGATTAGGGAGGGGAGACCATCTAGAAAACAAGAATTACCCTAACTGTGAGCAAACAGAGATTCTATTTTCAACTAAACTTTTGGTAAGCCATTATGAAAAATGAACTGATATAGGTACAGCAAATGTTACAGCTATCTTACACATATAGGTGGCAAAGAGAAGCAGAAAGACAGCTGAGAAAGCTGACCACATGTTTCATGAGTTAGGAAGGTATCCCATGAATCCAGCTTGTTAGGCCCAAGAGTTAAGTGTGATCAGCATGTCTTTACATTCAGCCATTTAATGGTATAGAAGTTTTTTTAACAGCTGATGCAAACTGGAGGGTATGAAATTTTATTGCTCCCTTTTTCTTTATCACCATCACTTTCCTCCACTGCCTGGTAAAGAACTTTTGCATAAACTGAAGTTCACAGTTTAGTTGCAGAAGTCACTGGTTTCCTTTGCCTTCTTATAAACCCTTAGAATATGTTCCAATATTATAAGTGAGAGAATTTAATGTGATGTTTTTTAGCAGTTATAATGGGAAAGCTATCTAAAAAAGTTAAGCAAATTTATTGGTCCTTCCACTGAACTCTCTCATAGGTAGATGCCAGAGGAGTGTTCATACCTTTTTGGTGTCTTGTTTTTTGAGGTTATTCTGTGGGAGAGAGGGAACAAAAGGTGTTCTTTTTGTTGTTTTGTTGAGTGATCTCATATAGGAGCTGTATAGTCTTTAGACCTTGAAACATCAGGTGTATACTTAAAAGTTGAAAGTTTGGAATTTATGTAGTCCTTAAGGTATCTGGGTGTTCACTTCACTTAAGTACTATGTTTTCATACCTTTTCATATTGAACCATCTCAGATAGATCTTTCCATAGGGAAATCCTTCTTCTGGGGATCTGGATTCTTTCAAAGTCATAGGCCTTTCTAGAGGACTGCTTTGCATTCTCTAGGATTGCTGACAGGCTTTCTCTATGTAATATTTCACACAGACATTTATGCTTATAGATCTCAGTTTGATCGTTTTCAGTTCCTGATCACAGAAATGCTTTACAACCTGGTTGTGCTGCAGAGCATTCTCTGTTCCATCTCCATGGCATTTACTGATGTACTGTGAGAGTACATTTTACATAGGTTTTATCCACATCAAGTGTGTTGCTTATTGAGACTTGCTACTGAGCATCTAGGAAGGGTTCCATTATATTCTGTGCGAGAAGACTTTCCAGAGGGCTCAGATACTGCCTTCTTTCTGATCAGGTGTGTAGACCATTTTATAGCTTTGATAAAGACAAAGCTAGAAAGTTTTAAATTCATTCTTGTTCAAATGTCTTCAAATTACGGCTTCAAGCCTCTACATATTAATCAAAGTAAAATCTGTTTGGATCAACATTCACCTTTTTTTTTTTTTTTTTTTAAAGTCTTAGATTAGGGTGGGGTTTTTTTGAGATATCTTACCCTGCCTGCTTGTTTCTCCTGCTTATTCCTGTAAGAGTTTTATGGGCAAAGGTGTAGAGTGGAGATTGAAATTACTAATTTTCTTTATATTTTCTGCTGGGATGGTTTGGAGGGATTTGGGAACCCAGTAGATGCTGCTGTTCAGAAGGAAGCTGATGATACATGAAATGCTTGAGCGCTTGGAGTGGAATCGTAAAGAGCTGCAGCCACTATAGAATAAAGATATTTTTGATCACTTTTAGAAGTTACTGTGCCACAAGTAGTGAAATTTAATAAATTGCTTCTTAAGACATCTCAAAGAATCGCTCTTTTCTGTATTGTTAATTTTGTAGTAAACCAAGCTGGAGAGACGGCTCTGGACACAGCAAAAAGAGTGAAAGCTGTGCAGTGTGAGGAACTGGTAAGAACCGAGCCTGGGGGCAAAGGCAGGGGGGAATGTTTACTTCTTTAAAAATGTGATCTACTTAATATATCACTACCATTGTATCTCACATGTGGTATTGCTGCCAGCTGGCTGTGTGCTGATCTGAAAGCCCTACCACAGGTGACTATTTTCTTACCTAAAACACAGCAGTAATTTTCTTTGTAACAGTTTAAGAAAAAGATCTTTCTTCTAGTGGCAGTACTAGTTATTTTAATGAGAGTATTTGAAGACCTTAAGTACTGGAGGATCAGATGTATCAATAAATACATCATTCAAGGAGATTTGGGCTTCATCACCTCAAAAGTTCCTCTTAGAGGCTTTTATATCAGGAGTCTAAGCAACCCCTGTACTATTAAAGCTGTCAAGACCTTTGGCATTTTTCAGATTATTTAATGGGACAGATAGTTCAGAGATGGTGAAAGTCTTTTTATAAGGAGAATTGAAACAACTTAGAATTACCCTCCTCAAAGGAGAAAGAAGCTAAAGTGTAATGTCTGAAAGTTGGTATATCAAAAGATGTAGAACACCAGCTTCTGTGGGACTTTGTCCCTCTACTGAATATGATCAAAGCAAAAACCTCCTGGAATTTTGAGAATGTGTGAGGTATGTTAACAGACACCACTCAAAAGATTATTGGTGTTCAAGAAATAAAGGTGTCAAGGATTTTCCCAGGTACTCCTCTGAAGCATTTAGCCAGGAAAAAGGATTCTACATCAGACCAACAAGTTTGTTTGTTCTTGGCCCTCTAAGGTGCCACCAGCATGCATTTAGTAAGCAAGTGAATTTACTTACTATCAAGGGACTAAAAAGTGTATCTACTGTGGCAGTTTCACAGTCAAGACAAAACCAGGAGAATTTACAAAACAGTAAACCACATTTTTTTACAGTTTGACACAGTACAAAACAGTGTCGCTTGCCACTTAATTCTGTTTCTTCCTTTTCCTCATTTTGATGATCTGAGGATCATCAGACTTTTGCTCTGCAGCTGGTAATTTTAATACCTTTCCTGTGACAACTGAAAGTTCTTGTCATGAATTAATTATTGAATAATCAAAAGAGCTTGTCCTTCACAAATTGAAGAAATTTTCTGTGTTTCTGGGCATGCAAGTCAGCATTTTGCTATGGTTGATAAGGTGGGACTACTTCTCAGTTACTGCCATGTCTGCTGTGTAAGTAAGTGCTATTTCCAGTGGTTTGAGTCTTTCAGCTGGAAAACAAACTACCTGTGCAGCACACAATGGGGATGGATTGCTTTTAACTTTATAATATCTCTTTAATAAAGTGACATCTGCCATTAACATGGACCAACTGGCTGTGTTACAGAACAGTCAAGTGGATGTTATCAGTGAGCTTATCTAGCAGTTAATCGTTTAGTTATAGTAATCCAAATTCCATTAATACCTCACTGATTATTTCACTTCAGTCTTATAGAGCATTTATGCCTTTTCTCTTTTTTTTTTTTTTAATTTTTGAAGAGGAATATAATTTCTGCATTTTTTTTCCAAAAGCAGCAATGAGTTAAAGTTAAGAGCGAAAAAGAAACATGAATGAGCGCATTGTTTGCCGTGGGCAATAAAAAAGTACAAGATAAATAACTAGGTTTTGCATTATGATAGATGTACTAAACCCATTTCTGTTGCATAACTGGAGTCTTAACTGTTTAATTAAATTCAGTTTCAGCTCAAGTGGGTTCATGAATACTTACATAATAGATTGGAAATACTTTCTTTATTCCAAATTTTATTTCAGGAAGATGGGTAAAGGCGCTCCTGAATCAACTAGTATCAAGTAGACTACATTTCAAAGGATGTGAAGGAATAAATAATGATGGAAAACCTAGGCACTGGAAAGGAAAATTTATCTCCTCAGAATAACCATGAACTACTCTATTAGTTTTTTTGCTGATCATTGAGGTAGTAGTTTTTCAAAGAATGTGAAATATATTATTTGGGCTGGCAAAGTCAAGGAATTTTGTGCTTAAGACATATTGGCCTCATCCAGTGACAGAGAGAGACAAAATATTTAAATAAAGAGTAAATATATTTTCATTTGTCTCAAGTACAGGGATGGTGATTTTGGAGGGGCAGCAGTTGTATGTACCAAAATTTATAAATAGGTTTACTTTTCCTTTTTGGAAAGGAGGGCTCCAGATCAATTCTGCTTTTGTGCGCGTACCTTCTCTTCATGTCATCTTTTCAAATGCTTGTCAAACATGGCAACTTCTGCCCATTTTGAGAAGATAATTCCTTTTGGCATTTTAACTGTTTTTCTGTACCTCAAACAAATGGAGGATGTTTGTGTGATTGCCCTGAAATTGCTTTGTTCTTTTTTGAATCCGGAAAAGTTTTAAACTTTTAAATATTTCAATTTATTTCTTGCCACTAAAAAGAACTTAGTTAGCACCAAAAGAACAACAAGTACTTTAACAAGAATTTTTATTTCTTTCAGCTTTCTCAAGCCAAGGCAGGAAAGCTAAACCCGCACGTCCATGTGGAGTATGAATGGAATCTTCGGCAGGATGAAATTGATGAAAGTGACGATGACTTGGATGATAAGGTGAGTGTGAATTACTGATACGGCTTTGCACAAAAACTGTTAATATCTCTGCTCCCTGGAAATAAATGGTAATTAGAGACCCACTGTTACAGTGGACAACCCACTTTAACCTTTCTTCTCTTACAGGTATTTTTGGGGAAAAAAACCCTAATTTTGAGGCCTGTGTTAAACATGGCCTAAGTGCTTTTTGAATATATTTTGTCAACCTAGTTATGGGCTGTTTCAGAAGTTTGACTTTGACAAGACATACAGCATAATATAAATCAGCAAATCTGGACTGCTTTGTCCTTTTATCTGCTTTAGAATTTTAGGCTGTTAAATTTTAGCTGGAGGAAGTCCAAAGCTTACATACTTAATTTTTTCTATAAATTAATTAAAAACCTAGTTGTTGAATAAATAACTCTATTTTTCATAAACCATGCTGTGCTATTTATTCTGTTTTTTTAAAAAAAGAAGTAATGGAAGGGCAAAACTTGAGGGCATAGAATAATTGCCATCCTAGAGCATGTGAAAAATTAGCCTCGGTGTCCTACTTTAGCAAGTCAGTTAATTACTGTGTGCTCTATTTCTGCAATAAATGCGAATACACCTCTTCTATTTCCTATGAGTGCCGCAGAAAGAAATGTGGACAACTTCTCATTTTCTGTGACACTTGGGACTGAAAAATTCAGAAACCAAAGTAATTTGCATGTCCTCAAGGACAGTAGAGAACAAAATAACCATCTGTGTGAGGAGCCTCAGGAGGATGAGGGATGCTGTGCTGGAGATAATAACCTGAACCAGAGCTGCAGGGAAACAGATCGTGCTCCATGTGCACCCATTAACGTACAGCAGGCAAAAACTGATGTGTAAAATTTCTTCAAAGAGCAATTAGATGCGTTCAAAAAGAGCTGCATCACGGATTGTATTGCTAGTTCAGGGACCAAATAAATCTGATCTGTCAGAAGTGTTTGTTCATTTTTACTAGGCATCAGTGGGGTAATGATACTTGAGGATGATTGTCTAGTCTGAGTAACGTGCCGTATGCATGGGAAATTACTCTTATATTCCAAAATTTTCTAGGCTTTTATTGGTATTTTATTTAGTATGTTACTAGTGTGTATCTCCCGCTTCAAGCTTAAATCTAATTTTGTGTTCGTGATGATCTGTTGATGCTAAAATCTTAATTTTCATTTAGAAGAGAGGACCTATCAGGTTGAATTGCTGAAAAAGGGAGGAATGAGGGCTTATTTGTCCAACAAAGAAAAAAACTAGGCTCATGTTCACTAAATTATGTTCTGGTATGTTATTTTCCAAACATACAAACTATAATTAGTGTTTAGACAGCTGTATCATATCTTTGTTTTTCTATTCACAGCCTAGTCCTATAAAAAAAGAAAGATCTCCAAGACCCCAAAGCTTTTGTCACTCTTCAAGCATTTCTCCCCAAGACAAACTGACTCATCCTTCATTTAGCACTCCCAGAGACAAGCAAAGACTCTCCTATGGAGCTTTTACCAACCAGATCTTTGCTTCTGTAAGCACAGACTCACCCACCTCTCCAACATCTGATGCTCCTCCTCTTCCTCCTAGAAATGCTGGCAAAGGTAAGTCTGTCTCCAAACTACACTTGCAACTGTTGCCCTTCCTTTAACCAGGGCCATTGCAATGTTTCAAGATGCAGCATGTTCTCCTTATTGATGCAGTCGTGTGGTACAATGCATGTTCTAAACCTGGGGGGCACCTTGTAATCGACTCATTCATAACACTGAACATGAATGGGTGAGGAATAAACTAATACTCTGCTAAATGAAAGTCGGTTCGTTTTATGAGACAGCTGCAGTGGATCATGATGGTTTGACCTAGATATCTCTAATCTTCAAGTTTAGAGGATACATTTATGGAAAAAACTTTCTACTGTATTATAATATGTGCGGATCTACTTTTTAGGACAAAGAAACCCTTCATTCCTTGTTACATATTTAATTTAGAAATTGATAAATTGTGTTTTTACAGTAGACTTGTTAGAGAAATCTTTAGTTAGGATGAAGGTTACAGTATAGTTTAACACTTCAGCAATTATGCTGATGCTCCCTTTTGTTAGCACTACTATAACTTAATTTCTCAATTAGTAATTGACTTTGTTTAGGAAAAATGCAGAGATGCTCTCACCAACAAGAGTGAGTAAAAGGGACGGAACAGTGTTGGCATCAAGTGTTTGCTTTTACATGGTTCAGATGCTGTGCTTAAGCACTACAGTTCCATCAGTCTTTGTCATGTACTGGCAACTTTCATATGGATTCCTTGGCTCTCTCTTTTAATCAGGTTTGTTTGCCTTTACAAGGCAAAGCAATTTTGCCAGGGTTTGCATTTTTCACATGAGATTTTTTAATCTGTGTTTCACTGGGGACTCAGTTGTATTCCTTGTAATTTTACTGTGTCGCTCTGCTCGTTGGTATTGTAAGATTCTACTTTTTCCTTTCACTCTCCCATCCCCTTTACATGCTCTGTCTCAGTCTGCTATGGGTTGTTCATTGCAAACACAATGTACTGGCTTAGATGTTCCTTCATGACCTAGGATAACTTCTTTTTTTGTCATAAAGTTGCAAGACTTGGAAATTAATCATACATCCCATTTCCTGAAGAAGGTTAATGAGGTTGTATCTGATGTCTATCTGTTCACACTGCTTAGTATATTGTCATCTTTCAATAGATTTTAGTGAACTTTATTTCTTTGTCATTATATAGTGGAGATCTCGTACAGACTTACCTAGAAAACTGTCTTTTTCTCCAGGAAGTGGAATATTTATGTTCATGTTTCATTCTAAGTATGTATATTGGTTTCTGAAATGTTAGGCATTTTCCTAGGTGTTCCTGGAATTTCTTTGTTGTTCCAAGACCAAGGAATCAACACAACACCAAAGTTAATCGGAAAGAATTGAGGCACTGAGTTTTTATGTGTTTTCATGTCAGAGATTATGCAAGGAAATCTTTATTTATATTACAGTGAAATAATATTATCACAAAATTGCATTCTAGTGTAACATTAACTGCTTCATCAGAGTGGAAAATGCCAGATTCACAGAGTAAGTCAGAGAGAGGTTGGATGAAATTGCTGTTACATTAAAGTCACTATGCTTCTCTGCTTCAAACATGCTGAAATTCTACAGTCAGTGAATGATGCTGGAGTTTTGATTGATATCCATTCAACAGTATTGTGAAATCAGAAATCTCCATTGTATACATGCCTGTGTTACAGAAATAATTCAAGACTTTAAAGTTGGGGGGAAAAGTGACAAATGCATAGAACAATTTATCAGTGTGGAAAGATTGCTGTAGGTGCATCATTTCAGATGCACTTATGGTTCATTTTAAACTGTGCTGCTCCTTGTTATTTCTCCCCTTCCAGCTCTCAGATTGTTTAAAAGAAGATGAATCAGAGACTCCCCACTTCCATAAGACACTGTTGACACATCTGAATTTTGAAACAATCAGAGTTAATTTTTTTTGTTGGAAAACATAAACCTGTAGACTTTATTGCCTCTTTTGGCATGAGTAGTAATAGAATATATCCCTTAAATTGAAGTTTAAGACACAAGCTTACTTATCAGATGGTGTGTTTTTGTTTAAAAAGTTTATTTTAATGTCTTATTTGTGTTTAAGATTATATGAAAACATAGTGTTACTTTTTTCACTAAGCTCCCTGAACAGCAAGAGTAAACAAAAGCATTGAATCCGTATTTAAATTTAAGATTTCCTTCTGTCCCGGAACATAATCTGATCTTTGTCCCTGTGCTGCTGTGAGGCCCTGGCAGATACTGTGGGCCCCTGCTAGGACATGGAGTCTGCAGGGAATGGATAGCAGGTGGACCTGCATTTTAGCAGGAGGCAGAGGATTTTTAAGTTTCATGGGTTTTCATCCTTTGGGACATGCAGATGAAACTGTCTTTCCAAAGCATGTTTTATTTTTAACAAAACCCCCTCCCTGCAGCACTCTGTAAGCTGGTTTCATTGCCCAGAGAAGTTCCTGAGTAGCAAAGTTCTGTGGTATTCCTGAGGGGCCACAGGAAGCCATCCACTGAACTTGTGCTGGGGAGAGGAGGTAAGTTTAAATCAATTTAAGGCACATCGCTCTTGCTCATGGCTTTCAGTGGACATGCTGGCTAAAAATAATTTTAAAGGTACAATAGTTGGAGGAGGTGATATGGGGATGTTTAAGTTTCTCCATACATCATTATAACTCATGTCCAGATTTTCCAGTTTGATAACTTTTCAAAATATTCCTAAAAATGCTGGAACCTGCATGTATTTTACTCCACAGTGTCTCATTTGTGGATACATCTTACTTGCTGCTATCTCTGCTGCAGATTTAGTTAATCCTAACAGAATGAAAAGTACAGGATGAGTGCAGTGGCTGCCTGAGCCAACCACTCTGTGCCTTTTTCAATCGTTTATCTAAGCTTATTCAGGTTCAACTTACTTGTGCTGTCTGTCAAATCTTTAGCTTGTAACATTCTGAAAATCATCTTTGTTTTTGCTCTTTCCAGCATTATGGCTCCAGACATCTAGCAGGTCTTCTGCCTATTGTTTTACAAAAAGCTTTCAAAAAAAAAGAATCAATATTTAAGTAGTTGCATGACTTGCCACAGTAGCTAAATAAAATTTTGCACAACCTTCATTGAAAATCCAGTGTGTAGGTAATGTTGCTAACTAGTTTTAGAGGAGTGTTAGGCAACCTAAGTCAGGTTTTCTTCACTTTGGCTGAAAGCTAATTGATTTTTGCTGGTTCTGCCTGTTTATCCCAGATAAACATGAAGGTCAGGGATAAATTCTGTATCATGAAGTTAAGCTTGGATCTTCAATACCTACAAGTTTGAATATTTTACACTGTCTCAGCTCTAACATGAGGTACATAGACCCAAAGGCACTTGCTTTGTGGTTCCAGTCCACTGCTGCTGCAGTCACATCATCTGTCACATCATCTGCTCCTTCACTAGATCAGACTCAATTTCTAACCAAATTAGTTTATTTGAATTTACTAGTAACTTCTAGAAGTTGTCAGACTGCATTGCATACAGGATTAGGAATCTTCCTGAGTTCACTAAGTTAGTTTGTGCATGTACCAACACTGCCCTTCAGCTTTGGTGGTTTTTCTGTGGCTGGTGGCCATGTCAAGGCACTGCCTGGATGGAAATCCTACAGGTCTCCATGTCTGGGTTGTTACACTAAACAAACCAAGCATATTTTACCTTATCTGATTGAAGAGTATTTTCATTCTCCTGGGGTTCAAGTTATCCTTTCATCACACTAACTCTTCTCTGTACCTTTGCTGTTTAAATCAGATTTCTGAAATACAACTGGCTGGAAGTGTCAGGACAGCAGTAAAATTTTCTCTTTCTACTGGAAATACCACATCAAAGAATACTTTGGTCCTACTTATTTTTTTTTCCTGATTGTATCATACTGTGGCATAGCAGGCATTACACAGTCTCTGCTACCATTTGCAGCTGAAGTCCCTGATTTATAGCACAAATGTATTTATTCTCATTTCCATTACCTCAGCCTTTGAGGTCATCCTGTTTCTTCTGAATGCTTTCAGGATTCTATACTTCTCTTGCATGTACTTGGAGACTTTTTTTAATATTCCTATAAATGTCTTGCACATTTTGATTAAATAATGTAATTTATCCCACTAAGACTTTGTATTTTCTACTACCATAATAGGGAGGGAAGACTAGTTGATGACTGTTGGTTTCATGAGCTCTTCTATTTCCGAATCAAACCAAAATACAGCATTCTTTAATATAACTTTTATCTTTTTCTTTTTAAACGGAACCTTTTTTTTAGCATTAATTATATAATGTACTTCAAATGCTAATGTTGAATCAATGTATATTCTTAGCTTTCTTACTCAGAGTGATCATGATCATTTTGTCTTTAATTATGCTCTTATTTTCAGTACTGAAAGTGTATAATCTAAAGTAAGACAAACTGAAAAGTCTTTTAGTAATATCTATGTAAAAAGTCACTCATGAGAAATTTAAAAATAAAGATAGCAACACTTGTTAATTTTTACTATAAGTTACTTTCCTTTGCAGTGTCCATTCTACCATTAGATGGAATTCTGGTTTTTCCCCCTATGTCTCCCTAAGTGGTAAAAAAAAAAAAATCACACATGAGGTTTTTACACTCTAAACCCACCATTTCTTGATTGGGTGGCAACACCTTTGCATGGTTTCACAAGTACACAGATGAATTGTTACTACTCTAACCGCACAAACCCTGAAGGACAATGCACTACTAATTGTACACCTTATCCAGTTATTTATCTTAGTACAACAATTTTGCGATTTTTTGATCTATTTACACATGAAAGCCTGATCTTGGTAATACAAAAAAGTGATAAAAGATGACAACAGTTAGTACTGTAAGCATGTGCTTCCCAGTAACTGAGGAAAAGAGAGCCCAACAGAAGCAAAAGGAAAGACTTCTAGGTCAAGTTTTTTTGGGTTTCCTTTTTGGTTTTTGGTGGTTTTGCTTGTGATAGGAAAATATCCTTTATGAAATGTGAACTTCTCAACTATGTGAGAAATTAATGATGATTAAGACCTCTGTTGGAGAGGAAATGACTGGTTCAATTGCTGCCTGGTTAAAATCACAAAATACCTTTGATCTAGTAACTGCTCTGATTATTGCTTAAAGATATCTAGCCTAGCCTTGTATAATTAAGAGTATCACACAGGAATTGTTTTGAGATGTTGGTTTTACACACACATTTATGTGGATATACGTGTGCATATACACAGACACATGCAGTTGCTGAGGTGAGCAGCTCTGGTGCAGGGGAGGGTTTACTTAACCAGGGGAGCCTCAGGGAAGTGAGAAAGCTGCAGGAGCCACAGCAGCTCATGGCACAGCAGCTGAGAGGACCTGGGAAGGGCTGGGGGCAACAGGGCTGAGCCCAGACGTGTGTAAAGCAACTCTTGGAGAGCACCATGAACAGTGCCAGTGTGGCAGTTTGGATGGGAATTTGCATGGAATAGCCTGCAGGAAGGAGCTGTAACTGCCAGCCTGAGCAGGGAGCAATGATATCTGCCACTGAGTTATCAGTGCACGTTGAAAGAGCTTTAAACTAGATTTGAAAAGGGAAAGGGATGACAAAACCAGGTTCACTCAAAATAACCCTGGGGGCAGCACACCAGTGTTTGAGGTGTGGGCCAGTGAGGCCCTTTGGGATGCTCTCTCAGTGCAGCTGGGGGATGGAGAGCCCTATCACAGCAAAGACATAAGGCATGGAAATGCCTCCAAATGGTCATGTAGAAATTAGGGCTTCTCCCCCAAAAAAGGTGTCGGGATCAGTATCCCAACTGAGGTGCATCTACACCACTGCACACAGCCCAGACAAAGAACAGGAGGAGCTGGAAGCCATTGTGCAGCAGGAAAACCATGGCCTAGCTGCCATCATGGAAACAAGGTGGGATGACTGACATAACTGGAGTGCTATAAACTCTTCAGAAAGGACAGGCAAGGAGGAAGAGGCAGTGGGGTAGCCCTGTATGTTAGGGACTGTTTTGAGTGCCTGAGCTGAATGATGGTGGCAGTAGGGTCGAATGTTCACAGGTATGAATCGGAGAAAGGCCAACAGGCAGATGTCCTACTGGGAATCTGTTAGAGACCACCCACCCAGGATGGAGAGGCAGCTGGGAGAAGTCCCACAATTGCTGGCCCTTGTTCTCATGGGGCAGGAATGTCTAGGATGTGTCTGGAGTGTGTGGAAGAGAAGTTTCCAACTCAGCTGGTGAGGGAGCCAGCAAGGGAAGGCACCTGCTGGACCTGCTGTTTGTGAAGAGAGAAGGACTTGTGAGTGATGGAGGCCATCTGGGGCACAGGGATCACAAATTCTTGGAGAAGTAAGGAGGGGAATCTGCAGAACTGCCACCTTGGACCTCCAGAGAACAGACTGTGGCCTATTTAGGAGCCTGGTTGACAAGAGTCCCCTGGGAGACAGTGTAAAAGGACTCCAGAGCATTCCTCAAGAAGGAAATCCCAAAGGCACAGAAGCAGAGATGTGGTTTAATGGTGGACTTGGCAGTGTCCGACTTGAGGATCTAAAAGGTCCTTCCCAACCTAAGTGATTCCATTATACAGTGTATTTTATAATATTTGTACAGACATCATCAGGTCTTGTGTTATTTCACCAGTTGGTTCCAAAAACTGATTTAGATTCAAGAACTTTCCCCATGTTTTCTTCATTCAAAGCATGATGTCACTTTATGCCTCTTTCTGAAAAGATGTTTTGAAGTTTTCCTTTATTTTGTGTTTATTTGAAAATAGGTTATTTTGTATTTCAGCCATGTAATCATTAGTGTATGATTTTTGTATTCGTATTTATTCCTTCTGTGACTTCAATACAGAAACAAATGCTAGGAGTCTGAAACTAAGATTTGTAATATCCTAAACACCTTTTCCTTGTGACTTTTGTATGCCATCTGAACTTCTGAAAGCTATGAAGTGATTTTTTTCAACTCCTCTATAATATCTGGATATATACAGCTAAGGTGAAATCTAAAACATGTCCATATAACATAATTTTAAGGGGTTTTTTTTAATTCTACCAAAGTTTATTTTTGTAGAGAAAATTTCTTCCTCTTCTTGGCAATTAAAAGTACAAATCTTACTTCGTGTCCGAAGTTTAATTTTTGCAATAAGCGCACAGTACTGTTTCAATACCTTTCCTCCGCTTTTTTTTCCGCTTTAAGGCAGTTTTGGGTGATTTGGGGCCGCTGGGTGCAGGTGGGGGGGGGCGGGGGCGCGCGGGG
>NW_008246058.1:1125931-1128224 GCF_000691975.1 Corvus brachyrhynchos
GGTGTCGCTCACCGCCGGCCGCCAGGGGGCTGTGGGACATTCCCGCTCCCCGGCATTGCGGCAGTGGAAAACTCCGGTGCCAAATGTCGGGACAAGGGACGGACGCTGCTCCGGCAGCCCCTCTGTGCTTCCGACGTGTTTAAGAATAACGCTACTGTTAACAGTGGGTATTGACTATTCCTTCCCCTCACCATTCCTAGATACACTCGGAGTTACATCCCGAATCAAAACAACTTTGGGTTCCTATTTCTTGAAGCAAAGAAAGAGTTGGTAACTTGCAGGAGTCAGTCAAAATTTAGCATGAGAAAAGTTGGTTTTGCTTTCAGAAACATCTCAATGCACAGTTTAAGTCATCTTGCTTACTTAAGCTCAAGGAAGAAATTAAAATGAGAAAGGGTAAGGATGCAAACTGGGGAACAATCACTAAATTCACTGGCATTTGACTTGTTGTCAATTAATGGTTTTGTGAACTTGGAAGTAAATTGACAGGAAAAATTGTAAAATATATCATTTGATTTACAAAAGTAACCAAGTAATTAAGCCAGGCCCAAAATATCTGCCGGGCTTGTGGTTGAGAGATTCTCCTGCACAGGAGAAGGCCTTTCAGGCTTGAATCTGGAAGAGAATAGATTGAATTATTAACTCATTAGGGGCAGTTCTATTAAATTTTTCTTTGCTGTTTATAAGAAAGAGAAAGGTCACCTGCTGAAAATATCTGACAAACAGATTCATGCTTACAGAATCATTTCAGCTACTTTTGTCAGTGTTAAATGTTTCATCTAAGGAATTTTAATATTATTTTTCACTGATTTCAATACTTCTATGATATATAATAATTTGGGAAGGAGTGCAGGTATTGATCATTTCCAGACTACCTACAGAGAATATTCATAATCATTTTTGAAGAAGGCAGCTCTAGTTTTGTGTGCTGCAGTGTAGGGTATATGTCGAGAAATGAAGGTTTTGTCTCAAATACTGTTCAAATAAGGTCGTTTTTCAAAAATAGGCAAGCTGGTTCTACAGCTCTAAAAAATAGACTGACAATAGACTTGAAATTTCAGGTATAAATAGACTTTGCTTTTAAAGTTTTATGTCAATTTTCTGCATTTATCCAGACTGATGGCAAAGCTGTCTGACCTGCAAAACTTACTGCAAGTGAAGACTGCAGTGAAGTCTTAGTTGTTGGTTAAATTAAAAAAAAAGACAAAACCAGCAAAACCTACAAACTAACAACCCCAGCAACAACCCCCCTGGAGCTGTTGTAGCCTAGTGTAGAACTAATGTAGAGAAGTGGTACCAGTAATTTCTTAGGGCGGTGGTGGCAGCTGACTCGAGCAGTCGTCCCCTCGCTGCCGATTGTGCCCTGCTCTGTTTCCTTGAGCTTCTTATTAGAGATGTTTGTGAAGGTCAATGGTGAAGCTGATTAAGGAAAACTCTTGTCTTCCTGCTGGGTTATTTTGTCTTTCGAGCTGTATCTGTTCCCATATTGTGTAAAACATGCATTGTGTTGAATAATACTTGTGCCAGCACTAATTCAGAGGGAAATAAAAGTGTTTAAGGGTAGGGGTGACTGCATAGGCTCTTATAAGCAATCCTATCATGAAATATCTAATCTCAGTCCCAGAAAGGATTTCTCTGATGTTTATTTTATTCATACCATATACAACAATTTGCAGTGCTCTTGGTATGCATAGTTTGATGTATTCAATCTACAGAAAAAAAAGAATTACAGAAAATCTTCTCAAGCTAAAAATCCCATTTTGAAGGTGAAAGGAAAATTTGTAGGCATATTTCCATTTCTTTCTTCCTGCCTTCCAGTTTATTAACAATATTTGTATGGGATGGTCTAGAGGGCTAAAAAACCTCCCCACATATTAGAACATATAGAAAGCTCTTTCATTCTGGTATAAATTAACAGCAATTTTAATCCCATGTGCTAAATATTACTTAATTTTAATATTTCATGCTGCTTTTTTTTTTTTTTAACAATGCCTAAAATTAGAAATCTTGGCGTGATTAATCCTGTATTTTTTAAACATAAGTACACGTGTCATTCTATTGTCAAGTTGCTTATATTCCCACAGCTGAGATAGTTAAAAATGTGGTGAACATGTCGTTTAATCTAAACAGTGTTTTGGCATGGCTTGTCTTTTTATTTTAGTCTTTTGCTGCACTTCGCTGTGGGTCTGACTGTGAATTTTTCAGTGCTGCTTTGACGTTTATGCACATGTATTTGTAAGAAGGTTGTTTGTTATTTTGCAGGCCCACCTTCAACCCTCCCTCTAAGCACTCA
>NW_008246058.1:1128278-1150423 GCF_000691975.1 Corvus brachyrhynchos
ACACAAAAGAACCCTCTCTGACCCACCAAGCCCACTACCTCATGGACCCCAGAATAAGGGCCCAATTCCTTGGGGTGAGTTTTGAATGCAAAACAAAAGGGCAGGGGAAAACCTTTATGATGGCTGATATATGATCTTTGGTTTCTTTTTACCTGGTGCTTGCTTTCCAATGATTGCAGCTTGATGGAACGTCAGCTCAGATAAATCAGCAGTTCTATCTTCTGTCACTCTGCCTTCCAGGCTGCTGCAGCCGAGTCTCACTTGAGAAAGCTGAAAATCCTCCACGCTCCCCTGGGGCCCAATCCATCCACTGCCTCCCTCTCCTGCCGTAGCTGCCCAGGCTCTGCCCTCACCCCGGCCCCTCAGCCACTGCTCTCCTCTGCCTCTGCCCCTGCCCCCTCCCCTGCTGCTGCTGTGCCCAGCTCAGGGACCCGCTGCAGGGATGCAGCTTTGGGGCACGCAGACCCCAGTGTGTCTGTGCAGGTCTCACAACTGCCTCTGGAGCTTTTTTCCGTGGGCTCTGGGCCGCACCTCTCCTGTAAAGTGTTCACACCTCGCTGGTGGGAATGTGTTGTCTTGATATGTATTTGGCTTTTGTGATGTTGTATGTACATACATAAAGACTGATAGGTTTGCATCCTTCTACCCGCAGAAGTTACACAGAAACAGTGCTTTTTAATTTTTTTTTTTTTACCAGGATACCTTTCTGACAGATGCTTTTTGGAAACTATTTTCCAGACTACTCAGATTCTTCCTCTTTTGAATAAACATTGCTCTATGCAGTCAAATGCTCTTGGTAGCTATAAATCTCAGGCCCATGTAATTTTCTGTGAT
Source organism: Corvus brachyrhynchos (assembly GCF_000691975.1). Classification (NCBI taxonomy): domain Eukaryota; kingdom Metazoa; phylum Chordata; class Aves; order Passeriformes; family Corvidae; genus Corvus; species Corvus brachyrhynchos. The sequence goes on from NW_008246058.1 coordinate 1,129,113, forward strand.
TTTAGTCTTGGTGGCAGGATTTCCATGAATCTGTAAATTTTTTAACTGGAATCCAGTGTTTACATAGGTGCATCATCCATACACTACTTGTATCTTAAGAGAATCCTCTCTCTCTTCTAGTATAAACACACAATTACTAGCCTAAAATAAAAAATTGGTAACCTAAAAGCACCGTTTTTTTTCAGCAAATTGAGTTAAATGTAGTAAATCATGAAGTATTCATGTGTGATTTAATCTAGGATTCAATATGAAGAAAAGTATAGAGTCCAATGAAAAGCAAAGACTTTTTCTCAAGGAATACATGCAATGGAATTTTTTCACTTTTCTACTTCTCAGAGGTCTGGGATATGGAAAAAAAATATTTCCTATGTTCTGAAGTCTAACAGCCCTGTACTTCCTCAGAGGCATTAAAGACATTTTGAAGAGCTTGGACTTTAAAAATGTAAAAAATCCCAAATATTTAAGTCCAAAACAGCACCTAAAGTACCATATACTAGAATACTCTATAATGTAGCACTATTGGGATGAACAGTGTGATAGGAGTAGATGCTAAGCAAGTGCCAGCTTCTCCTTAAACACATTAGACAACAGATAAAGGAAGAAGAAAATATGGGAAAGGTGCAGGTGTGTAGTTGAAGGTGAAGAAGCCTGTAGCAGTAAAACACCTTGTCAGAGCAGGGCCAGAGAAGAATATTGCTTTTTCTGTCTCTTCAGTGCTTTTCAGGGCAGGCTAAGCTTCAGTGAATGGAAGAGGGACCTCTTCTCCCCGTTTTTCTTAGCTGAGATCTGTACAAAAGCTTGTTTCAAAGTCCATTTGGATTTTTAAGCAAGTATTAAATTTTGTGTTTATGAGAAGGAGTTTCTTGTATCTGCCTTTGTGTTTTTTGCGTAAGAGTATTGTCAGATGTTCACTGCTTTTCCTTTCAGAAGCTTTCTTCTTTGTTGTTATATTTCTTGCTATGTTGAATTTCAGCATTTGCTTTCTAATCTGTGCATTAATTGAAGTTTCAAGCAGAGCAATCCTTAGCTTATGTCTAAGCAAAATGAGTTACTATTCAAAGATGTTCTAAAAATGTCATACAGATTATTTTGTATTTCCATAGCAACCATGAGATATTTTTCCTTGCTTTATCCATAGGATCGACATGTTTGCTGCTTTACCTTAGTTCCTTTTTTGCACCACTTTTAAACACAAACATATTTTTAGCAAGGCACAGCATGAGCCTTTTCTGCTGTTTCATTTAGACATCAATGCGCCAAGAATGGTATTTAGAAAAATGTGTCATTCTTTTGAATGAGAAGTATTTTGTGTTCTTGGATCATTAAATGTCACTTTGCATCTATTTCAATGACAAAATTTACTAATGGTTGTTGAAGCTGGTTCTAAGATTAAGATATGCTATAATAGGAGAGGCAAAGGGCATGAAAAGGCATTAAACCAAACGAGTTGGTGTCATTATACCTTGAAAATGGTGATGGCTAATGAAGAGAAGCTTTCTGCTGAAGGAGTCCAGAGCACTTGGGTTTGGATCTTGCTGCCTTTTGACAGAATTCTGTATAGCCAGGATCTTTTCTTTACCAATGGCCAAAGTGCAGATTATGGGAACATACAGTCACTAAATCAGTAAAGGCTGTTCTTTACACAGGATAAAATACCAATGCTTAGAAATAAAATGTTTTGTGAATAAAATCAAATTCATGGTGGTTTTAAAAAGACGTGCCTTATAATGCAAAATGCAAACATTTGTGATAAATTTATCTGATACTGGCCTGCTGTATCTCCTTCTGTACAGAGCAAATTGAAACACTATTTCAGAAAAATGCCCTACAGCAATGTCATTCAATCTTCCCTTGCCAGGAGATGAGAGCTACGAGTGATTTGTTTTAAAACATGTTATATGAGAGGTCATCTTGGATTATTTTGGTCCCTCCTGCTTTTTCAGCTGCAAAATTATTAATAAACAAAAAAGTTAAAAATGATCTTTTAGACACGTTATATAGAAGATACTTAGAGGAATACATGTTTTTCTTTAAATTGCACCCTCTGCTGATTATATTTCAGTTATCCTAATTTTTTTTTTTTTAATTAATTGTCCTTTTTTTCACCTCAGGTAATGATTTGGGCCCACCTTCAACTAAGACTGCAAACAAGTTTGAGGGGATGTCTCAGCAGTCAAGGTAAAATCTGCATATATGAAGGCAAAGATGAAAATTTAAATAAATATAACTAATTTGTAAATTAGAAAAGGAAAGCCTTTCACAGGAAATAAAATCCTAGCTATGTTTCTTCATTAGTTTTCTGCATGCCTTACTAGCATACAAATACTTTGGCTCCATTGAGCCTCCTACGCTTTGTTCCTCGCTGTCCATGCACAATCCCTCCTTTGAGCAGGATGGACAGAACAACTTGTACCCGAATCTATCTGCTGCTCCTACAGAAGTGCTCTCCCAGCTGGGGAATGCTGCCTCAGACCGCAGTCCAGCAGGACAAAAGTTTTATTTTCATGTCTCCTGGCATTTCATTTTATCTGCTTCAGTGTGAGGTGTCCTGCCTTTAGCAGCAGTGTCACTCTGGGTACAGGCTGGCATCAAAGATGGCTCTGTAAGAGAGAGTTCATCTTAGTCTTCCAGTTTAGCTCTTTTCCACTCTGTCAGGCTTATGTGCTGCCACACAGTCTGCAGTAACACAAATTGCTTTTAGCTCGTAGTTCATCAGGTCTGTCCATTACAAGTGTCTTGTTCAATAGCTGGAGTAGTAAGGACAGCCATACATTGCTGTCACTTAGAGTTTGCTACTCCTCTGTCTGTGCTGTGATTCCAAAATCCTGGGGTTCAGAGTACGGTAATTCCAATAAACACCCGCCTGAGGCACACAGCCTTGCATGACCACAAGTGTGTGGGATGGGCTGTGACTGGGGATGGATGTGTAACCTCAAACAGGGCACAGCAGAAGATGTGTAGGAAGTTTCTGGACGCCCCCAGACTGTGATCTGCCTTGTCAGGACAGGCAGGGGACCTGTTGTTGGTAGCACAGCTGGCTTCCCATGTTTGCTGAATCCATCCAGCTGGCACAGGGCATTCAGGGAAAAAGTGGTGATGTTCCACAGCACAGAGAGCTGGGCCCATGCTAGCTATTTGTCAGACAAGGGTAAAGGTGTGGTCCTCGTACTCCATGGCATTAGAAAGAGGACAAGGAGCTGGCCTTCAATGATCTTTGTGAATCCCTTCCAACTCAGGATATTCTATAATTCTATGATTTATTGAATCAAGATTGAGCTTGGCTGTTCTTTCACTTTCATGTCATGATGTATTTTGGCTATTTAAAAAACAGCTAGAAATTAAAAGTGTTTCATCATGCTCATTTTGAAATGTTGGCTGCAGAGACAAGCAATACCAGAATCAAGGCTGTTAATGCAGAAGACTCTCTGCTCTGTTGAACATACTCTGGCAGCTTTCTCACTCTTCTTTTTTTCTTTTTTTTCCTTCTTTTTTGAGTCGTTATTTTGAGCTGATACTAATTTTTATTTATTTTTAGATTTTTATGCCTTAAATCAATTTGCTTTCTTCTCTTCTTCCACAGTCTTTTTCTATAAAAGTGACTTAGGTGTGGTTTTAGAGGAAAAACTTTGATGGGAATAGCTAACACATGTGTAATACAGGTTGACAGAGTAAAGCATGTTGTTTTCCCACAATAATCAGTATTTCCTGGGAGCACCAGAGACCTTGTCTCCTCCTGCAGCAGTGTGTGTATGATACAATATCATGCATGTGCAGGAGGCTACAAGGCACAGGCTCAGTCCTGGAAAACTTCACTGACATAAAGCACAGATTATGTTTTGTATGTTTCAGTTTAATTATTTTGAAGAACAAATTTTCCTTAAAGTTCAGAATCTGCCCACAGATTTGGTCTTTCAGCTTCACCTATTTTCAGAGTACATTTTGCATCTACCATAGTTCATAGAATATCTCTGCCCCACAGCACTGAACTTGTGTGAGGTTTGTATGTCTTTTTCTCTGAAAAAAAACCCCAAATTAATTCTTAACAGTGCTTTAAGTTTTGAGATTTATCCACAGACAAAGTGATTATACAAAAGAAGCACAATATATGTGGATTTGTTTGGGGATTTTTTATTTATGGATGTGTAAAGGGGAAAAATGAGAAATAAATATATAACAGTTGTAAGCACTAATAATTCATATCTGTTGATTTAGCACTGGGACTGCAAAGACTGCACTTGGCCCCAGAGTTCTTCCCAAACTACCTCAGAAAGGTAAGAGATCTCTTTGTGGTTGTTCTCATAATGGCATCTTTGAAGTGTGGGTGAAAGTAGATACTTGTTTTAAATATATGTATCTTTTCAGCAGAAATTTTATTTCTAAAATGCCACAAACCATGAAAGCTTCACAAGACTGAAAGGATTTTGGAAGATGGGGAAGGCTTTTATTAAACTGAAAAAAATACATCTAGGGAGGAAAAAAACCCATTAACTAATTGAAGCTGGAAAGACCTCAGGAGGTCCTGTGGTCCAGCCCAGCACTCGGAGCAGGGCCAACTTTCTGCCATGAGAGCAGGTTGCTCAAGGCCATGTCCAGTCACATTTTGAGTATCTCCATGAATAATTTCTCTGGGCTTCTGTTTCTGTCCTAGACCACTCTAGTTGTTTGTTTTTGGTTTTTTCCTAATAACTCTAAATCAAATTTCTTGATACCTTGGAGCAAACTGTATCTGTGCCATGTTCTGGCAATCAGGGTTGTGGTCAGTGCAACTACTTTGGAAAGAATCAGGTATTGTTACATGCTCATTTATATATCAATGGCAAACTTGCTGAGACCATCATCCCAGGGAACACCTTTCTTTTGGAAATGTTTTTTTCTAATCTCTTTAAACTCACACAGCAGGTTTTATTTAGTTTTTTTGAGTTGTTGCAACAATTGACTATAAAATAGAAAGTAGACCTACTTTGTAGCTTTGTCTGGATACAGAATCCATCAAAAATATGTTATATCCATATGAGTGAATGATCACAATAGGGCCTGAAGACCAGGAAATGCTCCTTGTCCAAAATTCTGAAGCTAGGTGTCTGAAATTGAGAGTGCAAATCATTTTTAATAGAAAAATAGAAAAGAAAATGTGAAATTTCAGCTTTATTAAATTACAATTGTTCTGACATGGTATCATCTTTTGAAAGAGACATGAATGATTTGCTAGGGTGGCACTGTGAAGGACATCAACACTTCCTTGATTTAAAATTATATAGGTGAATATTTAAGAAGGGCCAAATCAAAGCACTTTGATAAGGGCTGCTATCAGGATTTTTCATATCTCTTACTTTCCTCTCAAACCCATGTGGATAACCAGTGTGTGTACATCTGCTACGAGGTAAGTCTAGGACACAGAGCCATATACAGGGATCAACACAGACTTTTTTTAAAACAAGACATCTGATAGTAATTATACAATTTCTTCCATGGAAACTGTGCAAATGGGGTTTATTATTATTATTATTATTTTGATATAAGTAACCACAAATATATCATGGAAGTGTTTTACCACTGGCTGATATCCAAAGGGAGTGTTGTTGCTTTCATAGTCAAATGTCAGGCCACCTTTTTGGCTGGTAGAATACAGTACTAAAGTAATGCTGAATGCAATAGGAAATTGTTCCTCCTAGTCAAAACGTGTTACTTTCATCACAGGTTGTAAATTTTTTCTCTCCTGTCTCCCTTCATCTCTTTTAACATCAGGGTTATTTGGTTTAGGAGGTTGTGGGTTGGGGTTTTTTGTGTGTACTAATCCTTTTGTTTTTGAGGTATATTTCAGTTGAGTTTTCTTAGGGAGCTTAGCAGTAGAATCAATAGATGACACTGACAAAAAGAACTATTTGAAAATATAAATCGAATTTCCTTCCATCAAATCTGCAAAATACACATTTTAAAACTTTTTATCTTTACTTAATTGTAAATATATACAATAATTCCTTTTTTCTTAGTTTTAGTTTGAATGTCTATAGTACAGTATATTCTATACACTGCATAGATGTATGTGCTCACTCTCTTCTGAGCTATTTTACAAGTACTAATCTTGACAGTTAGGTGTTTTTTTGTCTGGAATTCAACTGTATATGTGAATAGTTGTCATTAAAAAGAAATTTTGTTACAATCACATCAATTGGTCCACATATAGGTGGTTTTGCAAAATCTTTTATTATATTTCATACTTTTTGGTTTAGGTCCAAAAAGTGATCACTTTATTTCATTTTAAGTAGATGATCTATGAATTGACATCTAATAGCTGTTGGAATAAGCACTGCTGGCCTCCAGGAGGAGCAATTAAATGAGACCATAGTGAACAAGGGTTATGTAAAGTTGTATTATCTTGTTTTTGTCATAGTCTAGGAGGACTTATGGGCAGTTATGGGGTTCAGTGACTGTGTGATCATTAACACAATTGCAGTTTTGATATATGCCTAACTTCTTCAGTATTAAAATATAAAGATTGTGGAAAACATTGTTTTACTCTTTTGTTTTAGTGGCACTAAGGAAAATAGAAACCAGTCATCATCTTTCAATAGATAAATCCCATCAGCACATGGAAATGTTTCAGAAGCCCTCACTGTCCATTGATATACCACAGAAACCACAGCCTGCAGACTTGCCCCCAAAGCCTCTGCCTCTGGAATTAACTCAGAAACCTCAAGTGGGAGATTTACCCCCAAAGCCTGGAGAACTACCCCCAAAGCCTCAGCTAGGAGACTTGCCACCAAAACCACAGCTTGGAGACTTACCTCCAAAGCCACAAATGAAGGACCTTCCTCCAAAACCTCAGCTAGGAGAGCTGTTGGCTAAAACTCAAGGTGGAGAAGCAGCACCGAAGCCTCAGCCCTCAGAGGCAAATCAAAAATCTCACTCCATAGATCTTTCTCCAAACGTACAGTCCAGAGACACTGTCCAAAGGCAAGCATCTGAAGAGTCTAATGACATAACACACACCCTGCCAGAAACCCCTGTGCCACTTCCCCGGAAAATAAATATGGTAGGTATTACTCCAGCGCCTTGGAAGTATCCATGGAAGGCTTTGAAGTTACTGTAGGACTTTCTGTGCACCCTTGCGCTATGCACACAAGGCAACATAAAGCTGTGGGCTGGGGTGGGGAATGAGGGGCTCTTTTTGTGCCCCAAAGCAGCTTCAGCAAATGTTGGGGGTTTACAAGGCCTCCTGCATGCTGAAACAAATACTTGCAACATAAAATAATTACCTTGGGAGCATGACAGTGTATTCAGATTTGCTGGCATTTATTTATTTATTTATTTTATCGATGCCAATCACAGCTCTGAATTGATGGTTTTCTCTGTTGCCTTTGCTCACAGGTCTGTATGCCTTAGAGTGCTAGAATATTTATATATTTGACTTTTGTAAGCTTTAAGATGGGAAGTTAGCATCTGTTGTCAGTAGATGCAAAATTTAAAGTAAAGTCAACTGTGCAAAAGTAGTAAATGTTCCTGTCATGAGTATGTAATGTTGATGTACTGAGGTGGTTGAGATGTAGGTTCAGATGAATTGATGAAGTGGCAAAATTGACATTACTGTGTGGTGTGTAGTAGCAGAGCTGGAACATTAACTTGATTCCAACCCCCAGTTCAACTTACTGTTCATCTTGCTAACCAGTGCAATTTCCAACAGAGGATTCTTAATGTATATGTAGAGTGAGATAACTGTGAAACTCCAGGGTTCTCTTAAGATTTTTGTCATGAAGAATACATCAAAAGAGAAATGGCTTTGTTTGTCAGATTGGCTATGCAAAGCACTTATGTAAAAAGTAAATAAGACTTCGTTCTAGTGAAACAATGAAAGCAGAGGGTGAGTTTCTGCCTTGTGCTTGTCTGAGGAAGAGCCCTCTGGAGCCATCATTCTGCTTGGCTTCTGGCATGGACTTGCCTGTAAGCTCCTGTCTGAACTGAGAACAGGGATGTTGCTTGGGCTTCCTGAGTGTTCTGGAATTTAAATATTACAGGGATCTGATCAAAAAATGTTTGTTTACTTATGTACTTTTAAATATAAGCAGGAAAATTATGCTGGTCAGTCTCAGCTACTTGTCACTTTATTAAAGAAGAAAAGAAAGCAAATAATGCATTACCTGTTTGGTTTGGTTACATTTTGCTTTTTTTAAAGTGTCACCCTACTGTATACAGAAAAATTCTGAGGAAAGGCTCTTTGTTCTCCAAACTCAGCCATTTTCACATGTGCAGTAAATTAAATAGTTCCACTGTTGTGCATTGATTGAAACTATTATATATCTTCCCAGTATATATATATATATATATATCCCCAAGTTTTTGCATGTGTTTGCATGCACATTTGTATTTCTTCTTGTTCAGTGCAGCCTTTTTTGCTTAAGTGATAATGTGCAAGAATTCCTCTTTGGAGGTATCTCGTCTCCATTTTCATCCTCTGGCTGTATCCTCTCCACAAAGATGGTGAAATGCTTCATCCCAGTGAGCAGTGAGACCCACAACAGCAGCCACAGTACCTGTGGGCACCTCTCTCTTGGGCTTGACTATTTAGCCACAAAACAGAGAAGCATAGATTTTTTTATTGGAAGTTTTAGAAAATGAATTGTTCTGAAATATAATTGTAGGATTCCAATGCTGATAATTTATAAGGATTTGAAAGGATATTTTTAGTGAAACAAAACTTGCACTGACTGCTTCTGAAATCACACTGAGCACTTAAGTGTTCTTTTGTGTGTGTGTGGTGGTTTTTATAAAGGAGACAAAACACTTATTTTTAAAGAAAAAAAAAAGTGTTGAATGTAAATAAGAGTGTGGTCAGATTATTAATGATCACAGCATCTCATTATTGTTCAGTCTTAAGCATAAAATCTCTTGTTAATAAGCACTTGTTGGGTACAGGGAGTCAGTGGGAGGTATTTGTTTTTTAGTTGCAGATTATATTTTCTGGAATTGCTTCCATTTCTTTACACACCAGTGCCACAAACTGTTCTGGAACACGAAGAAAATATGTTCTGGAACATATGTGCTCTCTACATATCCATCCTTTTTTATACCTTCCCACAATTAAATACACCTTGGGCTTGAATGCTGCTTTTTGTTGCTCTCCATAAAAGGAGTAAAATGTTAAAATCTGACGGAACCAGAGTAATTCCCATCATTTTTCATGTGCTCTTACAAGCTGAGTTCCATATAGTTTTCTAAGTTTAGAGGAATGTAAATTTCTTTATTCTCTTTATTGAACAAGACAATTTTTACCTTGCAGAAGTAATTGCTTCCCTTCATCACTGGAGGATTGATTGGGAGGGAGCATTCTTGGTTTGTAAATGTTCTCTAGAATTGAAAGTTGGGACTATCCCCAAGTACCCATTCCTGTTGAATTCCAGTCCCTAGTGCTAGATAAGATTTTTGTTTAAATTATATGAATATATTTTTGAAAGAGAGGAGGCATTCTTTGAAGTGACTTCTTACTGCAGCAAACCTTTGCTGCAAAAAAAAAAAAACAAAAACCCTTGATCTCATATAAACTTCATGTATTTCTGTTCATTTGTCTTGAGTATGGGGGTGTTTTTAGTTTTATGTTGTGTTAACTGCTTTCTCCCTTAAATCCCTCTATAATTGTTATTTTTCTGTACCTTGAGTTTAGTGTGAGTGCTTTTTTTAGTGTGTCTGTTCTGCTATTGAGCTGCAGGGATTTTTTTTTTTTTTGCCAAAACATGGAGGAATTTCAAGTGGGTAGGTAACAGCAAAGAGAAGACTCCCTAGGAAATTTCCTCTGTGGAGTTAGTTTTGGCTCAAATTCCTCTAAACCTGCTGACTTTTCTCTTCATAGCCCTTCTGCTTCTCATCTCCTTCTGCTCTTCTTAGGTTTTTGCATTCTTGTCATCTGATTACTTCTCTTAAAAGAAGTAACTGTAGGTTTTGAAGAGGTGGGTATGAAAATACAGGAATATAAAGTAGCAAGAGTGTTTTGCTGTGAATATTGCTTACTTACTCTATTTGGAAATAATTTAAGTCATCTTCCCTGCCATAAGAAACATATGTTTGGGGAGGAGTCCGTGGCTGAGGCTTTTTTCATATGAATTAGCAGTATGCAGCAAAGTATGACCTAGAAAATACTTGGACTCAGAATGGTAGAGCTGTGAGAAAATCTAGTGTGAATTATCATCAGAAAATAGTACTGCCATCTGACATTAAGGTAATTTTAGTAAGAAATTGCTAACATTTGGATGGAAAAATTGCTAAAAAAATAATTTCCAGTCCTGTAAGCAGATTTGAAATCAAAGAATACTGTATTTTTGCGCTAGATCCAAACCCAAAACTGTAAGGAATACTGGGATTTCAATGCAGCATTTTCTTCAGTCCTTACCTCTATTGGAACATTTAGAGGAGAGTGGATTTAATTTTCTGTTCATGGTGGTTTTTTTGGTGAAGTATGTATTAAAGGAGAAAGAGGGTGTTTGTAGACTAGAACAATGTAAAGACATTATTTAAACTTTCTTCACCAGAGGAAGCAGAGGTTACTTAACATGTTAAGCACTACACATTAAGTTCTGCTGGGAGTTCTGAATCTTAAGAAAAAGAAAATCTACACCTGTATAAGTAACTTTTTATTTTATTTTTTTTAATATCCTTGTTGAAACAGAGTTTTTGGATTTCTGTATTCCCAATTGCAGGGAAAGTAATTGATAGTCTTCACTTTCTTGTAAAACAAAACACAACTAAAAGGCAAAATTCATATCATATCTATTTTTTCTCTGTTATTCATGTCCTTCATCTCAAACTTCATTCTATTTTTAGGGGAAAAACAAAGTTAGGCGAGTGAAGACCATTTATGACTGTCAGGCAGATAATGATGATGAACTCACATTTGTTGAAGGAGAAGTAATTATTGTAACTGGTGAAGAGGACCAAGAGTGGTGGGTATGTATCTTTCCCTTTTACAGTTCCACATAATTTCTTTATGCCTTTATAGGAAAGCCTCTTTTTCCAAATGTGGAGGGTTTCTTTTTATTTTTGTTTGTAGGTGGTGGCTTTTGTTTTGCTTTGATTTTTTTTGTTTCTTTTTCCTGAGCTAACAGCCAGCCCTTAAACTTCTATTAGGGAAAAGCCCTTTTATCTGGGAGAGAGAGTCTGTTAGAACCATCCCCGCTAGGTTTGGCTTTATTGCTGCCTCATACAGCACATATTTACATGTCCCTCTCTCTGGAATGCACACAGCCTTTCATTAAATGAAGAAGTGGTGATTCTTACTTCATTTAACAAACTTAAAACCTCCATGAAAATGAGATGTGTAATTACTTCAGATCACCCAAAATGTTAAGTTATACCTACAGGGGTTCCTGGAAATCTGAATAATAGTTTGTAATTGGTGCTATAGGCTGATGGTTTTCTCCTTACATGAGGGGCAGATAACATTTTCTTTCTCTTCTTCCCTCTCATGTCCCTGTTTCATACCATACTCCGCCTACTATGGACTGTCTATTCTTCAAGTGCTAATAGCAGGTTTTTCTCAACCGCACATGAAGGCTCTAGCCTTTCTTGACAATCCAGCTCATGTCCCTAAAGCCCTGCTACATCATATTTCCCTGCCAAAGAATTATTGCTGGGGATAATGAGACAGATTTCATTTGACTAAAACAAATTCTAATTGCATTGCTGCCTGTGATATCCTAATCTGAGTGCAGCACAACCTTCGCTGTTTTGTTTCCAGCTACGTTTTCCTCTCACTCATCATGTAAGTGTGGAAGATTTTCAACTGAAAAGCTGGTATCAAAAGGGCAGTGCCCAGTGAGAAGTGTCTGTGTTGCCCATATCACCCAGTCCCTGATTACTCCTGCATTCCTTTCTGGATCTGTTTTGTGAAGTGGCTTTTTAAGCCCCTTGGGGACATGCCCAGCAAGTCCCATGAAGCGCCCCAGTGTGAGTGTTTCTGAGAAGGGAAACGAGGGCTCTTGACTCACATGCTTCAAAACTTTGGCTCTTCAAGAGGAAATGGCCAGCCCTGTATGTTTCCTCTTCCCATTTTGTAAGATTGTGGAAGAGGAAGGAAGGTACACCATTATTCTGAAAGTAGTGAGCAGCACTGTAGCAGGGTGAGAAGAGGGTTATGTGGTCAGTCAGGGCTGCTGCTCCAGTGCTATTCAACAGTTTATAATTATGCATTTTAAAGATGGAAAGTTCATATAAAATACGCCATTATTTTCTATCTCTTTGAATAAGTTTTTTAGCTATTTCTTTATAAATAATCATTATACAGTTGAATATGAAGGATACTTAATCAGACAACACTGTGATTTGTTATAAACACTACTATGCATCTAAATCATTAGGTATCATACTAATTCAATGAGAAAATAGCTGGGCTTTTATCACCTTAAGTAAGTGAAACATGCTGACTATCATAAGTGACTTCACAACTGTAGCAGACCATTCCCTTCAGTGAGATGTTCAGGATTTATTCACTTAACTAAGATAAGTGGTTTTCAGAGATGTTACTGAAAATTGGCCTATCAGACAAGAGAAAATCAGGCTTCTGTTTTGGTGAGATTCTTGAAATTCAGTGATGTATGTAAGTTTTCTTAAAGGAGTTTTGTTCTCTTTAGATTTAACTGACTTCCTTCATCTTATTTATAATATGCTTGTGCATAGTTTAATTTTGTTCCTTTACACAAATTCAAATGTTAACTACGGTCTGCTTCAGACTGTCCAAGAGGTTGCAGAGCTTCTGTGAGCAGTTCTGCGGCTTTTGAATGAAGTGAATGCAGTCTGTGAAGTCTGTGTGTACACATGCACATCTATATATCTTCTTCTCCTGTGTTGCAGATTGGCCACATCGAAGGACAGCCAGAGAGGAAAGGGGTCTTTCCAGTGTCCTTTGTGCACATTCTGTCAGACTAGTCAAAAGAAATCAAACAAATCCTAAACTTGAGCATTGCACATTCTTCATGCAAGACGGGCTTTTTTAGCAAAAGCGAACGCTGCTGCCTCCCTGTAATCCTGTGCACAATTGTATATATAGCTGCTGTTACAAATTAAGAATTCATTTAAGTTTCACCTCATGAGGTTGAATTATATGTATTGTAAATATACTGTGTTATTCTGCCTTTGCCAGTATTATGGTAGCCTTGGAACCTGGCACGCCTTATCGGGTTTGTTGAAGCCATCCTGGGCATTTAGCACTTCCATCTCTGTCCGTGCTGTCCCAAAAAAGTGGACTGCCAGCTTTCCAGCATAGGTGGTCTCTGTCACCCATGTAACTGTACAGAAATGACTGTTCCTAATAACTTGGTATTCTCAATATACAATTAGCAGAAAGTTAGAATGAGTGAATGGTTTTGGACAATTTAAAGATCAGTCTGCAGTTCATAAGTGTATGCAGTTTACAGCTATGAAACCCACTTTGGTATTTATTTAATATAGTGCTCAGTTAAGTGTAATTATGAAGACAAATATTCACTGACTTTACAGATAACAGTAATGTTTTACAGTGTGCATACAGCATTTCATGTTTATATTACGTGGACCTATGCCAAACTGTGATTGCAGTTCCCCTGTGATATTACCTCACTATAAAAAGTTACAAATTTATTTCATTCAAAAACTTATTTTAATGAAAATTAGTCATATTGTTCTTTAGTAGATATATGTGAAATTTGCTGGTTTCTTTCACTGAATTCTTAGTAACCAAGGACTTGTAGCAAATGTTAACTGTTGCCATTGTGCATGCATTTAGATGCTTACTTGAAACCTGCCTTTGTACAAAAGTAGTACTCTAGTCATATAGCTACATTTGAGGAAAAGAACATTTTACCTTAATTGCTATTCAGATTTAATGTGAGCTTGCAACAGTATTTGTTTATAGCTAAATTGGCTCTTTGAAAAATGATTTTGTGGGGTTTTTTTCCTCTGTCTTCAACCTTGCTAAAAGTTAGTTACCTAAAATAAAAATTTTTAGTGGTGAAATAGGATAAATTTAAATTATTTTTAATGCTCTAAAAAGTGAAAGCTAAGATGACCTCTCGTGCATTTGATCAGGCTGGTAATGATAGATCTCAGATCACAAGGATCAGGCTGGTTTTCATGGAGTTCACCAAACTGTGACAGTAATGGTCGTAGCCCAAAGCACAAAGTAACAGACATACTGTCAAAAAGCTAATTTTTAAGAAAATCTTTGGAAGGCTGCATTTGACCTGAGGTTTCTTGAAAGTCGGTATAAAGTTGCATTGCCAGAAAACACTTCAATGTTTTACTGGAAACTTTAATTTCCTGTGTTACTTTCAACATAATTTTTAATCTTTTGAAACATCATGTGGTTGTGTTTTTCCCATGGTTTGTCTGTAGCGGGTTCCATGACTTTCATATGTAGTTTTGTATTACTTGCTTTAAATGTTATTTTGGCTTCAGTACCTAGTGCTGCTATTTCAAAGCAGATTGTCTTGGCTGCATGGAAAGATTTTCATTTCATAAAAGCACATCTCAGACTTTCTGAGGGCTTTCATTTCTAATACAGTTTTACAAGACTGTAGTCAGTGAATATTTAATTCTGTTTGTGGTTAATTTAGAAACAAATACCAGTCTAAATCCCACACAAAAATATGAAAATCATTTATCAACTGTCAATGGTTTTATCATTTACAAAAAAAAATAATTCAAAAAAAAATTATGCAATGAGTGAGTGAGCCTGCTAGCATCTAATCTTCAGTATTACCAGCTCCAGTATTTCAGACTTTATTCTGTTTTTATGGAAAGGAAGTCAGGTTTAGCATTTATTTAGCATTCCATTTTATCCATTACTACAATGTTTTAAGTTGCATTAAAGAACAAAACCTATTCACTTTTGTGGTCAATTGTATTTTTAAGTGATCTTGAAATAAACTGATAAATGCAAATCATATAAAGAAAACCTAGGCATGTAAAATTATGTAGAGTCAAATGTCTATTCTTTTCTACGCTCTTTAAAATAGTATACATATGCATTTTATAAAATTAAATGAGTTCCATCAGGAACAATAGTTCTGTTTATTCTGGCTTATTGTGGGTTATAAGAAATCTGAAAATGTATGATATTGATTGAGTTTAAGTACAGTATTATATTTGAACTCAATGAGCCACTGTCTGCAATTTTGTATATGACATAGTATTTGGAAAGTCTAAATCTTTATGGAAAATTAGCTGATAAAGGGTTGGGGGGAGGGGCAGGGGAAGGTGCCCCCAGAGGGGGAAGTTTGCTCTGCAGATGATGTCTTATTTACTGTTGAACAACAGTTGCTATTTATTTTTTTATTACATAGTACATCAACGTGTACAGAAATAAGATCTGGTCATGCCACTAGTTAAAATCTTGAGTTCTCATTGAATGTTAAGGTAAAACATCAGTACACATGTCTATTCACATGTATTTAATGTGACAGTTTTTGAGTACTGTATGTGTTAATTTCTACTTTTTTAATATTTAAAATTGCTTTTAAATAAATGTATTCAGTTGATCCCAGATATCTGAACAAGGCCCTTTTTGTCAACTGGAATATCTTCTAGGAAGAAAGTCTGGATTCCAAACAGGTAGAACTAAGACACTTGAAATGTTTTCTCTTGAATATAAAGCACTCCTTATATAATGCAATTAAATGTGTATCTCTTTAACAGCTGTTAAATATGGATGCAATTGCCTTTATCTGGAAAACTTTACTTACTAAAGTTAGCATCAAACCACTTGTTTTGTCCCTGAGTTTCGATTGCTTTCTCTCTGGCCTCAGCAGGCTCTGTGGGCTCCCAGCCCCCTCTGTGTTGTTTCCACAGCAGCCCGTGGGGCAAAGGAACCATCCACAAACTCTGTCCGTGGGCAGGATCTCCCAACCCAACAGCAGCTCTCACACCAACTAGAGCAGTACTAGCCTTTCCTGGATGGAGTGGCTTTGTTGCTTAGAATTTCAGTTCTGACCCAGCTTGCAGAGGTTATATTTCCCCCTGACTCAGTTCTTGGATGTTTCTCATTTAAGACCCATTCCTGTCAAAGCTACTCCGAAATGAACAAATCACTTGAAATTGCTAGAAAGCAACGGGAACATCCTTTAGCCAGAGGAAAAGCTGGAGTGTGAAGCTTTCAGATCTGGTTTGTATCAAGAACAGTAGCTGCCACAGCACAAGGCTCAGGAGAGTGCTGTGGTGAAAGCTTCTTCAGACTGAGCTGTGGCACTGGTGTGGTGTCCCACCGTCACAGAACATTCTGCTTGCTTTGTTTGTGGCTTTCAAATCTACATAGGCTAAACATGGAATCTACATAGGCTAAACATGGGGGGTTGGAGCAGGGACATATGGATGTGGGGCAGGAGAATCAGTCTGGTTAAATATCCTGCTCTTTCTCAATTTCTACTGTGTCACAATGTTTCAGATAACAGCATTCAGAGAGACATTAATTCTAACGGCCTCAGTTCTCTGTCCTACTTGTATTACGTGTTCTTCAGTGACATGTATTGATTTCCTTTCCTAAGTCACAATTGAGGTGGATATCTCATACACTGTTTGGAGCAGCAGAGAACAATTCTTGCCCAGAGAACTCCCTTGTTGTTCAAAGTTTCAGTCTCCTTACCCTTCTCCTGGCAAACCTCAAGCTCATAATTAAGCAGAAAACTGGCAATCTATATCGATGAAAGTAGTGCAAGTATTAAATACCAAAGAATGAAACTCAAAATAGCTCCCTACTGCACAACAAAAACCAAACAGTTCAACCCTATAAATCTGATTTTTTTTCAAATTCTTCCCCTCCTCAGCTCTAGTTCTGTGTGACAGTTCACCTGAGCACCAACAGAAAACAACTTTATTTTCCCCTGCTCCACACTGTTACAGTTTCATGCCACTTCCTCCCTAGACTTGGAACCCTTCTGTGCTGTGGAACCAGAACATGACAGAGGAGCAAATGTCCCTAAATAAATAATCCGCTTCAGACCTTACATTCTTACAGAGAGCTTCTCACCTTAAGAGTTTAAGGCTCTTGGGGCTGCTTTTATTAGACCCTTTAGCTTTTCTGAAACAGCTGGAGGTTTTTCAGGTGGATACAAAATGCACACACAACTGTAAGATGTTTTCCTCTGCATAGCTGCAAGACAACAGTTGTCTTATCTAATACAAACTAACCATTCTAAATTGTCCTAATGACACTTCCAGGGCTATACATAACATGATTTACAGCTCTGTCATCTGCTGAGGGAGTGCTCAGGTTTCTTCTTGAGATAAGCTAAGTGCTGTTTGTCAACTCGTGCTTAAGCTGACTCTCCCCCCTCCCCCCCCGAGCTGCGGCCGGCACAAAACCACCCCCCAGAGAGCTTCTCACCTTAAGAGTTTAAGGCTCTTGGGGCTGCTTTTATTAGACCCTTTAGCTTTTCTGAAACAGCTGGAGGTTTTTCAGGTGGATACAAAATGCACACACAACTGTAAGATGTTTTCCTCTGCATAGCTGCAAGACAACAGTTGTCTTATCTAATACAAACTAACCATTCTAAATTGTCCTAATGACACTTCCAGGGCTATACATAACATGATTTACAGCTCTGTCATCTGCTGAGGGAGTGCTCAGGTTTCTTCTTGAGATAAGCTAAGTGCTGTTTGTCAACTCGTGCTTAAGCTGACTCTCCCCCCTCCCCCCCCGAGCTGCGGCAGGCACAAAACCTGCACGTCTTGGCTGGTTCTGGTCAGCTGCTGTTCGGGAACAGTAAAAACGATAGTGTGTTACGGTACAGGCTCTGCCTTGTTCCTCTGCAAATTACAGAACAGATCCCCCCGGCTGCAGCAAGGCGGATGTCTGCTCCAGTCCTTTTGTAATGGTGGGGGCAGGGAGGAGCAGTTTGTGACAGCTGTCACATCTGCTAAGCTGTCAGAGCAGAGAGGAAGCTGATCGGTCATTTTCTGCACCACCTGAAGAATATTTTGAACGAGGTTTAAGCTTACCTGGAACTTTAAAACCAGTGTTAACTCTGTTAATGATGTTCCTACCAGTTTGACTTTGGTTCTTGTAGTGTCTGATTGAAAAAGCCCTTCCCCTTGTGCTTTTTGCTCTTCTCTGAAAGGCTATGTGGGACTAGGTCCATTTCCACGTGGGATTTTTTCCCCCAGGGCTTAAAGATAATTTTGTGCCTCAGTTACCACCAGAAATTATGAACCTGATTTCTCTCTCGCAGTACCATTGAGTAGATGAATCAACCATGAACAGTCAAACACAGCTGTTCTAGAATGGCTGTATTAGAGGTTGTTTCATTGTATTTAACTTTGTTCACTTCAAAACAGTAGCATTAGGCTTTGTTTTTTGATAACTAATTAATTTGTCCAGTCTTTTCTTCAGGGAATGCCCAGGAATAACTTAATACCTCTGCTGGTAAACTTACAAGCTTAAGTCTTAAGCTGCTCTTAAACCTAGTTCAGTAATGTTTTTCATCTCTCCCTGCTACAGTTAAGTGTCAACAGTCCCTCTGAGCTGGAGTTCTTAGTCTTTAAATAAAATTCAAAAACTAAGGTATCAGAAAGGACTGGAATGTGCTCCTGAAATTCAAACTGAAGGAAAGACAAGCCACCTTGAGCTGAATGTGCACAAAAGAGGTCAGCAGCTGCTTGGTGATTAAGCAGGGGTTTATCAAGGTTTTCTGGTGGAGCCTGCAGATTTCCTTAATGACCTGGTGACACCAGTGGCCACTTGCTGCTTTTGACACCTGAAAGACAAAGCAGACAATTTTTTTCAAGTAAGTAAAGGTTCTACTGCCTGTAATCACCTGTCTGTTCAGCAGACCATCCCATCCATGGCTTCAGATCTACATATCCAAATATCCCTTTATGCACTGTAGGGTTTGAATTCAGAGCTGTAGCCCTACTTTAACAACTGTAGGCAGGAAAGCAAGAGCCCCAGGTAGCTGAGCAGCAAGTGAGCTGCAGCCAGCCACATGCTGTCATTTCAGCTGAGATTTTTTACCTACCCAAGAGCTGGAAAAAAAGCCTTGGGGAGCAATTCCAGGACCACTGCAGTCGTTCTGACCTCTGTGGATAGAAGCATAGGGATGAAGGGCAGATTTGTGATCCAGGATATTCCTCAGTCTCTGTCCTCCCTACAGGAACTGGGCCAAGCTCTGCAGAAAGAAACAGGAGAACAAATGCTAAACCTGCCTTGAGGGTGCACAGAGCTGCTGGTCTGCTTAAAACAGAAGTTTGGCAGTCTGGACATCTGGAGAGCAAGCAACAGCTTCATCTGAAGTGAACTGACACCAAGTGACTGGAAGATAGGGAGTTCCAAGGTTTTTGCGGAGTATGGAAATAAATCTGAGCTCTACAGGTGTTACAAGGTGGAGGTGTGAGAAGAGCAGGAGATGGGGACCATCGCAAACCACAGCTTGGACACCTATGAAGGAGTATAAATTACTCCATTGTTGATGTGAAGATCAATCATAAGGAGTCAGCAGCTCCTCAGTGAGCGTTGCCTCTAGGCTAGCCATAGCCATTACCTGAGATGTCAAGGTAATGCAGAGACTCCAGTAAAGTGAAGGTTCCTTGTCCAGAAGAAGCAGCAAGATCTAAGCAAACAACACTTGGGGTGGGAGGGCAGCAGGGCAGTGAGACCATCTGCTCAGCATTGTGCAAGTAACTGCTGTAATTGCTGGGCCCTGAGAAGGAGCAGAAGGGCCTGTGCCTCCACTTTTGGCTGTAAGCAAGGAGGTGCTGCCGCCCTGACAGAGCAATCTCTGGCTGCAGCCTCACGCAGGACCCAGGTCCACCGTTAGATGTGGTTCTGGTACTCCCACTACCTCCTTGGAGGAGATCTGGAACAGTCACCTTGCTTAGGGACGGATCATCCTTTAACTCAGCACTTACGTTCCCAGACAGGTCTGTCTGGATGAGACGCCACTGGCTCCAGCAGAAAAGTTCCTTCTGTTCCCCCTTCCCTGCCGGGATGCAGAGAAATTGAGAGAAAAAAACCACAAACCTAGAAATTTGGAGGTGGAAAACCTCTCTCTACTTTAAAACCCTTGAGAGCAGGATTTGTTCCTCTCACTTGCCCATGGCAGTGTTCCATCTAAATGTTTTTCATGCAAAGTGTAACCCCTGGTAAAGTTTATTTAGATGGGGGCTGCCAAGGGCCATCGCTTCCCTCTGTCTGTAGAGCAGGCACCTGCTCTGCCTATGATCCACAGCTTTAGCCGCTAGCCTGGTGGAATATAAAAGAAGGCACCTAAAAAAGAAGGAATATAAAAGAAGGAGTATAAAAGAAGTGTAGTACTTCTGCATAGGGGTCCCAATACCTATGTGACTTCTCAGCACCCCAGCCTCACTGCTGCCCATGTCTCCATCTGCTCTGGGCAAAAGACAGGACTTGCAGCCATTGTGGCAAGACCCCAGGCCTCAGGGGCTGCAGAGTGAACTGGAGCATCACAGCCCCCTGCCAGTGACTGAGAGCAAAGCTGGGCAGCAAAATGCCATTTAGAGAAATTACCTTAAGATGTGTTACCCACACCTAATCCCTGTCCCTTCCTGAAAGGGATTGATGGTGCAAGAGAACAACAGCATCTGTTGCTGGAGGGAGAGCTTCCTGAGGAGCAGATGGGGAGGCTGTGTCCTGGGGGGACCCTCACTCCTCCTGCAACCGAGATGTCATCAGTTGTCAACAGGATGGACAAGATGAAGAAGAAACAGAGCAAGGTGCCTCAGAGATGTCACAGCTGCTCTGGACTCTGAGTGATGAGGTGGAAGGAGCTCTTGGGGTTTGAAGGAGAAAATGGGCCTTGACTTTTTTTCTTTGATCCTCCAAAGCTAGTCTTATAGACAATGTCTCACTGAAAGTGGCTTGGCTGCCAAGCTGGATAACCAGGTCTTGACCATAGCAGGGACCAACACCTGCATTTGGGGTTGCCA
Source organism: Corvus brachyrhynchos (assembly GCF_000691975.1). Classification (NCBI taxonomy): domain Eukaryota; kingdom Metazoa; phylum Chordata; class Aves; order Passeriformes; family Corvidae; genus Corvus; species Corvus brachyrhynchos. The sequence continues at coordinate 1,150,008 of NW_008246058.1, forward strand.
ACAGCCCTGTCCGGGGATGTCACTCCTTCCCTGGGCACAAGCCTGCAGCCCCAGGTGCTGCTTGGGCCAGGGCAGCTCCAGCAGAGCCTGCAGCCAGGAGACTGGTGGAAATGTCTAGGTTTTGTTACACGCATTTGAAGCCTGCAAGGTGCTCCGGCATGTGGCTGGTCCCCTCCCATGGCTGCAGAGCCTCGCCCGTGCTCTGCTATGCTGTGTGTGCTTTGTGCGTGCTCGTCCAGAGCAGCCCGTGAGGGCAGGGCCATGGCTGGCTCCTCATGAAGGGTCTCTCCTGGCCCCTTGGGCTGGATGTGTGGGCTGATGCGAAGGCTCTGACCGGCGCCCCATCCTTCACCCCCGGCCCGGCGGGGAGAGCACCCGGCGAGCGCCGCTGCCCCGCGGGGGCTGCCCGGGGGCGC
>NW_008246058.1:1151172-1171263 GCF_000691975.1 Corvus brachyrhynchos
CGCCAGGGGTGCTGCTGGTGGCCGTCCGGCGCCGGCAGCAGCAGCAGTGACCATGTTAGATGGAGGCTTCTTGTACTGCCAGTACAGATGCTAGGTGCCAGGCCGAAGACTTATTCGTTGTCCTCGTTCATGCAAATCTTGTACCTAAAGTTCAGCCCAGCAGCCAGAAATGTGCTGGACTGGCTGGTGAGAGGGCGAGCACTTCTGCTTTGGGGGATCTGGTACTTCCTCCTCTGGGCAGGAATGGTGGTGTGGTTGTGATCATGACTCTGTGTGAAAGCTACCCCTCTCTTGAGCAAGCTGTCATGTTTCAAAAGTGTTAGTGCTGAAACAGAAGAAATAGCACAGAGCAGCTCAAAAAACCGTGAAGATTACCTGGCTGTATGGTTTAGAGGAGAGTTACCCTTTTGCTATTTAAAAATGAACTCTCATCCCTAATAACCACTTTTTAATCTACAAGACCCAAAAAGCCATGAGGGTGATGTTTATTCAGTGGTTTGTTAGGTATGTGATTAAAAGAGTAGAAAGGCCCTTTTTTTTCATTCAACCCACATCTGCACCCCAAACTGAGAAGTGCTTTGAAGAGATGTGGGATTTTGGTGGAAGTTTAATGTCCTCTTTGTTTCAGAGCTTGACTGAAACCGAGGTCGGCAATGGCTGCCACCTGTTTAATGTCGAGGAGGCCAGAACTGATGCTCTGGGGAGTGGGGGAAGTGTTCATGGTGCCTAGGTGTGCTTTGAAGGACCCTCTCAGGTGCACACAGACGCCCTTGGTCATTTCAGTGCTTGGTGCTGCTCAGGGTCATCTTGCCTTAGAGAGAGGCTGCATTTGGCTGCACAGCTCCTTCTGTGTTTCCTGCTCAGCAGGGATCAGGAGTCCGTGCCTGTCCAGGCAGCAGGATGCTCTCCAGCTTGTGTTGCAGACAGCAGTCCCTACCTGCTGCTCACTCTTGCCCTCTTGGAGCACTGCTCAGGCCAGAGGCCTCATTAGTGCATTCTCTGACAGTTGTCACCGCTTGCTTTCCCAGGGTTGGTGATGTGGTTTCCTCCATGGCTCAGCAGGAGCCCCTGGCATTCAGGAGCTTCTGAGCAGGACTGAGGCAGTGCTCTGCAGGGACACTAGGAAGTGCTCAGCATCCAGTAGGAACAGTTGTACCAACAGGACTTTTAAAGACAATTCCAATAAAGTCCAGAGCATCCTTTTCTCTAACTGAGATCGATAGTTCATATCACTCAGCAAGGAGCATGTGCAATGGATTTTCAATAATCAGCACAGCTCAGGCTTGAAGAAAAAAATATTAGGCCTCATTCTGTGCCTCTAAATGTGAGTGTGCCCAGCAAGAGCACTGATGCACTGAGAAGCTGATGCACTGAGGAGAGTTAAAATGTTAATGCCACCACCGAGCATGGAAGGGCACAGCCACTCTCAACTACTATTTATTTCTATGTACTCAAAGTTATCAGAGGATAAATAGTGGCTCACAAAAATAAAGACTGGTATTTGAGATACTTCCTGTGCTTGTTGGAGAACAAGGCCCAGACTATTTTGAAAGTAAAAGCATATTTCCTGTGAAAAACTGCTGAAGTGACGTGCGAGATTGTTTCAGAGCTGGAGGCACAGCTGCAATGATTCAGGCCAGCAGTGTTGGCAGCTGGATGGGGGGGCTGGGCTGGTATGAGGCAGAGTGGAGGGTGCTGAGCACCAGCCTGTCTAAACCTGCAGACAGGGCACAGGCACTGCATCACGTGCTGCTCTTGCTGCCCTGGGCACAGGAACACAGGCTGTGTCCTCTGGCTGCAGACAGCCTCAAGGGCTTGATTAGAGACTACAGGTTGGTCTGCCAGCAGGTAGAAGCAGACCTGCTCTGGTTGAGTAAGTACATGCTCCAGAGGCTCCGTAGAGAGCCAGTGTGGGTCTCTGGGCCACCCAAGCACAGAGGTGATCCCTTTGTGGGTATCAGGACTGTTTCTGTAAGCTGAAGGTCATTCCTGCATTGCTCTCTCCACCCTGACTTAGGAAACTTGTCTCTGAGGTTAGCTCCGTCCAAGACCTGTCCTCCTGATCATTTGCTTTAGGTATTCGTTTAGTGCATTCCATGGCAGCGAGCTTGCTTATCGGCTAAATCACTGCCCCCATGCAGATCTGCACGGTTCTGCTGGGAGCTGAATCCAGCTCTCTGGCTCCCAGGCGCCTTCTCTCCCCTGCAGCAGCTCAGCTCCAAGGGAGGAGGTGGCTGGGAGCAGAACACAGCCCTGACAGTCTGCTGGAACACAGTTGCTGGAGCTGGTTTTCAAATCTGCAGCAGGGCTGTATCTCGCAGTGGGTAGGAAGCACTTTGCACGGTGTCTGCAGTTACTCAGCTGTTGGAAACCTTTGTTCTGTGCTGTTCTGTGTGGAGCTTGATATAGCTTGAATTTTTTTTTTTTTTGGTGCCTGAGTTCTATTACTGTCCTTGCTGGGTATATTTTAAAACAAATACTCCACACAGGAATTTATTCCCTTGAGGTCTTTCTGCACTAGAGATGCTCAAACTGATTGTATGTGTGACCTTGTGGGATAAGTCTTACAGGTAGCTTTGATTTCCATTCCCAGCAGTTTTTCAGGTGGTGCAAGCTGATTTTCTATCATCAAAAATGCATTTTTTTCTAAAATTTCTTTCTAGAGATGGGTTTGCTATCTGTTTTGCAACAATAATATAAGATCTACTCCAGGGTATCTAGTGAACAAACTCATTATTTCTCAAAGGCTTGCTAGATAGAAAGGGAAAAATACCAAGTGTTCTGACTACAGCAGAAAACTAGGAATTTTGTCAGAGTCCTGCTAAGACAGGACATAGAAAGACAAGAAATAGGACTGCTCCAATCCCAAGCATCTGCCTTGTTCCCAATCTTGAGGTCAAACCTTCTGGCCACATACCTCTCTATTTAAGAAAAAGATGTAGACACAAGTTGTAATCTGTGCTATGAAAATCTAATCTGTGACCTAATTTGTTGTGATACCATGAAGAACCTGTCAGTAGCAATCATTGTAACCTGTGGCACGGATGCACTGCCGGCTTTCCAAGAGTGCTCGCTTGCTGTAACCCCAGAGGGAGCGGTGTCATGCCGAGTGAGTACATTTGGGCTCCTCCACTGACAGATTTGGGGAATAATATACAGACAACTCTCAGATTACTTTTGCTTTTCTCTTAAAATGGATGTGGTATGGGCCACTATGTGTGGAAGGGAACCTCTTCTGAGGATCCCTATGGAACAGGCTGGTTTGAAATGTGTGGGAAGGAAAATGAGATGCAACTAAAACTGGACAATTTTCTGTGCATGACATAATAGCTGTTTACCTGTCTGTCGTTCATTCCCCATGACCTTGGCAGCATCTTGGATGAAACCAACTCACTGGGTGAGTGGTTAGAGGAGGGACTTGTCTGAATAACTTCTCACCAGCGGGAGCTGTGGTTGCGTGGGCTAATTCTCAGAGGGCAAAACTGACTGGTTTCTGGTACATCCCCTTTGGGCCAAGTTTGTTGTCCTCTAAGGAGAAAAAACAAGGTCTTCTTTGGTGTGTTACTGAAAACATAGCACCATCAATCTTGCTCTGCAAGGCTAAAGAAGGAAGGAAGGGTTTATAGGTCAGGAAAGCACAAGTAATAGGCTGAAAAACTGGGAAATGTATTCCTAGGTCCCTGCACTGCTACATCTGTCAGGGAAAAATCTTAACTGAGAAAATGCTTCTGTATCAGAAACAACAGAGCTGAGCTTCCGTTTTGATTATTCTAGAAATAACAGTTCTTCTTTTTATTTTTTTTTTAAATATCCTTCAAATGCTTTACTTGAAAGTACTAAATTAAAATTTGCAGGGGCATGCAGTCTGTTAACAACTGCTAAAATCCATGTCTGGTTAGTGAGATCATCAATCCATTTGGACTTTGAGATCCAGTAACCTAGATCCAGTAAGATGCATGTGCATGGTCTTCTGCCTCCCCTGCTCACCCTCACTGGAGCTACCTGTGCTGCTGTTAAGGCACTAGATCTTGAAACATCTTCTTTATTTTGAGCCTCCTCTTTATTTTCAGTACTTTGTTCCCTAGCATACATTAGGTGTATGTTAGCATAGAACACTTGCATTCTGCTAGTAATTTGTGTGTTCTTTTTGTATTTCAGTGTACTTTTACCCACCCTGAGCACTCAGAGCTCAAGTTTCAATGTGTTAAATGTTGATTTTTGTTCACTTCAGGCTTTTCCCTCCACCCACTCACTTCCTCTCACAAATGTTTCCTCATTTCACCACATTTTCACACCCATTTCTAGCACAGGGTTGCCTCCCACTGAGGGCAGGCTCAGCACTTCATCTACCGTTCACCTCTGCGGGAGATGGGTGACAGATCCAGGTGTGAGAGAAGCAGAGGCAGGAAAAGGTGTTTGCCCATGTCGGGAAAGGCACAGTGGCAGGGAAAGGGGGTCTGGGTGCAGGTGTATTTTTGGGCAGCAGGAGCAAAGGCTTGTAAGCAGGGTGGGTGCATGGGTGGAGGGAGTGAAGGTAGAGTGCAGATGGTTTTATGTGTGTCCTCATGATGACGCACAGCACAACCTCTGCATGTGCACAGCTGGGACACAGCCGGGTGTGCGGGGCTGGGACCTCTGAGGGTTGAGGAAGGTGCATCTCCAGACCACAGTGCAGCCCAGCCAGAGGCCCTGAGCCCAGCACAGGCAGCTGAGGTGGCACTTGTGATAGCTCCAAGTTTTAATGTGCAATTTTCTTCTGTCTGCTTCTTATGTTTAACAAAAGATTTCTCACCTCCCCTTGGACAGCACCAATTTCTTAGCTACAGGGAGTGCATCTGACAGCTTACAACCTGTTAAAAAGAGGAAAAAATACCACGATGAAAATAACATGTCTGTAGTTTTAAATTAGGCAAGGGCTAAAATTAGTAGGAACAGGCCTGTCTGTGGCTATGCAAACCAGCAGAGAATTAACATTCATCTGATGCTGAGCAAGGAAAGCAGAGGTTTGCAGCTCACACTTCCTTCGCCTTGTCCCACTCCTGTCCTTGCAGCTTTGCCTTCCCGCAGGGCTCAGTCACCAGTTAGCAGAAAGCTGTGCAGATGCCACTAACCTTGTGCCAATATTGAGTGCTACTTTCAGCACTGTGAAGTGTTAGCAACAGCCAGAGCATTTTTACCACACTCTAATTTCTTTGCTCAACTGCTGTGAATGCAGCTTTGGATGCATCATGCTAAGGTCACTTGTCAGAGCCTTGGATGTGGTCTGAGTTCCATTCTGGGGCCCAGATCTACCCACAATTTCCTCAGTGAGATAGGAGCCCCCAAGACACTTGTTTCCTCTTCCCAGCTGTGGTTTACTTTCCTCTTCTGTAATTGTGTTTCTGTTAACAGGGCTGCAGTAAAAACCCGTTGCTGAATTATTCACCTCACTAGAATAACTCTCGGGTGATTTGGTTCTTTGCAGACTATTTTTCATCCCACATCCTGGCATCGTTTTCATTCGCAGCATGACCCATGCAAACAGGTTTATTGGTGCAAGTTAAAGTGTGCAGTAGACTGGTGGAGTGATGTGCTTGAGGAATGGAAAACAGCAAGAGCCTTCACCTCTCTCCCCCCATCCCTGGGAACTGCCGTGCTAGGCCTTGTGCCCACTGCCAAACTCCTGGGAGTGAATGTTCTTCCACCCCTAGCATATCCATGAGGAATCAGAGGTCACTTGGAAATCAAAATTAAACAACGCCTTAGTGCAGCTTTGAAAAGTTTACTTAAAGGGCTGGAGTTGCTCCAGTGCGGTTGAACTGGTGACCTCCTGCCTGTAACAGCGCAAGAGAGGGCTCTGGTTTGGCTGTCAGCAGCCAGGGGTGGTGCAGAGCTTCACCCTGGGTGGCAGGGCTGGATTCACGCTCCTTGCACCATGCTGCCAACTGGAGCATGCAGGGTGCAAAACCAGGGAGGGCTGGACTGCACTTTGCTGCCCAGAAGCCGCTGGCAGGGGTTGTACTGGAGGCTTGTGAGGGTGCCTGGGCTGCTTCAGGCAAGGGGCAGGGACCATCCCCAAATGGCAAAAGCCACGGAAGACCTGAAGTTGGCTTGCGTCCCTGGGTTGCACCTCCTCTGAACCACCCCATGGAGGGACAACTGGAGGCTGTCTCTGCAGGCCTCACCCAGCAGCGTGCTCCTGGTAGAGGACAGCTGCTGGCATCAGGGCAGTTATGTGATGGATGATTTATGTTCCCCCCAACTCAGTGTCTTGCCAGAGACATAGGGACAGAGTGTGATGGGGAGTATCTCTGCGGTCTGCAAGCTCCAGGGACGATTTTGGCTTCCGTGGTGGTGGGTCTGGACTAGTCAATAAAACTCAGAGGTAAAAAATATGAGCCCAATTTCCAGGACTCTTCTGGCAATCCCAGGACTGAGGAGGGCAGGTGCTCCTGCCTGTGAATCCTAACTCTCACTGAAAGACTCACTGATGACCAAATACCATCTTCTGTGCTTTACTGGGTCTGTCAGGCCTCCTGCTTACATTGAAGCATTAAGAAATATTTATTGTATGTGTTAGTGTTCTCTTGTCAGTGCACTCTGAGTATGACTGATATCATTGCCAGATATCACGGGCAATGGCCTACAGCAATCCATCAGATGTGAATGAAGAAGCCACTACCATCTCTGTTTAAGGACTGCGACCACGTTTCTTTCCCAGAATTACTGCTTTGAAAGGAGATGGTTTTAGGAGTGCCTCCAAGTTACAAATCTTATAGCAGGACTTCTTGTGCCGAGGATCCACCACTGATACATCCTGGTTATTGGTGTTACTATAATTGCATTTATGGACAAAACCTGTTTTAGGTCCACTTGCACCTGTTCTAGGTCTGCTGCTACCCCCTTGCATGCCTGGACTTAACATGAATCACAACATTTATGTTACATTTATGCATTGAGGTATGAATGCACCCAGGACCTGTATCTGCTGTTCATACCAAAAAAAAAGATCTTTTAAACTTGTTGAGGTTCTGTTTGGTCTCTCATCTTTTTCTTAAAAAATAAACTACCTGATGTGAGAAGCACTTGGTGGATGTACTCAGAACTTTTGTTCTGTGGGCAAAGGCCACCTGGGTGGTGACTGTGCCACCCCACATGCTTTTGCACAGGGCTCCCAGGAGATCATATAGCTGGGACAGGACCAGTAAATTTTTCCCCCTGCAGACTCCTGCAGACACCAGTCAGTTTGAGGAAGCAAGAAAGGAGAGCAGAGGCCCAGAAGGAGAATACTTTGTTCAAGTGAGCTCATAGAAAAGGACTAATCCTGATAACCTTGTGTGCCCAATAAGCCCACTGTCAAATTGGAGCATTTATCCAGAGCCCTTGGAGAGGACCATCTCATCCAAGGCCACCAAACAGATCGTGGCCTACCAGCACATTGCCCACTGTTGCGTGGGTTCGGAGCTGTTCCTGGGCAGCTTTCATAGAGCTGAATACAGATATTTGCATGCTGCACAGTGTCTGGGCTTTTCTTCTTCCTCTTAGCCCTGTTGGGCACTGCCGTACGTGTGTCTGCGAGGGAAGTCACGTTCTCAGACAGTGCCCAAATTGGTGTAACTTCCCCTGGACAGCAGCGCCCAGAACTGCAACCCCGTCTGCACCAGCCCTGCTGGGGAAGGGGAAGGGCAGAGGCTCCTCTGCAGGGGGACTTTGGTGAGGAACTTCCCCTGTATTTGTTCTCCTCCCCTAGTTCCTCATGCATGAGATGATCTGAGTCCTCATGCTCCCCCTGTCATGTGACATTCACCAGCTGGGGTTTCTGCAGCAGGGGATGCTCATCTCCCCTCAAGAGGAGCCATGGGTTTCCTGTGAAATCCCCCTGTGGAATAATAGCACGCACCCCATCCACATTACTACCCATGTGTCCAACATGCCTCAGCCTCTCATCAGCCCTGCTGCTGGGGGAGCTTTTGGGGGAGATTTTGGGGAAACCAGAGCCAGCCCCTGCTGGCCCTGCCTGCTGGGGTTCAGCACAGGGAGCAGATTCCCCACTGCTGGGAGCTGCACTACCTGCTCTAGCACAGGGGGACAGGAGGAAGGTGAGCCATATTTCTGCCCCCAGCGCCCCGCCTGCAGCCATGGCAGTGCCCTCCAAGCCTTGGTCCAAGGGCAGGTGGTGGTAGTTCACATCCAGCTCAGACCCACCAACTTGCCAAGCTGGTCTTTCTCCAGTTGCTTCTTATCTTCCTTACTCTCTTCTGCAGGATGGAGCCCAGACCAACATTCAGGTTTCACTCTGCTCCCTTAAGGTTTGACCCACTCATTATCTGTCAGGCATTTGTGGGCATGTTCTAAATATTTGTTTTAGATCATCTTTCTCATAGTGTGCTGAATAGTTTCTGAGCTGGAAGAGCAGGCAGAGCATTGGCCTGGGAACAAATTAAGCTACCCCCTCTTGGTATGTTTTTACTTTGTTTTGTTTTCTTTCCTGCACTATTTTGTTGGGCTCCAGCTGTACTGTGAATTTCACTAACATCAGTAAAACACTGGCAAGTTCCCTGGTGGATCTCGGCAGGATCAGAACTCTTTGGAGATAAAAGCATATCCGATTGTGTGAAAGAAATATTTTCAGAGGTCACTGAAATTCAGTCCCTTATCCCAGAGCCTCCTTTTGCCCTAGACACTAATATTTCAAGTGCAGTAGGTGAATTTAGGTTCCAGCCCCATGAGAAGATACACTAGTTAATATCGAGAACTTTAGAAATTGTCCTTCCTCTCTCTGATGTCATTTTTATCCCTTGAGTGTACAGAGATTGAAAGATAGTTGATGCGCATACTAAACATTCATTGTACATTTCCAGTATCCAACTGACCTCGAATCTAGAATGAAATGAATTTGCATTTGTTTCTAAAAGTATCTTATTTAATGAATCAAAATGTCAACACATTTGAAAATTGTCCCACATGAGACATTTGTATCTCTTAGAGTTTAAATTGCTGGATCAATGTCCCATTAATACTAAGGGTGTTTAAAGGACAAACCCTCTGCCTACTGCAGTGAAAATTTACCCCGAAGTATGACATTTCACCTGCCACTGAGTGTAAGATTGTTGAATATAATGGACCGGAATAGCAAGATTTGCACATGCTGGTAACAAAAGCGGGTAAACAGAAGATCCCATTACACCTTTCTCCTTTTTTTTTTTTTCTTCCCCCTTTTTCAGCCATTAAAACTTGCATGCTCTTTGCAGTTTATATTACTGCACTATTCAGAAGCCCATGCCTGAATTTGGGCATAGTTTAGTCATGTAACATATGGGTGGATAAAGAGAGCCCTGAAGAACTTCCACTCAAAAGGGTGGGAGGAAATGAGAGCACCAGGGTACACCCAAGGTCTTGTAGCACAAAGCCTGGCTCCAGCTTCACCAGTTCCTGCACTGGACCACAGAGCTATGAGCCCCATCACATGCTCTCCTGGTGGCAGCTCTGCTGATGGACAGGGCTTTGTCACAGCTTGTCTCTGCCCTCTGTGTTGAGGGAGCAGGAGGACAGTTGGAAAGTCAATCCTCTCCTCCTCAAATGAAATACGGAGACAACTGGACTGAGCTATCGGCAAACTAAAGCGCTGCAAATAATCTGAACCCAGGGGCCTGGTGGAGCTGAGCCTGAGGCGAGGCATGTTTACCCGAGGAAGTGCCAACATAACCCAGGAGAACATACCATAAAATTGCACCACACTGTCCCTCCCTTGTGCTGTCACGGAAACCAGATGCCAGGATGGAAAAGCACCAGGAGATGAATAAAAAAGCTCTGAGTGCCAGAGAGCCCTGCTCAGCCCTACCTTCTGCTGCAGGCCATCTATGCTTCCCGACATTCCCTGGTCCCCTGCCAATTCCCATCAACAGCTGTGGTTTGTGGTTGTAATGCTCAGCATTTGTCTCCTCTTTCTCTTAGCAGACCTGCCCAAAAGCTGGATGTGCAGCATGCAGCAGTTCAAGAGTCCCAGGACTCTTAGAACTGGCCTCTAATCATGAAAACAAATCCTTCTTTACTCCTTTATCTTCCCCAAGGCCTGAGACACTGCAAGTGTGGACTTGTAAGGCTTCTGGACCCTTCTTACGGCGTTTGTGAGGAAAGGTTACATAGTACAGTGCTTTATAATACATCATTTTCTTTCTTTTAAAGAACAAGGAAGTGCCAGCAGTAAATCTAAAGATGGATTGCCAGCCCAGAAGCAGCCTGCTTACTGCATTTAGCAGATAAAATGTTCTTCACCATGCTTATTCCCAGTTTCTGTGTCTATGTATTGCTGTTGAGGCTGCAGCTTGGGTAGGAGCAGATCCAAGATGTTAGCAAGTGTCTGTTAGGAATCCCACTCCCTGTTTCAGGAGGCCCCAGAAGTTCATTAGATGTTTAATAGCTTCCAGTCACTGCTGTGCTGGATGGACCTGAACTGGTGACGGAGGGGGGAAAGGTTCTCTCACACATTTACAAACCCTGAGGCATCTGTTCCCCAGACACAAATTTGTATAATTCCCCTAAACCACTGATGATCTGCCCTGAAATGATACTCCCATCCCCTTAGGAAATCCCTTGGGTTGATATCAAGTAGATAGTTATTTTTGGATTCTTTCCCAGAGAGAGTGCACTGTATTGCTCTGAACCCTACACACCAAATAAATATATCATTCTACTGTAGTAAAGGTCCAAAAAGTTTTATTGAAGGGGAAACAGATTATTAATAATTAAGGGTAGTTCACTGCATTGGTTTTGAGCCAAGTAAAGCTAATAGAGGGTTTTTTTTTACAGCAGAGATAAAAGTGTAGAGTATTGAGGCAGAATTGATTGCAGCATTTAACGCAACATAAAGTCAATTAATGAGCTGCAAGGGTTAACTCTGCATTTAAGTGAAACATGAAGCTCACAAGCAATGTATTAAGCATTTTTAAAGATTAACAAAAGCAAACAAACAAACAAACAAACCAGCCCCCCCCCCCTTTTGATTAGTAAATGCCTGTATTTTTTTTTTCCTGAGGGAGAAACTCATATGGCCAATATTTTTACTTCTTTTATCCTAAAGCTCTGGGTGCTTATATGTATGTGTGTGCTTTTCCCTTAGCCCCTTTCAGAATAAAATAAAGCCTTTACAAGAAGGTGAGCAGTGATTAATTCTAAAAAAATTCTCCTACGGCTGCCTGTGATATTCTCGTGGCAGAGATGGACAGTAGTGTAGAGGGAACAGTCTTTGACAAATACTTTTGTAAGAAAGGCTCTAAATGAGGAGAGTTCTAAACTGCTACATGTTTGGACCACCCCAAGTTGTTTATTGTCTACCCAATTACAGTTTCTTAATTTAAAAGTGTATTTTCTATTTCTCTGCAATACCAGAAGAACATGACACTGAAAAGAGAAAACAGAATCCCTGGGTGAGTAGTTGTATTAATGAGGAGGAGGAAGGTTTTAAAATGTTCTGCACTGAACAATTTAAATGTTTATTACAGAATAAACCTGCAGCCATTCCTTCTCACTGACAGCCATTATATTGTAATGTTGTCCCTTTGCAGCCTTTCCCAAACCATCCACTTCTTCTGAAACCTTTGTCCAAGTCTCAATATGACATGAGGTCTTTTCCTGCACCATGGTCTCCTACTTTCTGCCTTATTTCTTGGTAGCCATTCAGTCTTCCAATGGGCACACATGCCCCTCTTTGCCATCTGGCCGCATTCAAGTCCTGAGTGCAGCCCCCTCTGTACTAAACCCAAGCTTGTCACAGTCAGCTGCAAAGCCTTTCACAAGCTCAGGGGCAGAGTCTGTCATCCGAGCAGCAGCGTGTTGTGCCTTAGGACAGAAGTGACCCCATTAAAACCATTTAGAAGCATGCACACTTATGACTGGCTCACTGCCCTTATGCTTCTCCTTGCTCTCACATGGTTCCCCAGGCCCTCTCACATCCCTGCTTAACCTGGTCTTCTTTGAGCAAACCACAGAAATGTTGTATTCTCTACATCTGCCCCTACCAGCCTTTTAAAGTAAAATTCAACTGATAAACAATTAAGATTAAAATAATAATGGGAACATAATGGGAGCATGAAGGAGCAGGTACTATTTGTCTTTTCTTAGAAGAGAAGAAAATATAATTGAAAAATAGACTCTTGTGAACAGTGTAACTAATGAAGTGTAATTTTCTCCTGATTTGTATTCTGTGTGCATTGCATTTCCCACTGGATCTTTCTCAGTGTGAAGCTTCTGGGCTCCTCCCTGTTTCCAGCTCTCCCCTTCCCTGCTATGTTCCCAGTGATTCCACTGCAGTTCCCCCAGTCTCTCTCTTACCTCTTGCCAGGCAGGAAGGAGATGACCCAAGCAGGTTGACTGGGCAGTATACACATGCTGTTGACTGTCCAGCACCATAAACCAGATTTCCTGGGTAGTGCAGGCTGTATGTCCTGGGACAGGAAAAATGGCTACCTGTCACAGGCCAAGGGCTCACAGGCAAGCTAAAAACCAACTCCAAATGATCAGCCTCACTGCAAAACATGTAGTAGAGATGCTGTGCTCTCCAACTTTTGTGCCCAGGCTAGTTGGTTTAGGACAAGCTTGGTGGTAGAAAGCCAATGTATGCAGCAGATCTCAGCATTTGTGTTTTCCTCTCATCTGTGACTTAGTCTGCAAGCTGCTTGGAGCAGGAATTGCACCAGTGTTTTTGTAAGGCACTGTACAAATATTTCCAACTTAGCTTTTTGCATTTGAAGTTACTGAAGTTTAGTGGTATCACTTTAGGCACTTAGAAGGTGTCAGAATGGGAGGTACCCCTGCCTTCTTGCTTAATGTCACACAAGAAGTCAGAGGTCAGAAACATGGTCTAAGCTTCAGAGTTACAGCCTGGCACTCACAAGAGAAGACTATTTTGCTTCTTTCCGTTTTTTAGCTTGTTCACTGCCTGAGACAGGAATAATTTAGAATCAGGTGAATATGACCATGTATTTAAAAAGTCCCACTGGTTTGTGACACAATCCTGCAGAGGTGGCATGGTCATGGGGAAAAGCTGTGTAGTCTGATCATTAACATAATAGGAACCTAAGCTGCGACTCCAGGAACCCAGATGTCTCAGATGGGACTGGATCCAGGTTGGTATAAACAGGCACAGAATGTTTCCCAGCTTGTGTGTGAGGTTTATCAGCTGGACATAAAAAATATTCTTTTAATCAATTGGGAAAACTCAGAAAAGTTTATGCAACTACAGTGTGCAATACCAGCTTTACTCTCTTTTCTTGCTAACTGAATATTAAACAGCTGTATCTGGTGCTAGATTTAGCCCTAGGTGCCATAATCCTGCTCAGGAAAAAGGAAGAGAAAGACGTCTGGTGTGCAGTGTTACAGTTGCTCAGCAAAGGAAGTGCTTAAGTGCCTGCCTAAATGCTTTGTTTCATGGCAGCCTTCATCTGCACCCAGTCTGTCTCTCACAGATTACAGCACGGGAAAGTCCTGGCTTTCCACTTCCTCTGCCAGCAAACTCTTCCTTGCAGCTAGAGGGACTTGTGCTTGTGTGACCAGCAAGGACTCTATTTCTGTCCCTCTAGCTACCCAGGCATCTTAAAATGATTGTGCTCAAAGACTCTGCTTCATAACCCAAATATACCTACGACGAGGGTGATTGGTGACTGGGAATTTCTTACCTCACAGAAAAAGAGTGCTACCCAGCCACTTCATACGAGGTCATGGGAGAACCTACAAGAAAATGTGTGTACTGATGAGGAAAGGGTTTCTTCAAAGCTCTTTACATTCAGCAATTTGGTACACTAAAATGATTTTAATGTCTGCTGCTCTTTGGAGCATATTGATGTCATTACAAGAAGGAAGCAGTATAATGGGATACAACAGATGACTGCATCAAAACAGTGTATTTTTAAAGAGGTAGATGTAGTTGGTGAACTAATGACTAAATTATAGTCTATTTTTTCTCTCATTATTCAGTAGCTTTATACTGAATATCACTTAGATCACATACAAAGATAAATTTGGTTTATAGAAGTTCAAGGGAATGCTGCAAAACCAGTTGAAGTTTTGATTGACTAAATTGAATTCTAGTTTTCAGATGGGACCAAATGGTCAGGTTCTTTCAAACTGAACTAGTGGCGCAAGGGCAGAACAGTGGCAACAGTGACACTGCAGTCCTGTGAGGTGCTGAGCACCCTCAGCTCATGGTTGTGCCACTGGAGCTCAAGGAACACATCCTATGGGATGTGGCCTGAGATGCTGTCCTTGCTCATGTCTTGCTCAGCAGTGCCTAACACTGCTATTTTATGAAGTCCATATTTACTCACTGAATTTTGAAATTGTCCCCTGAGACTGATACTCTGCAGAGCCCTTCCCTGAGGTGCTTTAATTAAGTTACCTATTTCCCCAACAGAAGATTGCAACTCCCCTGTGATATGAAGAGGAAACTAAGAACAGCTGTAGCAAAGGGAACGGCTGAGGCAAAGTGAAATGGTGTCTTGACAATGTCCCTTGGTAACACCTAGACACAGCCCAAAAATCACTTATGAGCCAAATGCTCTTCTGAGGGCTTCTAATAACAATTGAATTAAGTGCTTTGGGGAAAAAGAAAAAAAAACCACCCACCAATAAACAAAAACCCTGCAATGATTACATCATGACAAAGGATGCGATCAAAGTAAAATACCAGTCTCATGCTCCTGAGGTAGGCAGAAATCTCAATGAAATCAATGAATATTTGTTTCTATAAGGGCAATACAACTGTGTTTGGCCAAAAACACCCAAATCAAACCAAAACAAAAAATTGTGTTCTCTTCCAAAAAGTAATGAGACAGTCTAGCCCTCCTGGACATTGTCTTCACTGTTCTCTGAAACATTGATTCTGTCCATTAACTGGAAATACTATTGTGCTGCTGATTGATCTGAAACATTTTGTGGGGGGGAAAAAAAAAGTTTGTGAGAAAGTTCCAGTTCAGATATATGTTTTCCTCCTGTGGTCCTGGTGGTTTACTGTGTTTGATAAACTGGCTTGACTGGGGTTAATGGGAGATCAAGTGAAACTCTGCTACTCTACATCACCTGATTTGAAGCCTCCTCTGACTTGGTGAAGCCCTTAGTTAAAGGCTGCTACCAGAATGAATAAATACAGTGACATTTAGGAGCTTTGCTGGAGAAAGGCGCCTCTCATACGAGCAAAGGTGATGGCCCAGCACGTGCTGAGGTGATCATTTTCCACTACACTGAGCACACCTCTGCAGAAGAATAGGTGCAGCCGGGGCTTTTCCTCCACTGACTTCCATAAGTTCAGAAGCGCAGTCTGTGGCCCTGACCTCCTGAACTTGGTAATGCTGGATTATCTCAGTTGCTTAGCAGGTCTCTTCCCTTGCCTTTTTGCTACCAGCATAGGTTCACCACTGCAAATACTCAAAGTACTTGTCGGTGCAATGGTGCCCATGTGGTGATCACTGAAGAAATTCTGTATTTCACAAACTTTTATAAGCAGCTTAAAGATCTCAGAGTCTAATACTGTATTCTGCTCTATTCTGTAGCAGGTCTACTACTCTAATTTATCTTTCTATTTTCCAGTAGAGATAAAACGTGATTAAAATAGCTGTAGTTCCTCTTTCCACCTTCCTCTATGCTTACTGGTCTGTAATCTTCTAATGCAGGCTTAACACCTGACATTTTATCTTTTTTCCTCTTTTTCTTCCCTGCCTCATATAGGTGAGCTGTATTTTTGAGGCAAGGCAGCAAAATGTGAAAAAAAGAGTTTTATTTTGTAAAATCTCCATTATTCTTGATCACAGTCCAACTGACATGGCACTGAACCCTCCTGTGTTATTTGACTTAAAGAAGTGTTCATTAATTGGGAGCATGCTGTGTGTTTTAGCTGAGACTCCCACATGAAGAGGCCATGCTGATCATTTGTAGGGAAGAACTGCATCACCAGATGAGCAAACTCGGAAATAATCTTGGACTTTGTGATGGCAGAAGAGGAGATGACTGATGTAATTAGTCACGTGAAGTGACTGGGGCATAGCATGAGGAGATGACAGGATTTCACCAGGTCTGTCAGGGTAAAAAGATTGAACTCCAGAAGCATCTCGGTTTTCCCACTTGCCACCTAAATATCAAAATGACCTTATTTTGGTGTGGGGGGAAGGCATTCTGAGATTATGAGTGCCTGTCTCCATGCAAGTATAAAACATTGTAACTGTTTGGCGTGACAGTATCTGGAAGCACTTCAGGGATCCTTATGAGCATCCAGTGATTTGACCTTGGCTTTTTGTTTTGTCTGTGCTTCTGGAAATTTATGTAGATCCTTCATATTTTGTTACAACTGTTTATATTCTGAAGAGCGACATTCATATCAGAGGATTTGTACTATCTAAATGAAAGCCCTGAAGGACTCTGTGGTATAAAAGTGACTGCCTCTGCACTCCCTCGTCTACTACCGTGGCACTTGAGAATGTGGGGAAATCTGGGCAGGGGAGGGCAAAGCTTGACATTAGTTTTATCTGAACTGAAAGGTGCTAAGAACCACAGCAGTGTAACAAGGGAGCCCTGCAAAGCTGCCTTACTTCCATTCTTGACATTTTCCGTAAGAAATTTCATGTCTTTAACCATTTTTAAAAAGAATAATCTTTGGCCTTAAGATGTTTACGTTCTGTTTTCATCCATGAAAACAACAACAGAAGAGCTATTGCCATCCTCTCCCCCAGAAGAAACAAGGCTGCTATCAGTGGTCAGGGCGCTCTATTGTCCCTGCTGGGTAACATGGCACAGGGTGATGGTCACTTCTTTTTCCCTTTGGACTCTCACCCCTAGGCTACCATTAGGTTAAAAAGCAGCCCAAGTATGCTAACAGTGCATGGCACCTAAGAGCAGGTTTGCTCCTGTGGCTTTATTTATCCATCTGGCCATCCAAATATATAAAGTCAAGTCATCTTTTGTCACTGGTATATACACACATATATGCAATACATATACATCTAATAGTACATTTGGAGCTTATTAATCTTTTCTTGATGAAAATGCTCTGGCCTATTTTCTTTCCTGTCAGATATATGTACCTAGCACCAACACTCCTACTAACAAAACAATCCTCAGGCATTTAGCAGCATAGGAAGAGTTAGGTTCTGTTACCAGTCTTTTATTCTATGATACCAATTGACAAATATAATCTTTAATTCTGTTTTACTGGTGTTGTTTTGAGGGCTTGTTTTTTGGGGGCAGTTATAATATTCATTGCAATGATAGCCTGGTAAAATAATTTTGCATTCAGAAGAAGCAATTAAGAAATTAAAAGTGAAGGCAGAACTAATAGAAAATTGCTGAGTTTTTTAGTCATGCAGCATTTTCCACAGTGTTTAATAATTTTTTATGCTTCAATTATTATGTGGGATGTGGATGTCTTAGTGTGCAGCTGTTGTTAAAGCATCAGTGATGCTCAGGGTCTGGGCATTCTTGTACTTCTGAAAGATGTGAGATCCAAATCAAAGGCATCTTACAATTTTGGAGAACCCTGAAGAGTATATATTATTATAAACCTGCTTATGGTTTCAGTAGGAAATTTTCTTTGTCTACCCCACCCTGCCAAGCCTCGAGTGCTTTATAATGTAATGTTATGAGCAACAAAAACTTTCATCCTTGAGGCTGGTTGTGTGTAGTTCTTTGGCTCTGTGTAGCAGGACAAAGTTCTATAGTATGACAGGTGAGACCCCCAGTTTCTATTAAGCCCAAATGGTAATGAGTCCAACATTAACTTAGAGCACAATTCTGCTTCCCTTGAATTCCATTCAGGGGGACCTTGATCACCTCCTGGCTGGCACACAGAGTTTTAAAGCTCTGTGGACTTCAGAGAAGATGAGGATGTCATAGTGACCTGCCTCATCTCAGGAAGGAGTGTGCATCGATTCACACCTCAAAATTTGTATCCACTGCAAAAAAATCCTTTCTGTGGCAGAAGTGAAAAGCCGTGTCAAGCATTTGTTCAGCCACTTACACAAATCACACACAGGCAGAACTGGAACTTCTGTCACTCAGCTGAAGGTGCTTCTGTGAAAATCTTTTTTCATATCTTCTTGGACATCATCTCTGTTTGCCCCAGTCTGTACAAACCTCTCAGAGCCTCCAGACCATTTCCTTGCTTAGGTGAAGGCAGTGGGCAGGTATGTGGTGCACCAGCCCTGGTCTTGCCTGACTGCTACCCAAGGACCAAAACTCAAGTGTGGTGATTTCCTTTGAGTTCACCAAACAGGTTCTGCAACTGAACTATGCTCACAAATGGCTTCCTTCATATCCCAGGATGCTCTTTTAGCTAGAGTAGTTTAAAGTTATTATAGTCAATCCATATATCTTGAATCCTAACAAGTTAAATACAAACTAAGTTTATCAGATTAAGTCAACATATATGTAGGTATGAAAATAAAAAGAGAAATCTATTGACATATAAATATATCTCTGACCTGTTTTCCATTTTTGTGCTTTCTCAGTGGGCTTGGGGGTAGCTGGTATTCACTAATATTTGGCAGTTATCAAACTGCTATCAAGCTTCTGAAGAGAAACTAGTAGAAGTGGTTAGACTTTGAGGTGGTTGGTTTGTCTCTTTCAGATTGAGAAATACCCTTTGATTACAGCTCTAGTGATAATGTTTTACTATTAGAGGATGCAAGTTTTGTCCTGGCAGTATCCCTATGCTATTGCCTGGCTACCCCACTCAGTCTCTGAACCCCTCCCAGCGCAGCCTCACTGAACATGCTGTAAACTTCCCTTGGTGTCAGAATAGCTCAGTATGAGGGCCAGGTGAGATTTCATGGCAAAAATTTAGAAAAGCATTGTCTAGATTCCAGGTTACTTTAAGGAAAAAACCCAAAACCAAGGCAAAAAAAAACTGAGCAGAATTTTAATTTTTTTCTTTCTCAGTAAAGTCTATGTGGATTTTTACTAAAGCAGTAAGCCCTAAGCTAAGGTATTTGTGCAATCCCTCTGCTTTGGGGAATTTATCCACAGCAGGAGAAGCAGTTCAGGGTGTGCATTGTCCCTCTGTGAGGGTACCAAAATCTAGGGTGTGATATGGAAGCTGAAACCTTCATAAATCACAGAATATGTTGTGTTGGAAGAGACTCACAAGGAACATTGGGTCCAAATCCTAGCCCTGCACAGAAAGCACATAATTAAGCCCATCAAATGTTCTTAATATATGTTTTTGTGTTTAGAGTAATTTAGAATCATTCATGCTGGAGAAAACCTTCCAGATCATTGCGCCCATCCATAAATCTGTAGCAAAGTCACCACTAAACCACATCCCCAAGTGCCACATCTGTATCTTTTAAATACCTCCAGTGACGGTGACTCCACCACTTTTATGGGCAGCCTGTTCCAATGCTTGACAACACTTTCTAGGAGGAACTTTTTTCCTGCTGTCCAATCTGAACCTTCCCTGGCGCAACTTGAGGCCACTTCCTCTTGTCCCGTCACTTGTTACTTGGGAGAAGAGACCGACCCCCACCTGGCTACAGCCTCCTGTCAGGGAGTTGTAGGAAGCAATAAGGTCTCCCTGAGGCTCCTTTTCTCCAGGGTAAATAACCCCACAAGTCCATGTGGGTTTTCTGTGTTTTTTTAAACACATTTTGCATGTCTTTTGCGTTTTCACGGAGATGGAGGTGGAAAGCATTCCAGGATCAGCCTGAGCGCAATGGTACAAGGCTCTGGCAGTGCTCACTGAAGGATACAACTTTTCACATTTTTCTTATTACTTTTTTAAAATTTATTTTTGCTTTGATCTTACAACACGATCCACCTGGGAAGACATTTCTGCACTGCTTTCAGCCAGCAGCCCTGCTTTTCCCAGAGAAGGAGCACCCCATCTCCCTTCCCAACCTGGCTTTGCCAACTGCAGACACTTAAACCCCCGAGCCAGGCCTTAAAAATGCACCAGAAGCACGCAACTGGCTTAATCAATAAGGTTGTTTGAGTGACGTTAATGAGCAGTTCGTGGGGGGCTGCGGGAAGACGGCGGCCCCTTTAAGGGGCTTGCCCCACTCGGCGCCTCACCCGCCCGCCTCTCTTTCTCTCCCCCGCCCCTGCCCGAGACACTCCGGGGCGAAGCAGGGGCAG
>NW_008246058.1:1171755-1250911 GCF_000691975.1 Corvus brachyrhynchos
GCCCTGCCCTGGGCTTCCCCGGCGCTCCGGCGGCTCCTTCTCCCTGTCGCGAGCACGGGGTCTGGTTGGCACCCGGTGCGAGTGCGGGCGGCTCCCCTGGGATGCAGGTAGTGCCGCGGGATGGAGTGACAGTGTTAATGGATAACGGGAGCAGCGGGAGGGGGAGACCTCTTGAAGGGGCATCTGCAGTCTTTCGGAGTGTGGCTGAGCATGCAGCGGGTTAAGCGGAATACAGGGATCGTAGCGTATTTGTCATGGTTAGGGTGTATCCTGCAGGTTTGTGTGCGGCGCTGTGATGCTGGGACTGTAATTCCAGGTGGGGTGAAGGTGAATTTGGAGTCTGTAACAGGAGAGTGTTGTTTCTAACCTATTCATTATATAGCTGATAAAGTCAAATTTTAATTGCATTATAATTTTCTCCCGTGTAATACGAGAATAAGGATGCCTGCAACTTAATTTTGTTTTGTTACTTTTTAATCTGGTGTTATATCTCACTTGGTCGTAAAATATAAGAAGCTTCTTCACAGAAACATTTCAGATACCAAAGAAATCAAGAGACTGTGTGTTACGAAGGTTTTTGAAGTTTTTTTCTTTATCTGTTCCATAGCATCAGCATCCTGGATCCAAATGTCAGCAATAGTGTGACAGCTGTCATGCTACTGTGTTAGTGGAGTCTTACTAACATTTAAATCTGTCATTCTGAGTTTCTGGTAACATAGTATGGAAACACAAGTGTACATTAGCATGAATGTTAATCCTTAAACCAGTAAAACATTTTCTAGATTGATCTGATAATCTGGATTCTTCCTTATTACTGTTTCTAATGGTAAAAATTGCAAAGTCTCTTTTGCTCAAATTCTCTCCCCTCTCATTGGAAGAATCTTCTTTCTTTGTGCTCTGACTACTTGGACTTTAAATACAGCAATTAGTTAATGAGCATTTTCTGTTGTAGGTTGTAGCAGATACAGATGTTGGACAGTAAACAGCCTGAGATTACTGTTGTCAAGGTTGGAACATGGATCCAAACTTAAAAGGTTCTCCCAACAAACTCCTTTGTTCAGCAAGGTGTGTTTTGCAGAATGTACCTTTGGTTCTGTGTGGCAAGCTTAACAGCAAAATCCTAAACCACATGAATAAGATACTGCTGTTACATGAAGTTGGATTGTTTCTTGCCTGGCATACAGAGAGTATTCTATTGTTGAAACAGAAGCTTTGAGTAGGAGAGAAGATAGCTTTTTATCCCAGTCAGACTGTCACATTTGTTACTGCATATATTAGCTGTCTGAGAGCAGGGGCTGTGGAAAGAAGTGATCCCAGGATCTGTTTCAAAATATCCCTGTCAAGAAGTACCACGGTTGTATGAAAGTAAGGAATGAATTTGATCCCATCTGTTATACGACTTCCATTTGTCATCAGGTGCTCTAGATTTTCTTCCTTGTTTGCAGTTTAGCTGGGGCCACCTGAGGGGACAGATTAAAGAAGAGATTGTCTTCTGAAAGTCTCTGCCTCTTCCTGTGAAACTTTCCCTCCCCTGGCTGTGGAAACCTGGTGTCAGCCAGTTCTCTTCTTGCACACAAAACTGTCCTGTCCCTTTATCTGAGTTTTGTGTGAGTCTTAATCTCTTAATAAAAAGAAATGAATCAATTTTTCATTGCGTCTATCAATAGTTATATATATTTGCAAAAGAATTACTTGTTAAATTAATTGAATGCAATAGTTTAAAGACACTTATGTGGGGACCTTAAGGTATCTGTCACCAGATCTCTAACAGCGCTCACTAAACACTTGGAATTAATACTGTAAAGAGACAGAAGGGTGGGGAATATTTGTATTGCAAACTACTGAATTATTGAGTAATACAGTAACAGAAATTGTCTCTGTCATTTGGAAAAGCATATGTAGGGGCCACTTTGGATTTCTGCAGCTGCTGTGGCATGGTAAACATAAATGCAGATTTTTTTCCTCTCACTGTGTATTTTGGAGAATACAGACACACAAACAGCCTGCAGTCCCCTTTTTCTTGTGCCTGCTTGCCAGCTGGGGGCATAGATGGAACCAACACATATCTTGATATAATGGAGACAGGCAAAATTAAAGCTTGTGTGCAAGGAGTTGGATTTGTTTCTTCAGCAGGTTTGTGTGTGGCTGCTGAAGTTCATTTGGTTGGTGGTTTCTCAGAAATGATGGCGCTAGTGTAAGTCAAGGTTGTCACCTTTGCCTGTCCTTCCTAAAGGCTTGTTCTCTTTAATTATACCAAGAGTTTCTGTAGTTGATGTTGATGGGCATGAGTTGAGAATGACTCCTGTTCATTAAGGTAATGTTAACTACCCTGAAGTATATTACAAATCGATTTTATGAGACACGTTCATTGTAAAAATATTTGAAAATGTATCTTCAAAGCTGAAATATTTTGAGTGTTGTCAAATTGCATCTCATGGATTATCAGCTGTCAAGCAAATGTGCTACAGGCAAGGCATGCAGCTCATGTGAATATATGTGCTGAATCCACACAAGGCTTGAATGTCAGTGCCAGCTCCTGTGCTTAGAACCAGGATGCAGAGAGTCATCCTGGTAGTCATTTTGGTCCAACTGAATCCCTCTGGCCTCTCAACATGGCTTCAGAGGCGATTGAGAGTGCAGGGACTGGGGATATGAAGGCAACTATGCTTGGATTGGAAAGAGTTAAGCTCTCGGGACCCTGAGGCATTGGCACTGCTTACTAGCCATGGCACCTGAAATACATGCACCAGTTAGGCAGGGTAAGAATTATTTCAAATAATTTTCCAGCTGTAAATGTTGGCCACTTGTATGTACCATTTGATGTCTTTTCTACTCCCATTCATTTGCGTATATCAAGAGCGCTTTTAAATAAATGGATGGTCCTCTTGCATACTTAAGTTTTCCTTTATTATTAATCTATGGCCATATAAACTTTACTTAGGAGTATCAATATTTTCTTCCTTGGAATCGTGGAAAATTTAGCACCTCTACCCAATGCTGAGAAATCTTCATTTCTCTTCATGTGTACGGAGACAGGGACTTATTTGATTGCCTTTAATTTCAGGATCTTGTATAAAATCACCTCAGTTTCCCCCCATCTGTGATTCAAGAATTTTCTCTTGAGTGCCACAAGTTGGCTGCTGCAGCTGGCAGAGTGTTTCCAACTGTCTAAAATTTGCTGAGAGTAATAGGCTCTTATATAGGCGCTGTTTTACATTTGCAGTTCCAGTGCTTACTGGGGATACGTGTATTGCAATCATGTAAACAGCAGAGCTTAACAGAAACCAGTAACAAACAATGAGCAGTTTTAGAATTGACTAGGTAAAGCTGAAAGTGTTTTTAGTTGCAGCATTTTCTCCTGTGTTCCCCATCCCCTGTGGTTTTAATTGCATTCTGCTTTTTAGAAATGGCATTTTGTTCTCTCTGTCACGTGAAAGCCTGATGTAGAGAGAATAGCTTCACTGTGGAAACAGTGGAACTAGTTACAGGCAAAACATAATTGAAAGGTGCAGGGAAAATAGTGAGTTCTTTGGCCTTTCACTCACGATCATTTGAATTTCAGGATAGTTGTAAGACAGTCATGGTTGTGAGGTAAGGGCTGACCCTGTCCTTCTCAGTCTGTTTGTGTGGGTTATTCAGAATTCAGATCGGTTGTTACAATCTTTGTTGTCTTGTTATTCTGCCCTTTTCATTTACTGTTGCTATTGAATACAGTGATATTGATGAAATGTTCAGTAATTTATTTCTGGTGAACTCTGATGATGTTAATGCTGTTCATGAAATTGATTTGTAAAAGGATTTTTAGTACCAGACTTACTATCTTTGAGTGTTCTTTAGCATTGCTTTTTCAGCACCTAGAAGAAGAATTTTTATGTTTCTAGTACCTGGACAAGTATTGACTAATTTGTGTGTCTTGGGAAAGGCTGTTGTTTCCCTTATTTGCACTAACCTAAAGTTCTGATGCTGCATTTAGGGAATGGTATATGACTGACCAAACCTGCCATTTTTTTTCTACTACATGAAATCATTGGGGGACTGTAGGAAAAATTGGGGACCAAATATCTCTGAAACAAAGAGATTGTACATAAGTACAATATTCAAGTGTTTAAAACTAGTTTTCTCTAATGATGTTTGTATGGGAGGATATATTTTTATTCAATTACTCCCATTCAGTGAAAGTGCTCTATGGTTTGTGGTCTTGATTACTAAGTGCTGGACTGTTTCTCTGGCTTGTATCTACAGCATTTGGGATTCCCAGGTGGTCCCTGTGCAAACAGTGTGACTGGGTCTGGGACAGCTTAGCTTGTGAGATTTGAGTGTGTTCAATTTGGTGTGGCTGTAGCTACAAAAATAGCTTGCCTTGCAAAACAGGCCTTCTGTCTGCCACCCACACCAAAACCTAAAGCTTGATCCTGTAGGCAGTTAATACGTTTTATCTGGGAGGCTGATTCCATCAGCAAATGCTTTACCTGAAATTGGTGTCCACCAGGCAAAAAAAAAATCTTATATTGGTAATCACTTTATATATAAGAAAGTGCAGCAGAACGCTGTCCTAGATATGTTTTTAAAAGCACTTTTTACTTCAGACTACAGGGCTTAAATGTTCCCCAATAGCGGGAGGCTGTTCTGTGAGCAAATTCTGTTTAACTGGCGTAGTTCAAAAGACTCTTAAATTCAGCCATGAGGCAATTCTGGTTCTCCTTCAGTACTAGATGATTAAATTAAATGGAGTGTTAGTGTGAGTAACTTTTTCTGGTGTACTACACAAGGTAATGGACGAGTTCCTAGGAGCCCTAGTTGTAAATTAGGTGACTGGAATGCTCCGTTTCTGTGTCTAGTGGCTGTAGCAGTTGAATACCTTCAAAAGTTAGATCTAATTGCATATTCTTCCAGTCAGGTGTGGCACTGGGTGATGACTTGTTCTCCTTTTTATTATAGCAGTCTTGAGGGTAACATCCTTACGGAAATGGATTTCTTGCCTTTTTGTGTTGCACAACAAAGGTGTTTGTTTCAGTCTCTGATGTACAAATCATTTTGACCCTCTCCTGAATAAAAAAAATGAGAATAAAAAAAAACCAGAAAAAACCAACCAAACAAAAAAAACCCCAAAAAACCAGACACTTTTCTGATTCTAGTACTGTCATTTTGGAAAAAAAAAAAGCTGTGAGAATTTATAAGAAATACATTCATAGCAAGGTTGTTTTTTTTGTTTGTTTTGGCAGTTTTGTTGTTGTTTTTTTTTTTAAAACAAAACCTTCCTGTTTAGTGTCCTTGAAAGTGAAAATTCTCAAGCAAAGTGCATTCTGGGCATGAAAAGCCAGTTCATTTCTTGTTGTATTTGCACCTTTTATGTGCTGAGACATACAGTTACTTGAAACTGTTCCCTTCAAAGGTGGAAGTGAAATATGTAACCACTAGACTTCATGAGGCTCAAAGATAAAATCGCTGACCTTTTATATAAATGAAGATCATACAGACAAGAGAGAGCATTGTGTAAGGATTGCTTATGGAAGCAGTTAATTGATTCGGAGTTTAGATTTCCTGCTTCTGTGTAGAAGCTCTGTGTGGGGAGATGTGGATTTGTCAGCTGAACAGGCAATTGAATTGTAATGATGGTTTTGAATCTTTTGCTATGGCTACTTTGCTTGTTCCCATGTATAACTGACTAAAGTCATGTTCTTCTAAGCACTAAAATAGTAAATGCTTTACCTGTTCTTACCTTTGCATCTCAGAGTTCAGAGCTGAATTAGTTTCTTAGCAGGAGTAACAGAATAGCATAATCTAGTTGATATCTCCAGCCTTGAAGTTCGGAGAGCAATCCTGCAAGAACTTTCAACTAGCCTAACAAAGCCCAAGTTGTTTTCTTATCTCTTCTGAAGTTTCCGGTTTTAGCAGTGTTTGAAGCTGTTATGGGGAAACTCTCCATTATTCTGTGACTCTGGCTTCTTAATAAACATGGGGTAGAATTGTGTCCCGCTGGGAAACTCACTGTAGGTGTGACTGGCAGTAGAGTCTAGTAAATGGCAGTGTAAGAGACTATTGATTAAGATCTAATATTTTGAGTGTGACATAATATTGATGTTAATATCGTGTCAGGTTTTCAAAGGAATTTCAGTCAAATGACTTCAGTAACTGCCAAAAGTGAAGCTTGGAAACAGATGTTGTAATGGGAGTCTTAAAATTTGACAGCTCTTCAAATAACTTTAGTGCATCTCAGCTTTAGAGCAGAGTGTTTTTGCAGGGCTGATGCCTCTTGCTTTGCTTTTCTCCCTGTCCCTAGTCCAGAACGGGCCTCAGTTTGACCCCATTACAGTCCTATGAAAACTCATGCTCTAATAAACATGTATCCAGGCAGGCAGCATGGAAGAAGAAACAGGTTTGGATGGAGAGGATGGCTGAGGTGAGGAAAGATGGCAATTAATTAGGAGAAGGAGCAGCTCACTTTGAGTTGAAAGAAGGGAAGAATATTAATTAGAATCTGGGACTGAGTTAGGCCCAGGTTCATGATAAACTAGCAGAGAGGTTGGGTTGTGAGCTCTTTGGCTGTGTGGAAAGTGTTGGTCAGTACTGAGGAAGTGTGTAGGAGTGATGCTGCCTCTCACCCAGCATCTTGGGGACATCATGGAAAATGAGGACTTGCTGGACAAAGAAAATACGTAAAAGAGAGCTGATGGGCAGGGAACAGTGGACAGGAGGAGTATTTTGTAAAGAAATAGGTCTGTTGGACAAGGAACTTGTGATGGTAAAAGCAGAGTTAGAAAATCTGTAAGGAAGGGACTAAAGTGAAATAAAACAGTTTTGTCCATTGCCAATAGTAGCCAACATGTCTTCACTACTTTAGCTTAATATGTATCTCTGAGCGGTAAAAATTGATGTTGTGAGCAAATGTTTCTGATTCTGGTTGTGTGCTATGTAACCAAGAGGATGAATTGTCTGGGCTCATTTCCTGGTTAAGAGTTTATACTGCTAGGCTACAAAGCAGTGCTCAAAAGTCCAGAAATTGCAGAAAGCAAGGAGCCATGAATGAATACATAATTGGAGACCATTTCTTCCATTAGTTCCTTGCTTCATCCCCCCCCCCAGGTGTCTGGTGCTAGTTTAGCCAACATAGTGCTCAGCAGTATGTCTTCATTGCTTTAGACTTTAATACCATGCTCTTGCTAGATTGCTCCAGAGATAGAGGTAATTTCCTCATGGATAGTCTGGTACTGCTTTCTGTAAAGTTATCTATTATCAGAATGGTCTAGTGAGATGAGGAAGTAGTTTGCTTCCTATTTTACACGAGGAGCAAAGGCACAGAGAAGTTCAGTTAGTTTTGCATGGTTAGAAATGACTGTAACCTGACTCTTTTTAGACTGGTTTACATATTGCAGTCACATCTCCATAGAACTTGCTACTTTTTTCTTGCTCTGATTCCTTTCTAATAATGAATTCTTACTTCACACTTGCTTCTTGTTTTTGTAGTCTCTTTGGGCATGTAGCTGCCCTAATCGAATCGGAGAACCAGGCAGTGCTCCAGGTCTTGCGGGTTGTTGCAGCAGCAGCACATGGCCATTCAAAAGGCAAAGTTGTTTCTACTCTCTTCTTTTGTAACTATGTAGCTTGCTCAGAGAAATGAGGAAGTGTTAATTCCGGCATTGTGTGACTGGAGAACTTGTACTCTGGTGTTAGTAGCTCCTTTAAACATTTGGTATTGATGCGTTCCTTCTCTGTGCAGTATTCACACAGTTTTAGGGCCAAACAGGCACATGTTGTGAAAAGACACCTACTTGGTGTTTAGATGTTATGGAGGAGTTGAAGTGCTGCTGCAGCCTTATTAACAGAATTGTGGGCAATGAATTCCTTTCTCTGCTTTATGGTGAAGGAAGGAGGAATGGGCTGGTTTTTATTTTTCAGGTGGGAGTCTCATAATCGTCCACACTGCTCTGCTTATCTGTTTAATTTGACAGTTCTGTCCTGCTGTCACCACTGGACCTGTAAGCTCTTTCTGTTTTGTAGACCCTTGTGACTCTTGAGTTTCTCTGTTGAAATGAAATTGTATCAACCAACATAAGAAGTATAAAACTGTTGTTTCTTCTGTCAGTAGAAGGAATGGTAAAAAACCTTTTGCTACCCTCTTGGCTTTTTGGTGGTTTGTGTGTGTGTGTGTTTTTAATTTTTTTTCATTTTTATTTTGAATCATGCTCATCACTCAGTTTTTCTTGGAAACTTCCTTTTTAAGAGAAATGCTATGAATTAAGGTTATTCTGGTTAGAAAACTAGTAGTTTAAAACAAACAAACAAACAAAAACAACAAAAAAAGAAAAAGTGTTTATTCCTGGGTAAAGAAAAGACCAGTAGCCTCTATGGGTGGAGCTGTGGTATTTTGCCTTTTCTTACCAGACCTGCTGTATTGCCTTATGTTCAGTTAACATTTGGCTGATCAGCTTTGCAGCTTGGAGGACTAGAAACACTTCTGCTATGGAATAAATTTGGTGGAAACTTGCTTTCTCTTGAAACTGTGGCATTCACTGGTAGCAAATGTCTCTTCAGTCTTAAGGCAGAGATCTTTCTTCCCTGTCAGAGAAGGAAATGATCACGGGAGTGCTTTTGATCTCAAGAGTCAGTCTGGGTTTCTCAGAAGCACAGCTGGCTTCTGATGTGATACTGGGAATGTGACAAACATTGGTGTTCAAACCTGAGGTACTTTCATGTGGAAAAGGACACATAAACAAAATCTTTAAACAATTAGAACCTCAGGTGCTGTGTCTGGCCTTACATAGGCTTTTTGTGTATTTAGTTGTGTGATGTCAGCTCTGCCCACCTTTACCTCTGTGGGTGGATTTATTCAATTTGAGTCTCTTCAGTTCAAGTAGGAATTGTAGTGACACTTTATAAAAGAACACGAACTACAACATGCTGAAGCACAGCTACGTGTGGGTGAGTCAGGAGAGAGCTGGAGTAGCAGCACTAAAAAGAAAAGAAAGTACAGTCATGATAAAACTTTATTTTAGAAGGGGAAAAAAGCAACCAACCCAACAAAAAAAAAAAAAAAAAAAGGCAAATCAAAAGCTCAAACTAGTCCTGTCCTGAAGTACTCTCAAGGTATCAACGGCAGTAAAATATAATCAAAAGTTTTAAAATCAATGAAACCAACCCAAAAAAAAAAAAAAAAAAAAAAAAGGGCAAATCAAAAGCCATCTGTCTCCAGAGGATGGGACATAATAGTGCTATAGTTTGTATCTTGGTTACTCTCCGTGTGTATAGATTTTTGTGTGTGTATAAATCTGTTGTTACAGATGTTGTTATGTACACCCATGTGCTTGGTGTGCCTGTACACTGTGCAGGTAGTCAGCTGGATTGTGTCTCAAGACACTACTCAAGCAGGACAGTTGTATCCAAAGCAAATTCTACATCTGAGCTGATGTAGAATCCACGTATACTTTCAGGAAACTAATATTTTAATTGCTGGCCAAAATACCTCAGTGATTTTTAAGACCCTATTTTGGTATATGAGTGATACAGGCTTTGCTTATGCTCATGTTCCATCTGTTGGGGGCAGGTCCTCCCTGCCAGGGGACAAGCATGCACACACTGCCTCATCAGGGCACTGTGTGTTGCTGACAGTTGTCAGGAAATAAAAAATGCCATGTACAATAAATTCAATTTCTTACAATTGTTGGATTTACAACACTGCCAGGATGATTCAGTAGTGCATAATTTTGTGGTTTTGATGTATATGCAATAGCTTCAGTAAAGGAACTAAAAATCACTTACTGAGTTCCAGTAATTTGTGTTTAGCTTCCACAGTTACATAGCTTTTACTTCCTAAGAGAACATGTCATATTTGGTTTTAGTATTTTGGCATGTTAAAAAAAAAGTTGAAAGTCAGACTTTTTCTTTAAAATGAAGAGCACAATTGTTGTGCCTAGAATTGGTCTGTTTCCTGGTTCTGAATCAGTGTTTGAGAAATAGAGAAAGCACAACAAAAAAACCAACTAAATGCATTTACTTGGTAAAATGTTGTGCTCTGCAAAAGGATTGGTGTTTTGTTTTTGTCATGTGTTGTAAAAAAGCAAAAATTTCATTTCACAGTTCAAGATATTTTTTAAAAACTTAATCATGAGAAAGATAAGCTATTTTATGTTGGTACTTCAGTGTATCTGTTTTCAAGGACAGTGTTCAATCTTATGCTACAACTTTTTGGAAGTCTAGAGACAGAAAAAAATTGAAGCCAGTGAGTGAAAGCTGTGTTAGATATGTCTGAGCAGTCATCATAGCCCTTTATAAATACCCTAATTCTTTGAAGTGCTTGTGCTTATGTGTAGTTTTTTGCTTGATTTAGAGCTGGTTTATTTAAGGTATTCTTTTTACCCTTTGCCTTAGGCAGTCCCAGAGTATGAATTTCTGCACTTCATCTGCTGCCCTTCACTGAAGGAGGGCACCTTGTAAAAGTATTTTCTCTCTTATCAGGTGGTTATTTTGTGTAACATCATCTCTCCCTTACTGCTGTCAGCTGTGCTCTGCTTTGTAAATTGCTGAGGCTGCTGTTACAGGACTGGCCCATAGCGGAAATGTGGAGGCTGTGTCCTGCATGCAGTGCTGTAATAGAAGTAACTGGAAGGTGGGGTTCATGCTCTTGTTTTACATCTGCTCAGATAGCTTCACTCTCACTGCTCTGTCCTTCCTTATCTTTTATTTAGCACTTGTGTAAAAAGCTCTTCTTGCTTGTCCTTCAGGAAATATCTGACATAGATAGCATTCTTTGTGTTTTCTTTTGCTCTTACCAGCCATACTTTTCTCTGCTTTATGCTTCCCCCTGAATGCTCCTAAACCAGAAAGTTTAGAGTAACTAAAAGGAGCTATTGGTAGAGTTTGAGTAGTACAGTAGTACAGTACTGCTTCTTTCACTTAGCATCATTAATATTTGTAATCATCTCTGCAAAGTTGAGGCTAGAACTGCCCGAAAAGGAAGTTGTTTGAATTTTGTCTTTCAACTTTCCTTTTTCTTCATAGAATCATAGAATTATTTGGGTTGGAAGGGACCTTAGAGATCACCTAGTGGCAGGCCCCCTTCTCCTGATGGAGGAGGTTCAGGGGTTCTGGAAGTGTGCTCCTTGTAGCCTGTTTATCAGTTTTGAATGCAGGGCCAGTCAGGCCAGGAGTTCAGAGAGGCTTGTTTTGAACTGTGCTTTGGAATTGGGGAAGGCTTGTTGAATAGGACATGGCTTCCTTTCTTTCTCTTTTCTTTCTTCCTATTTATGCTGTTTCTCACGGTTTCTCAGTACTTGTAATTGGGGCGGACTGTAGTTGTCTGGTTTGCATATCTGACAAATACTCCTTTTGGATCTGAGTAAAGTTTACTGTGCAGAAGCAAACTTTTCTTCTTTGTGAAGAGCCGTGAGACACTACTCTTTTCCAAAACAGTGCTTCCAGGGGAAAAAAAAAAATCATCTTTCTTTTGCAGTGAAACTGATCTTCAAAGTCAGTACTTCAAACTTTCCTAGTATCATTTGAGAAGAACTAAATTCAGCATCTATTACCTGTGATTTTACAATAGAATACATTTATGCATTTTTTAGTTATATGGGAGTAATTCTGAAAATCTGGTTTGGCTTTTGTAGTTTTTCTTGGACAAGTTTGAAAAAGGTAATATTCTTTTCTTAGACAGGTGGGGTCAATATCCTCCCCCCTCCAAATTTTGTAAGTTGCTTATGAAAAGAAGCCTTTAGGGGAAGTTTGTCTCTGACACAGTAGCTGTGTCCTCAGTCCGGAAACTTAGTGATTAGTTCCTCCTTTGCATACAGCACCTTGCCTATAGTGCCAAGTAGTTGACTCTCTGTACCTTACAAAATGAGACTGATTTAATCTTTAAATACAAATAGTATGGTCATGGTTTTTAAACATGCTGCACTGTTGTTTTAATAGCTAGCTAGACTTCAAAGAAATTATTTTGGAAAACACTTGTGAAAGGTACAGCTCCAGAACTACCCCATCTTAATGAGACTTGCACCTCTTACTATTGACTTACATGTATTTTATCTAAACCTGTGTTTATAGAAAACTGCAGCACGTATAAAGATTGAAACAGTAATATCAGTACCTTTGACTTACCGAGAGTAGAAAGGATGGAAGTGTATTTTCTAGTCTATTTGCCTGCTAATAGGGGATCAGTTCAGCTTATCATGTTTATAAGAAAATGATTGTTTTTGCGTTTGTCTCATGGCCCAGCTTCTGACTCACTGGAAGGTTTGGATAGA
Organism: Corvus brachyrhynchos; assembly: GCF_000691975.1. NCBI lineage: Eukaryota > Metazoa > Chordata > Aves > Passeriformes > Corvidae > Corvus > Corvus brachyrhynchos. Next base: position 1,183,995 of record NW_008246058.1, read on the forward strand.
AATGCATCTTCTATTGCATAATACTTGCAAGCATACTATTTATAATACATCAGTGTAAAATATATTGATATTAATATTGGTATTAAACACGCGATACGAAATACTCTGGGCTATGCAAATAATTATTTCAGAATTCAATAGGTGGGCTATGCAGCAGAAACAACTGTACCAGCTGATCTATTATTTCCTTTTTTTTGTTGAGTGAGATGCTCTAGTCCCAATTGCTTAATTGTTCTGGTCATACAGGTGTGCAGGGTAGGTGATTTGCAAAGGTCCATCTGTTCCAGTGTGATGAAACGAACTGTAATTGTATATTGCATAAATAGAAGTAGTCGTCTAAAGCTTGGACTTACTTGATTTAACAGTTATGCTTGCCCCAGCCTGTGTACTGGTTGGGCCACACAAAACAGGCTTGTGAAACTGGTCCAGACTTCAAACAAACAGCTTGTGGGCTTGTAGTAGTTTTAACTAGTGAACTCACCCATGTTAGCCCAGTGGTGTTGCTGTTGGTAGAACAGAGGAAGTAAGGCAAGAACTGTTTCATCTCTGGCAGTCATGGCTTAAAATATTTAAAGTGCTAGAGAGACCAAAGGACATAAATACAGATCTTAATTTTATACTTTTGAACCTGCTGTGTAGAAAGGCTTTGTCTTATAGCTAGCTGAACTTTCTGTTTTCTGCCATGTGATGGTGGTTGGGTTTGGGTATTTTTTTTATATGCAGTAAATAGAGTAATTTGTATTCCAAATGAGGAATTTGTCTGTATTATTCACTCATAAATACTAACGCCTTTTATTTATCTTGGAAATCCTTTGACGAAGTTGTCTGGCTGTGAAGAGCATCAGGTTTTGCTTCTAACAAGAAAAAAGGTGTGCAGTTCTCTTGTCTGACACAGCAGAAGATGAGCCAAAGAATTGAACTGTGGCCTTTGGCAGTTCTGTATCTTCCCCTGAATGCAAGGCTTTTCTGTTAAAGGGTGGGTTTTTTGTTTCTACCGTGGTTTGTTAGCATTCTAAAAGGAGACCTAAGGATGTGACTCAACCTTGCAGAAGGAAGGAAATATGAAATGTAGGCTACTCTCCTGTCTCCTGTTCTGAACTTACAGCAGACCTTTGCAGAGGGCTCTGTATTGTTGCTAAATAAGTGTAGAACTGCTGTACTCTGCATGACAGGGGAAGCACGGCACTGTGAGTATTCTGGCTTTATGGAAAAGACACTGCATTTAATGACATCTTGCATGTCAGTAAAACAAAAGTAACCTACACCCTCATTTTAATAGTTTCAGTCCAAAGGAGTATCAAATCCCATGGTTTTAGGTTGTGTGAACAAAATGCTCTGTATCCTTGTTGTGAGAGGGGAGTTTAAGGTGGTGGATTCAGGTTTGCTGACATTGGTGTGCAAACAGGAGAAGTGTGGATAGGAGGATGATAGTACTGCTGGTTCTCCATTTTTATAGATACTTGAATCATTTTGTCACTTAAGAGGTCTGAATACGATTATTCTTGTCATCTGTTGTTCCAAAAAAAATTTGTATTCAATACAAATTTAGAAGCCGAAGTGGCAATCATAAATATTAAACTTCTTGGTTTATGGTAATCTTCTTTGTTTAAAAATAGTGTGCTAGCTAAGGAGCAGAAGTTGTCTTTATTCCACTTTTTATAAAATAGGCCATAGTCCCAGGATAGATATCTTCTTCATGGCATTACTCTAACTGGTTTTGTTTTTCCCTGGCTTGGGGATGGACAGTGTGCTGAAGTACAGTTTTATAATAAGTAAAAAAAGCAAGAAGAAACCCAAACAAAGTCCAAAAAACCAACACAAATCACAACTGGTGGTACCTCTGAGCCAGGGGAGAGACTTGCACAGCCATACAAGCAGTTTCTCATGGCAGCTGAGGCGAGTGGCAATTCCCAGTACTTTGGTAGTAGGAACAAAAAGGTGCGTCTGAGATCTGGTTGATTGCTGATCCAGGACTTCTGCACTATAACCTCGCTCTTGGTCTGTTGTGCTCCAATTTGAGCTATAGGGTGAGTGAAAAAGGGGAGACCTTCAGGAAAGTAGAGATGGAAGGAGAACTGGTGGCAGAAGGTGGACTTTGTTAAAGCTGCAGTCTTGTGGGCTTAGTATTTGATTAATGATCTGTTCAGGTGCCACCTAAAAGAGTACAGTCATCCAGGGCTTTAGGAATAGATTAAAGAAACTCCATGAAGCTTCTGCAGATCAGCCTTGTTCTAAGAAAGGTTGAAGAGTCCAGATGAACCAAACAAAACCCCACCACACCATCACTGCCTTTTTCTGCTTGTTTGCAGAGATTGAGTCTGCATGGATTTCAGTAAATGGTTGACCTAGTTTGTTGGCTAGCAAACTAATATACATGTCTGCTTTCTGTAAAAGCTGGTCATAGATCAAGGTAATGTGTAAGGTGATTGGATATCTTAGAATGTCTATTTAGTTCACTAAGCTAAATACCTTAGGCCTTGATTTTAAGGAAATTGAAAGGCAATGTGATAAAGGTATATTAAATAAATGATATAGCACAGGCTGACAGAATGGCTGAGGAACTTATGGCAATATCTGTAAAATAAATGAGGCTCTTTTTTCTCCCTCCCCTCACACAGAACTTAATTGCACTGTGGCACTTGCTGTCACTATTGGTTGGAGAGGCTGAAGATGTTCATATCCAATGTGCAGAGGTAACCTGTAGTTCAGGCAGTCTCTGCATTACCTCTGAAGTGGTCCCGAGGATATTTCCTTAAATACCTGCTGTTGGACTAGGTAAACACTTGGTGTGAATCATTTTGGCTGTTTATACACTGCAAAAAACATCCATTTGCATTTAATATATGTGAGTGTAATGGGTAATAAATTGTCTGTGTTCAGTGTCAAGGTCCTTTAACGTTTAAAGAGGAAATTCAGGGCTTTTCTTTGTCTTTGGATTTTAGCAAGTATAGAGACAAAGAAAGGCTATTCCATGAAAAAAAGCTTCTGTTACAATGAGGATGTTCAGCTTTAAGTAATGCTTGAGTTTATAACTTCTGTAAAAATAGGAGCATGTCTGTACTTATTCTTTTATCACTGCTGAAAATCAATGTGTTTAGAGTTAGTGATAGTGCTGGTTGTGATACTGATTGTGAGATTTTTTTGACACCGAAGAATAGAGTGAGAGAAGCCAATCACCTTTTTTTTATTAAAGGCCACTAGATACAAAATCCTGTACCTTGAGAGCTGTTTCTGAAGTAGTCCTAAGTCAGGATCTTGTGTCATTCCTGTGGCAGTTTTCTTTATAAAAGATGCTGAATGATTATTCACATACCACTATTCAGGGTGGAAGGTGATTTTCTAAAGCTGCTGGTGTCAGGCTCTAATCAAACCCCCCATCACCTGCATACTGGCATCAATCAACTTGTTTGCATTTCTGCTCTGCAAAACCAAATTCTGTGACTGGGTTAAGCTTCAGTTGGAGTCTTTTTTGCTACTGTGTACAGCAGGAGAAACAGGTTAACCTGCTCGATGGAAAAGCAACAAGTTCTCTCTCTTTTGTTTGTTTGAGGCTAACAGTGCTAAAAGTGGGGGGAGAGAAGGGCAGGAAGAAAATACTTGTTGATTAACAGCTACGGTAATTTTCAAACAGAGCTGTACTTACCCTGTTAGACAGTCTTGTTTAGTATGGAATTGTACAACTCTGTAAAGGTGGGGCTGTATTTATTGGGTGGTTACATTTTCATGCCAGTAGTTTTCTTCATTTTATGAGAGTGCTATAAAAACTGTGTTGTTGATAGTGGTCTGCATGAAACAGAACTTGGTGGGTTTTGCTGCTTGAAAGTGGGACTTTTCTGCTAGCAGATGTAGTTCAGGGTTTTTAGTTATAGTGATTCCTGTTTGTATTTAAAATATTGTGTAAACTGACTTTTTGTAGCTATTTTGGTGGCTTTGCTTTTTTTCAGAAGTTAATAGCCTACGTGTGGTTTAGCATGCTACAAGAAAAAATGAAGAGTAAAGGTATAGCAAGAACTTATATAATATAACACAACCAACTTCCCACTATACTACAGCTTCCTACCCACCTCCAGCCCCCCAAACTCCACTGTATCACTGCAGTGGGTTTAATTCCCCCACCCTAGTGCTGACTGAGGGAGCCCTGCACTTCCTGGGTGGATTTAGAGAGGTGTTTTATGCTTCCCCCCCCCCCTTCTCCAGCCTGCCATGCTGGGTCAGTGACAAGGCTGTCTGCATCCCATCACAGCTCCTGGGGTCCTGTCCTGTCCTTGAGGCTCAGGTCAGTGTTGGAGGTCTCAGGGATGCTGTAGTCAGCAGTGAGCAGTTCTGGGCAGTGAGAGCAAGCTAGTGCTGTAGTGGGAGATGCCTCTGCCAGTGCCAGTCCCGTGAGGATGTTTCTTGGACCATCCTAGCTGACCAAGAAGCAATCCAGTACACCTCATCAGGCAGTGGAAGGTCTCCTGCTGGGTTCCCAATAGCTTGGATGTGGTGGGCAGCACAGTGTCCGAGGATCTTGCTGCCAAGAGCAGTATGAGGTTCAACAGTGACAAGTGCAAGGTCTGTAACCTGGGTCCAGACAAGCGCTGGTATCAATGCAGGTTGGGGGATGAAGAGGTTCAGAGCAGCCCTGAGGTGAAAGACCTGAGGGCTGCATCCCCAACAGCAGGGCCAGCTTTCTGCCCCTTTACTCTGCTCTCATGAGACCTCATCTGGAATACTGTGTCCAGCTCAGGAGTCCTGAGCACAGGAGAGACTTGGAACTGTTGGAGTGAGTCCAGAAGAGGCCCACACAAGCAATCAGAGGGATGAAGCACTTTTCCTATAAAGGCAGGTGGAAAGAGCTGGGGTGGTTCAGCCTGGAGAAGAGAAGGCTCTGGGGAGACCTTAGAGCACCTTCCAGTACCCAAAGAGCACTTGTAAGGTGGATGGGGCCAGACTTTTGACATGGGCCTGTTGCACTAGCACAAGAGGCAATGGTTTTAAACTAAGAGGCCAGATTTAGACTTGATATAAAGAAGTACTGTTTTGCAATGAGAATAATGGAACACCAGCACAGTTTTCCCAGAGAGGTGGTAAATGCTCCATCCCTAGAAGCATTCAGGGCCAGGTCTGAGCAAGCTGTTTGAGTTGAAGGTGTCCCTGCCCATGGAAGGGTGTTGAACTAGATGACCTTTAAAAGTCTATTCTAATCCAAACCATTCTGATTCTGTTCTTGGCAGGAAATGATGCATTGGGAAAATCTGTTTTGAGATTCTCTTATCTGCTGATTTGTGTTGACTTTGCATTATGTATTCATGGTCTGAGTTGCTTGTTTCCATCTTGTTCTGTTGAGTAGTTAAGAAGCAGAAAAGTAACTTAAATCAAGTTAATTTTTGGACTTGTGAATGTTTTTGTCTGTTTTGTAGTTTTTGACCTCCTTTACTATTTGGAAAGAAGCAGTAGTTAAATCTTCTCAACCAGGAGAATTGAAATGAACTTAACTTTTTTGCAGCTAAAAATGGTGAACAGTTTGGCCTAATCTGAAGTCCATCAGAGGCAGTCAATAACATGTTGTCAAGGAAAGCTAGAGTTTAACTCTTACTGGTTATGCTTTATATATTCTCTGTGCTGCTAGGGAAAGTAGCCTGGGAAACTGTAGGCATATGTAATGCTGGCAGTTAGTGGAATATCCTAAAGATCCAAGATTTTGTTGATTTGCATTTCATGTTAAACATAAGTCCTACCAAGAATTTAAGCAGGCCATCCTTCCAGGATCAGGTTTCTTTCAAACCAATGCTGTACTTCTGATCCTTTCAGAAATCTGTTCCAAATATGACATGTCTCTGCACTGTAGCCATTATTTAAGACCTTGGTTTACTAACCTGTTGTCTCAAAGCAAATTTGAGTTAAGTATTGGTCTCCCAGATAGTGCCGACAGACTGTTCTGTTTAAATAAAATCAGGAATCACAGTCTTTGTAGTTGTCATATTCACAAGAAACACAAACTCTAAACTGTATCTTAGTGTAAAACCAACATAAATTGTGCATGTAACTGAAACAGTAATTTGGTAGTATTTGTAAGTGACTTTTTTTTTTTCAACTTACAAGGATTTTGATTGCTGAGTAGTAGCTTTTTGTGCTGGTGTGTAAAGATGAGCAGGAAACGATGGCTGTCCCAACTGCACAACAGCACATTTTGCTGGCTACTGTTAAAGTAACTGGCACGGTCCTATAAAAGGTGTCTGGGGAAATGAAAAAAAAAAATTTCACATACCAGCAAATTCTTTTTGCTGTAATCTGTGTTGTACAAGGACAAAGTACTTTCTTTTTTTATCTCAGTATTCATTGAGCACCATTTGGTTGGACCTGACTTTAGACAGCTACATGTAAAATTATCTCACAAGAATGGACAGTATTTTTCTTCCCAGATACAGCTTGAAGTGACATTAAATAAAAGGACTAGACTCAGCTGTGTGAAAGATAGGGTGGAAGGTTAGAAAAAAGTAACCAAACCAAAACTCAACTGATAATAAATCTCTGGTGTGTAAGTTCAGAAGATAAGACAATCTCACTATGTAAGTGTTCATGGTGGCAGAACTGAGTTTTCTGGGGAACTTCAGAGCACTTGACGATCTCTCTGGTGTTGCAGTCTTTAACGAGTAAAGCCAGTGGGAGAGAAATCTTGATTTATTCTTAGGAGTTGGGAGGAATTGTGTTGAATAACCATGAAAAGTAAAACTGAAATCTGAGGATGTAACAGTAACATGTTGACTGACTGTCATGCTTTTTGTGTCAAGGGCTGTGCTTGGGATTGGAGTTCAGCTAAAGCATTGGTGTGAATGGCAATTCCTTTGGAATTAAAGGTGGTTGATGAAAGTTGCAGTTTTAACTCTAATCTGTAAACAAGAAAGTTGAGATTTGTTTTTAATGGTTAGATGGTGAAAAGGTGCAAGTATATACAGATATTAAATCCTGCAAGTATGTGACAGGCAGAACTCCTCCGTTGTAACACAAACATTGATGGAATTTTGACTTTGGTGAAAAGACAGGCTGCTACATAACCCATAACTACAGCTGCTTTCTTGGAACCAGTTACATCGTTTCCAGCATGGCTTTAACCATTCCTGGCATGACAGCCTTTCCCCTCCTGATTTTTATAATGCTGGGTTTTTTTTAATTTCCTGCTTTCTCAGAGCTAACCTTTCTGTGCTGTACAGCAATAAAAGATGTGTCTTCCTGTCTCCCCTGGGAGATAATGGGGGCAGGTGATAAAGTGGTTAATATTGCCTCCTACCACTACCTCTGTCCAGTAGCTCCTTCTAAGCTTAAATAAATTTATAGTAGTTCTGTTCAGAGTTTATAGTCCATTATGTTAATTTTCAGTTTCAGGGGTTTTAAGTCTCAAAACCTTCTATCTCAAGGCTTTTCCTCAGACAGTATCAGGCTTGTAAAGAAGTAGCAATAATTCTAATAAAATTTCAATAAAGGGTTGTCACTGACAAGTTACTTGTGGGGACCTGAATGAGTTATGTCTGTAACTGTCCTAGGAAATTCCAGCATCCTTCCTGCTTTTAGGTGTTTATCAAGGAGAGAAAAAGCTGGTAATTCAGGCCAGTTAATCTCATTTTTGTTGAGAGGAGAAATGGGCCTTTTCAGGTCTGATGACAGAAGAGATCTTTAAGGTAGGAGCCACTTACTGTCTTGCAGATACCTTTTATAGGATATCCTCCTGTCAAAGTTGTGAAGGCAAATGCTTTAAATAAGTTTACAGATAAGTTTAATCCTGTGATCTTTGTCACAAGCAATCTTCACTATCAATGTGATTCAGTAGTAACATGAAATTGATTGCCCTGATGCCTGCCTTTGAATTCTGTACAGCTGTGCCAGTTTAATATTATTTTTGTGTGTACGTTAGAATATAATGGGAGGCTCCGTTCACCTACAAGGAGGTATAAAATTCACCCTTTTTCTTTACCTGTTTATATATATACAACAAAATTTCCTTCTCAGTTTGTGTGCTATCTCCTCACTGAAAGCATCCAGGAATGGCATTCCTTGATTTTTATCTCCTTTTTGCCATGGAGAGGAACAAACTGCCGAGACTTCTCTACCAATTAAGAATACTCTTCTGCATTTCTTTGTGATTATAGCTATCTAGAGACAGCGTGAATTAAAGAATCTTTTAAAACTCAAAGTACATTAGTCTAGGTTGACTGAATAGATACTGTAACTTGCTTAGCTTCCCCTTTAAGTCAAGTAACAGTGGTAGGCTGAAAGCCTGCCTAGTCTTAACTGTGATACAGTACAGCTGTAAAAATTAATGTTGGAGTAATTCTGAATTAAGAGGTTTATAAGAACAAGGCTGGTAGCTACAGATACTTCTTCATTTTCCCATCAGGTAAGTGCAAAGTTTATTCATGTTTGAATAATTTGCCCAGGGACTTGCTTCCATATACAGAGATTTCTCCCAGACTTATACTATTTGGCCTGGTCTCTTCTCACATAGTTGTAGGACATTTTTTTTGTCTTTCTTAGCTAAGCTGTGGATCTGGAATTGCTTGCTCTTTGCTTTCAGAAATGGGGAAGAAAAATGCACGTGGACAGGTTTTGGTTTTTCTAACTTAAAAGAGTGTCTATTTTAGCCTCTGAGTATCCATTCTATGAATAGGGGAAAGTAGACTTGGTTAGAATTTTTGGAAGTGGAAACAATCTTAAGGGTCAGTCATTTCAGAAGTGCTCATTTTCTAATAAAATATCCAGCTAGGCATTTTTAAAGAGTAAACAGGCCAAAAGTAAGTTTTTTATTCTTCAGCACAGAGCTGCACACTAAGGAGAAGGCTGAAAGCTATGAATTTACATGTTGGGAATGGTGTTTATGGTGTTGACTTTAAACTGTGTTGCAACACTTGAGTGCTTTACTGATTTGAATATGCCTGATAATGATGCTTGCACACCAGAGAAGTGTGTTGAGGGTGAGGGGGCATGCAGCTTGACGGCAGATTCAAAGTCATGAACATTGGCACAGACAATATAATATAAAAAAATCAAGCTTTCAAAAGATTTCATAGTTAAGAAAACTTTTGTGGAGCTCTGATTTCTGATGAAATGTAGCAATAAATTCAGGTGAAAGCACTAAACTGTTGTGTTGTTCTCTGCAGAGCACCTTTCTAAGTGCTAACTTGTGAAGGGTGCTGATGTGGCTGAGTGTAATTTAGAGCATTTTCTGTGTAGAGCACATGATGATTAGGATTCTTTGCCTCACTTTTTTTTCATGGTAAATATCTAAAGTGGTGTGAAATGTGTAGCCCATATTTAAGCGTTTTATTTACTTGCTAGGACACACAATGGAACTTTGACAGTCATAAAATTGATAACATGAAATACTAATTCAATTTAAACCAGAAATTCTAGAGCTGTCCTTCTTTTGAGAGTGTGAGAGCAACTTTGTGGGAGCCCAGATTGCAGTGACTATAGTGAAAAGCTTCCCATCAACAGAAGCGTTCAAAAGAGTAGAATGGATTAGGTACAGCCATCAGTGGGCTGGTTTCTGTCTGTGTCTCTTTTTCTGCCCCTCTCCCCCACCCCTTTTTTGTCCCTATCTGGTCTTAAGTATACTTCTTTTCACCTTGTGTGTCTTTTGAACTTCCATGTCACTCTGTGTGTTACTTAATTCTGCTTGAGTTTGTGGGCTGGGGAATGATCCCGTTTGCCATTCCCCTGCTCTTGCAGATGGATGTCTCAGAGGAAGTAAAGTAAGTGTTCTGCCTATGGGCTTATTATGCCAAAAACTAGGAAGGGCTGCAGTTGGAAGGAGGTTGAGAATCACTGCCTTTAAGCAGTAGCTTTTATTGTCTAGTAGAAAAGTTACAGTTCTGTTTTCTGAAATAAATCTGCTTCAGTGGCTTGGCACTACCCCAGTGTACCTTTTTGGAAAGTGATCCTTGACATAAGTGAGTGCTGAAGCAGCTCTTTCCCATTCCAGGCAGAGTGTGCTCAGTGGAAGAAATTAAGTCTGTAAAATACTGTTTGATAATTCCTTCCTTATTATAGTCAAAACTTTGGTAGTGTGTACAGGAGTTTAAGGTAAGGAAGACATTATTTCCTCAGAATTTAATTTCCTACCATGTGTTGTTGCTCTTGTGGTGCTGTGTATGTGCACAAAGGCAGCGCATGGGGCTCCAGAAACTGCCTCAAATATGAGGTTTCTCAGTGAATTAATTCTCGTTATTGTTGTATTCTGGTATTAAAAGGATGTGATACCTTTTAGGGCAAGGTCTGTGTGCCTGAAATTACAGGTTTTGAATCCACTTTTGTGCTATGTTTTATTTGCAGGTTTCAAAGTAGGCAAAGGAGGTGCAGCTGCTCGTGCCCTCTGCTATCTTTTAGGAATGTGACACAGAACCAGAGTTAGAGATTCCACCTTTCTGAACTACTCATTTCCTTGCCTGGTTCTTGAGAACTTTTTTTATGGTCTCATGAACTGCTGAAGGACTTCTCTACTGTGTCATAAGCGTGGTGTTCATGATCATGGAGGATACTCTGGCTGACCAGCAAAACAAAAAGCTGGTTTTACTTTTCTAGGTGTGGTTCATTCTTCAATAGTTACATACACTTGTTACAGATCGCTGTTGTATGAAAGAGGATAGAATTTGTGGATCCTGTTAATGGTCTGAGCACAAATTTCTTTTGCTCTAAGGCTTCTTCCATGGGAGCAGCTTTTTCTATAAACTTAAATGCACCTACTAAGATGCAAATTGTACTTTTACGCTCATTTTTCATCTTAGAAAATTGTCCCAGTGTAGGTTCAGCATTGTTTCTTAGTAAGTGTGTTCTAACTACAGGATGTCTTATGACACTCCCCTCTAATAATCCAGCCGTAGTCAGTGTTGAAGTTGGTTGATCTGGATGAAACTTTATTTTTTCCCCTCAAGCACGTTGTTTGACATGTGCATATTTTCCTTTTTTTTTTTTAAATTACTTTCATTTGTTATCTCTGTGAAAGGATAATTTGATCAGCAGTTTGGAATACTTGAATGATTTTATAATTCAAAATAGTCTTAATAAAAGATTTTTTTTTAACTATAACATGCATATTGAAGTGAAGTTACTGTTTATGTCCTGGATTAGACTAGACTGTCTCAAATGATTAGTTAACTTCTTACTGTCTGTAGGGCCTTAACTTAAAGGCTTAAGAAGCTCAAGTTTTCAGCAGTAAAACAGCAAATTCCATTATTTTTCAGGCTGATGGATGAGAGTTTAACATGAATATCTTTGCTGGATAGGAATGCAGTGTCTGATTTTTGGAGTCTGTACTGCTTCAGCAACTTCTGTCTGTAATGTGATGTAGTGCAGAGATTTTGGAGGTATTCTGCACGTGTGTTTCACCCAGAGTATTCTTACTGACTGCCTGGAGAGTCACTAAACAGCCTCTTCTACGCTTATGCCTTTATCCATTGCTGCCCTTACCAACTCTTGCTGTAGCAGAATTCAAAGACAACACACCTGGCTAAAGTCCTTCTCTTCTTAGTGTTGAATGTTTGGCCTCATCACTAAGAAAGATAAGATAAGGAACTGAGGTATGGCAGTGTTAATTACCTGGAAGCAAATAGGAAGTTGTAGTAAAAACAGGGATCAAATGCATGTTTCTCTAGTTACTGAAGCACTGGACCGAATTTCAGTAGTTGAATGACTCCTAATAAAACATGTTTATAAGATAGAAGCAAGGTTAGTAATAGAATATGGGACTCCTTTAGTTTCTCTGCAGTGATACATTAACTGAAAGTACATCCAAGTGAAACCTTTTCATATTTTCAGATCTGGAAGATCTTAGTCATTGTTGGTGGCTTTCTTTTTAATACTATTTTTGCTGATACTTGTATTTTTAAGAAAATAACAATTTCCACAAAAATATGAGATGGAGGCCCAGGCAGCCAACGTCCATTTCTAGATTTGAGTGGTAAGACAATGGGTAAGTTTCTATTTGTCTTTTTACTAATCTTTGAAAGCCAGATTAATTTTTATGGAAAGACAAAAAAGCTACTGGAAGCCCCTTGATCAGCTAAAGGGGTTTTGCATTGCTCTTTATGAAGTTGCCCTTCCCTTTGTTAGTGAGCTTTCTGTGGTGCTTATGACAATGCTGTAAGGCAAAAGAAATTTTCTGGTTCAGCCACAGTGACAAGCATATCTTCATTAAAAAGATTTATTGTTATATAAGTCTTTTTACTTCCTCTGTCTTGTTTTTGTCACATTCCAGTATTCAGAGATTGCTGGAAAATGTCTGTTGTTGGAAAAGTTCCTGCTATAGGAGATTTCTGCTATAACAACACCCATAAATCATCCAGTTCTTCGTCAGTGTCTTTGCCACATGAGATGTCCCTGATAAATTGTGTAAGTTCATGAATGGCAATACAAATAATTCCATAGTAGGTAATGTTTGTTCTGGCCCATGCTGGGCATGGTGACCCTCAAACTAAACCTTGTGAAAGTTAAGTAGCTTCAATTTGAGACTCCTTCCGAGAGAGATATGGAAGCTTTCTGTAGTTGCACTGAGTGAGGCCAACAAGGCTTCAGTCAGTCCTTTTAGAGCAGATGATTTAACTTCTCTGAGTGCTCTTAATTGTGTATGTGTGTGTGTAGCCTTCTTCTGTCAGCAGCCAGACACGTATGCGGTGTGCAATTATTCTGTGCATCTGTACTAAATCCAACACACCCTGTAGGCACTGAATCATAGTCCTTGAACAGATGAATACTACAGCACCACGTGATGGATCCAGCTCCTTCCTAGAAGTTACGCATCCATGGTGCACGTGCACGCGCTTTCGTTTGTACCTCTCACCAAGCTGGAGCTTGCTGCTGGGCTTCTCTTAAACAGTTCCTGTCACACTTCTCCGGTTACCGTCTTTCTGAGGAGCTTGGGAGCCTCTGCCTTTCATTTGGTTGAACATTAACCTCATGTGTGGCACTGCCCATGCTCTGGTTACACGGTGTGGTAAAGGGCCCTGTGGGTTTCTCATGGAGAAACAGCCTAAAGCATGCTCTGCCTGCAGAGCAACTCTCTCATCACATGGTTTGATGGAGTCCCTGATCTAAATTTGGAGATTGCAGAAGCCAGGCACCTTAATTTCAAGTCCGGTTACACATACTAGTACAATTTTTCCCTGGTTTTCGATGATACTCTTGTAATTGGTGGTCCTAGGACATTTTCAGGATGCTTGAAGTGCTTGAACTGATGATACTCTTGCTGAATGCACTGGCATCCACCTGCAAATTAGCGGTAGTTGAATGAAGGGAATTGCATGTCTGTTGTTGGAGCTTTACTTAAATGCAGCAACTTTGTGTCTACCAGAATTATGCTGGCCATGATTCCATAATTTTGTATAGCACAGTTCCTTTTCTTCATGTGTGTATTGAGTTTTCTGGCTGCATTTCTTCATGAAAAGTGGTTCTTCAGGATCTCTTAGTCTGAAGTCTTTCTAGCCTTAGAATAGCAAAACACCTTTGTAGTGTGATATGTCTCTAAAGCAAAAGTTTTTTGGGTATTTTTTGGTTTACAATTTGACTTCTGTTCCAGGGTAGTTTGATTTCAAAAGCGTGAACTAACTGCCTTGCTGCAGTCTCTAGAACATGTGTGTGAATATTTGAACACTGGTGTTTGTTATTTTGCTTAAGGAGAAAAATGTAAGACTTTTTCTTAAATGCTTCCTTTGTTACTCCAAATACAGAGTAATATAGAAAAATTGTTGTGCTCCTGTTTTGACTGAGGTTGTAACTTGCACATTAAATGTAGGAAAAATGCCTGTGGAGATGATGGCATCTACAAGTACTCTTTGAACAAAGATCTTGTGCTTTCTCAGTACAGATTTAAATGAGAGGATGTGGGAGTGCACGAATGATTTAAAATTCATCAGGTTTCCTGTGCAGAAATAGGAGTCCAGTTGCCTTTAATGTCTCGGATAGTGAGAAGTGGACGTAAAAGCTGAGAGTCGGCAGACAACCTTCTGAGGGTGAGATTTTCTACTCAAGGTCTCACACATCTTTGCAGTATTTTTTTCTTTTCTTTTAACAAATATTGGATCCTAAGAAGATCATTCAGACTGCTTAAGCTAAGAGCTTAAACTGTTTACACATCAGATAAAGTTAGGTACTGTAAACATCACTAAGAGCTGGAACTAATGCCTGCCTCTCTGTGGACTAGATAACTTGTCTAAATCCAGCTGATGAGAAAATGGGAGGAAAAAAGGATATATTGACCAACTACCCAGAGCAAGGGCTTCATAGCATCTTTCCTAGTCTCTCTTCCCCCTTCAGAATTTTTAAATTACGGACTTGTTGGCATGATGATGGGTAGCATAAGGGACACCTGACTTGATCCTCTATTTAAGGAGTCTTGAATTGATCATCTGCCTGAGAGCCAGGCTCATGCCTCCCTCCCAACTGAAGCTGGGACACTTTATAAGTAAAAATATGAAGGACACTGAAGCTGGGACATGTTATGAATACAGGCTTAAGGTGTGTATCCAGGAAAGACTAAGCACAGCAGAGCCTGGTGAGAAAGAATTTTTATGGAATGGGAAAGTCTTTTGTGTTTAGTCTTTGCTTAGGAGAGATCTCTGTCCAAGGGAGAACTTAAACTGTCCTTGCAGTTAGGATATTTAGCTTCTCTCCTATAGTTACAAGCTTTAACTTCTTGAAGAGTTTGTGTAGCTTGCTCATAACTTCAACAGTTAAAACTCTTAGAAAGCAGAGTCCACTGGTTCTGGTCACATGAGAATCTTCTTTTAATGTACCTCTGTAGATAGTAGAAGAGACAGGACTGATTCACTCATCATTCCATGGGTTAATTTCTGGTTTCTATAATGTAATTCAGTGCCTAGGTTGAGTGTTGTGTATTCAAGGAGAAAAAATAAGCTGTCTGAGGTCAAAAGATATGTGGCATCTGTACTTGAGAGTGAAGAAGTAATTCTAGGTTGTGCTTTGTGCCTGTTTCTCTATATGGCAAAAAGGTTATAAGTCAAAAGAACTTGCTCCTGACATCTGTTACAAGAATTATTAGACTTTCTGCAAGGACTGTGCACTTCTGACCAAGTTTCTATAAGTTACATGATCCGAACTTAATTGTTCTCCTCCTTTGTATTGTATCAAGAACATCCTCTCATTAGAAATAGGAAAAGATAGTCCTGCCTCAGTCCGTGTATAACTGTATGTACGTGCCCTTTTCACCCTGCTATGGAAACCTACTCCATAGCTAATCTGGAGAACATGTCATCTGTGTCCTGCCTCTTCATCTCTGAGTTGAGTCACTCTAAGGACTTGAGTCACTCTCAAAGGGGAGTAGCTCTGTTTCAAAAGGGAACTGGAGAAAATACTCATCGTGTTACTTCAAGTCCAGCATCAAATATATTCTTCTCTGCTCATAGCTAAACTTTAGGCCTGTCTAATGTAAGAGTATTCAAATGATTGGCATATTTACTGCTTCTGCATTTGTCTTTGAAACAGAGAAATATGCTTATTGTATGGCTAAATGGAGTAAGTATTTAGCAATTTCATTTTACTTTTTTTTTAAACAAAAGCTACTTTCTTCTTATTGCTGCATTTACAGTAAATGCAGACATAGGTTCCTGAGCTCCAAGAAGCTGGGTGAATGAGGGCTTGAAGGTCAGTAATGGTCTGGTGGGAGTCAGAATTTCTGCAGTGTGAACAAAGTCTATGGAATTGGGGCACACACTATTCCCAATTGTTATTAGTAAATAATAAAAAAAGGTGATAAGGATAATCATCAACTAAAATTCAGCCCTTCTGTAATACTTACAGTTAATTTGAAAACCTGTATTTTTAAGGGGAGTTGCTAAACCATGCCACAGTACTGAGCATGAAATACCAAGTTCAGTGTTTGAAAGCTGCGATACAACACTGACAGGAGAAAGTGTTCACAACTGGAAATCCTTTCTATGACTTTGGAGTAATTATCAGAGGAAAAGCTGGTCAGTGTTCTGTTTGGTAAATTACACTTCAGTGAATGCATTGTGTGGGGCTGATAATACTTTAAACCTGTGTCAAATATTTGCTGTGGGACAGGGGAAGGTTATTATGTGTGAGTCTTCTCCATCTCTGTCTTTGCAACTCATAGTTAACTGGGTGATCTTAATTTACTCACAAAATTAGCTTCTAGTACATGAATAAATACTAGAGGTACATTTTTAACCATATTTAGTGGTTTTGTAGTTCAAACCTGTAAGGACTAGTGTGCTTAAGTCCTGTAACTGAGGCTATTCTGATGAATGAACAAAAGAAATTCTTTGCTGTCTTAAAGGGTCAGGGTGTTGGTAGAGTGCTCCGATGTTGCATGGAAGCAGAGCTGCAGTCTTCTGAAGGCAAATAGTTTTAACTTTGGAATGTGTCATAGCATCAGTATTATTAGCTGCATGATGTACAGTTGCAGCTCAAACTGTTAAGTTTCAGTGTAATTATTTGATCTTAAACACTTGGTTTCGTTTCTGTCCTGGAAGTAAAGGAAGGAAAACTTACTTTATCAGCTGTGCAGAAGCGAATAACTGGAGATCTTTGAATAGTTCTCAGACTACCAATTCCTCAAATCACAGGAGACTTTCCTCTTTTAACTGAAAATTAAAGTTTTGGAAATGTATGTTCGTAAGAGGAAAAAGTAGTCTGTATCATTTTAGTGAGATATAAAATTCTCAAGTTTTGCTTGCCACAGAGCTATTAGTGAATTCTAGTATTTGTATGTTCTCCTGTTTTTGTAGAAAACAGCACTGATTGTGTTGCTTTCTGCCTGTTTTTCCATAGCTGCCTTACTATGAAGGGTAGCCTGCCAGAAGCTCTGCAGGGATTATTTTGACTGCTCAATGTGTGTGCTGTCTTATGCCTGACACCAGAATTGTTTGTAAGCTACCATAAGCCTTCTGACACTTAGTTATCTTTATGGATCTTTATGGCTCATTTTTTCTTCAACTCATTTTGTATACTCTGCATTTCAGATATGTCTTATGATGGGCTGTTGTGTCTAGCAGTCTGTTGTGATCTGTGTTAGGGAGGATACATCACCTTAAATCCACATTACTGTCTCTCCTGTGCTTTCTGTGTTTTGGACTAAGCAAAATCAGGCATTGGCAAAGATGATGTGTGTAGTGTGACTTTTAAATACGGTTCATATCTATACAACAGTGTTGGGTATACAGGCCAGGTGGAGTTACTACTAAATGGAATTCAGGCAAAGCTTTTGAGTTGAAATAACCTGCCTGTTAACTTGTGAAATCTACATTTGTCTGGGCTTTTGAAGATGCTGTGTAGGTTACCAATTAAAAGGGAAATGAAGTGGCATCTCAGGCCACCCCAGGTGGTCACTTCAGTAGTGTCCTTGGGAAGCAATTGTCTGACTGAGGCAAGGTGGAGAACTGGAGTGTGGGTTATTGGGTCAGCAGCTGAGGGTTTGGGCAGAATTTCGGGAAGGGCTGACCTCTGCATGTTTCCCTCTGCTTCTCAGCCCTGAGTCACCCCTGTTGCCTGCTTGTGAAGGCATGTAGCCAGCTCTGACACAGGGCTTACCTGGGCTGTGAGTGTCAGTCTTGCTTTAATGGTGGCAAAGACTGCAAAATTATTTAACTTGGAGCCCCTATGTAGACACTGCTGTATCTTGATAATAATGGCCTGTTCTGCCTCAATATTTCAGCAAGCTGTCTTGAATGGAGCACCCTGACCCCCTCAGTAAAACCTATTAAGCCCTGTGTCAGTGGCTTTACCCTTTTCTCTTGAGGATGTAACCATTAATAAATTTCTCAGAAGTTTTCTTCCTTGTAGCTCAGATGAGTGCTTGGGAAGCATCGGCCTGTTGAAACATGTACGCCAGGGAAAAGCAAATACCATGCAATTCACAGAAGGCTCTTTGCATCTTTATGGATAATAGTTTTCTTGAGCATGAATTTTGTGTGGAGAACAAGATTTAATCAGTTGCTGTACTAATTCCACCTTCCCCTGAAGTGACAAAACTAATGAAGTAAGGGATGGTCGCTTAAATGAAGATGTGAAGTCTCCCTAATTTAGCAGGAACAAGTAGGTTTATTGTCTGCTTCCTTCTTTTGAGTTCATCATCCTACAAAGCTATGCCAACACAGTGTGTGGAGGGCAGGCAAGGATATCTCCTGGGAATGAGCTTACTCTTTTGTTGTTCACCTGCTAGTCTCATTAGACTGTCAAAGAAACAGTGTTAATTTACTCCACAAAAGTCCATTGAAGTAAAAAAAATTAGTGAACAAATCTTGTCTTTAAACTAAGATGGCAGCTAGTTTGGTTTTTCTCAGCTGTGCTGTTTATACCATAGGTTACAGTTTGGGGATCTGTTATTTAAAAAGAAAAAAATCGCTCCTGACAGGTTTTATGGACTGAACTGGGTTAATCTAGATCATATATAAGGAATCATTGCCTTGAAAGCTGTAGAGATCTTCCAAAGGGGCCATGTTTTCTGCAGCTTTTTCTGTGTGTGCTCCTACTTCAGCTCCCTTGTCCTTTCTGTGTGCAGTTCTGCCCAGTGCTCCTGTGCAGCAGCCTCCTTCTTCTCCAGTTCTTCCTGTCACACCAGCTTTAATTCTTTGCCCAATGCTGGCAGATGATGTGCTTCCACTGTTTTTCTGGATGTTTCCATCATCCCTTCAATCCACTTGTTACATATGCCAGTTCTGCCAGGTGGAATTCTCCCATCCAGATTTGCTCCACAGCTATTGCTGCTGGCTCTTGCTTCCCTTTCTCACCTGAAGCCAGCCTGCAAGAATGGGTTGTCAGGGAGGAGGAGCTACAGCACAGGAAATGCTGAGCAACCAGGAGTGGGATCAGTGCAGGACTGGAGGGGGCAGAAGGGTCTCCAGTGGGCTTAGATATTCCTTTCAGTAAACCAAAATCCTGCTTCAGTAGTTGTGGCTTCCGTAGTTACAAGGAGGTTTAACCGTTCAAATTTGGCAACGTGATGCTATGTGTCCTAACAGTGGAACAGTGGAAATGAAATAATTTTTCTGTTTAATGAAATGATCAATTATGCTTGAAAAAAAATCCATTTCTGGTACTGAATAAGAAGCTTTTCATACTGCAGTGTAGCAGTATGAAGGAAGTGTTTTTGATTGAGTGCATTGAAGGAACTTGCGCATGTTGAGTTTCTTAAATGGTCACTCGGGCAGCCAGACTTTCAGTCCTGTTATGGGCTGTAGGCAGTGATAGAACTGCTCTGCGCAGCTCTTGCCAAGCAGCATGAGTGAAAGGATCTTATGGCTTCCATTCAGTTTTTAAGGGAATTGTTAACCTATGCAGTTGTCTGACAAGAGGACCATGAATGAGAGGGGCTGAATAGGGTAGTGGAACAATTGTTGAAACAAAACCTATGTGCTAACGGAATGAATGTGTTTTGGGTCTTTTTAGATTTCCCCTTCTGCAAGAGAGAGAAATAGTGCTTCTTACAACGTTTTCAGAAAAAAAACCACCAACACATTAACTTGACAGGCACTTGCTTATCTTAAGTGCTGCCTTGACACAAATTCACAAAAGTTGTCCTTAGTTAACGTTATTCTTCTTTTGGTTTTGCTTTTCAACTGACTGTCACAACTGTTTGCTTCAGTGTAGCTGTGCATAGGATCCCTTGGTTTTATTTGGCCCTTAAATTTTGCGTAGTATCTCAGAATCCTTGCCTTTTCTCCTAGCTGTGCTCTTCAGGTTGCAAGTTTTCCTTTGCAGAGAGGCAGGAGGCAACGGGTAGCATCTTTTGATGGCAGTTTTCACTGTGACTAAAATCATTCCCCAGCCCCTATATTTGTAGCTCTTCCTCTTCCCTCCACCCTTCCCAAGCTGGGACAAATCAGTAATGTTACAGCCTTTGTGATTAGAAATTTAACTGCAAAGCAGCATATTTTTGTTAAATGCTCCTTAATCAGGATTACCCGATGTAAGAGGAACTGCTGATAGCTGATTAAATACAAATTAACGCTGAATATTTCATGCCTCTTCAGCTGGATTTGAAATGACATGACAGGGATTTTATATTCCTAAACCAAGTTTGGGCTAAAAACAAGACACATTGCAGAATATGCTTGACTTTGCTTTAAGAAGCAGAAAGAGAATTGGAGGACAAAATGGGAAGATCACTCTTTAAAAGAAACTTTGAGATGTGAGATACTAAAAAGAAGGATTCTGGTACCAGGAACACCTGAAGCAGGAGCAGCAGTGGTTTTACTGGAGACAGGTTAAGTGACAATACTCAAGTATTTAAATTAGCTGAATTCCCTGAAAGAGAAGGAGCGTACAAAACCCCAAAGGCTTATGAACCTTTCACCACAACAGAAAGGTACCAGTTTTGGGCAGTTCACCATCCAGTCACTGTACCAAAAAAGGAAGGCTGTTTGTTATATAAGTCTACTCCAAATGAGCTGAAATGCCCTCCAAATGCTTGCAATGGAATCTCAGTGCTGCATTTCCATAGGAAATGCTTTTTTGTCTGGCCATACAAATACTGATTTTTCCAAAACAAACTTAGTTTTGAAACAGAAAATCCTAGTGATCCTAGAGAAGTTCAGATAGGTAAAATCTGCCATTGGTGACATTTTTCTTTAACTGATGAAAACTGTAGCAGTGAAGTATTTTTCCCTGTGTGCAATATATGTGACACTGTAAATAAAGCTTGAACTGAGACCTACTTTTTTCTGCTGCAATTATGTGTAACTTGGCTCTGTAATGCAGAGATGTAATGCTCTATTTTTTGTGCTGTAACTATATGTAACTTAACTCGGTAATGCTGAGATGCAATGCTCTATTTCTGATGCTTGTGATCATGGCTAGCTAACAGCCTTACTGACTCACAGAAGAGTTTGTAAGGATGCTTCTCTGTTTGCTTGTAATATCACTTCCATAAAATCACCAGGCGTTTTTGAAATTGGCACGTTTTATTTGCATTCCTAAAGGATTATGTAGGTTTCTTGGCACTGCGGGATTAACTTTGATTTACCCCTGGCACTGGTTTATGTGATTAAAATACTGTGTATTGTTTATGTTTAATGGAGTTGTTCTGTTTTTTCAGATTTTGAGGACGAGCTGCTGTATCGATAATCTGAAGAAGGGCGTTCTCTGTTAAGACTGCAAGAAGATACTACTAACTGGTAAACACTTGCTTGGGTTTCTTTGCTTGTAGAATATTTCTTTGTTTTCCATAATATTTTAGGCCAAGGAGTACAAAGAATTTTGATCTATTGAAAACAAGAAGTAGTTCATGCAATATTTTCTCTTTCTAACTGTCTGTAGCTTACCAGACAAAAGACTCAGTAGCAGTGGATAGCTACTAATACTAATAGTGGGTATTTAAATTGGAATACAAATTGATTAAATTCCTGCTCTCTCAGTAGGAGAAAAAAGACTCGTTTTTTTTTCCTGTAGTGGCATGTTAAACATAGTCTGTTTGCCTCTTTAGCTGAGACAAATACAATGTGTCTGTACTGTGTCCTATATAAATACTATTTGAAATGTGATAGTGCAAACAGTGAAACTTCAAATATAGTGCTTCAGAGTCTGGAGAGAGAAAAAAGGAAGCCTTAACAGAAATCCAGATGCTTTGGAAGATGCCATTAATGTGCTTGTAATTATTCAGTGGATGTTTGTTGAGGCCTAATTTTCACTGAGAATAATGTATGATAATAAAACTAAGGATATCTTGTGATTCCCAGACACAAAGTCATGTGCAGCCTGCTTTTAGGTACAGAATGATAAAAGGATCATCAGTGAAGAGCTATGACCACTTAATAGCAATTTGCCAGCCCATAAATTAAGATGTTGAGCTACAGTATTACACAGCAATCACAAGGAAACCTGAGAAGTTAGGACATTTGAATGTCTTAACATAGGTAAATCATATGCACATTGATGGTGGGTACCAGAGTTACAGCTCTCTTCTGAAATACTTGATGTTGTAGATGAAGTAGCAGTTTTCCTCTGTAATTATACCTTACTATACACCTTTTCTAAAGCTTGGATCCTACCTTTCTGTTTACTGCTGCCACTCGAGCTGCAGGGCTGATTAAACTGGTGTCAAGAGAGTGTTCTTAGCCCCAATGGGCTGATGTGGCTGGGTTCAGGGATGAATATGGAAAGAAACACATCCTAGCCAATAAGAAAACATTAAGCGTTCATGACTTAAGCATTTACAGATGCTTTATTAGTCTTCACTTGCCAGTTAATTTGCCTAAATTTTATAAGCAGTCGAGGATAACTTTATAAAGTACTTCTGTGTAGCTGTTGCAGAGAATATTAAAATGTTTTGTTTGGTTACTCTGCCAAACCTAGATTAATGATAGGAAAGTTCTGAATGCTTATAGTAGTCACTAATGTGCATCTGTCAGAATGACACAGTAAAAAAAAAAAGTTAGACTTTTTTTTTGGGGCTTCTTTTTTTTGGACTTTTTTTAGTTTGTTTTGTTTTTTTTTTTTAAATATAAAGATGACTTGCATAGTACAGTTATTTCTGTGTGATGATTTCAGTAGTTTTGTTGCCTGTAAAATTGCAGTTCCTGAAGCTAAAATACATATGAGACTCATTCCTAAATACTGGGTTTGAAAGTGTATGACCTTCAATGTACAGGAGAAAAAACCTCTGGCATGTACCTCATGCCACCATTTGAGGTACCAAAGCACTGTATTGACAACGTAAGTTCTGAACCAGGTTATAATTATCTGATAGTAACTTTCAGGATAATACTTCAGATTATTCTGATTGTATATATGTAATGCGTCTGTCACTAAATTTGGGTGTATAGCTTGCCCTGTACAGAAGACTGAAAAGCTCATTAGTCTAGAATTGAAGTCTTCTGTCTTTTTCCCTACTTTGGCTTCCTTTTCCAGCCCATCATCTCCCCATCTCTCTCGGAGAGAGAAGTTTAACAGGATGGCCATGCTGAATGAGACTGGGTAGTTCTATGAAGTAGTTCTTTGTCTGCAGCTGTGGTAAAGTATTTGTCTTAATTCAGTATTTCCTTTAGGATCAGTAAGTCCTTTTTAGCTTGGGGTAGTGCTGCACAAACTTGGTTTCACTGTTTCCAGCATTAACTTTGATTTGGGAAGACAGGAGCTGAGAGCCTGCTGAGCTCTACTGCATTTTAGACCTGACCGAGGTTCTCAGCTCCGGCCCCCAACTCTGGGACTGTGCTGAAAAGAGAATGTGACACATGGATGCTGTGTCCCTTGGGGCAGAGTGTGTCTGTGTCTGGGGCTTGCACAACTGGTGCCAAGATAAAAATTTTAACCCAGCTGGTCCTTGATGTGGTGCAGACTAGCCCAAATGGTTGTAGAAGACATGCATGCCCGTTTTATCCAGGTGGTATTTCTTTTGGTTATGATGTTTCAACTGTCCATTACCACAGACACTGAAGGACATGTAACATTTCAGTGTTTGCCCTATTTTTCTTGTACTAGCTGTTCTCTTTCATTACGCTAACTTAACTTGTATGGGATTATTTTTGCAGAGTATCAGTCGTTCAGAAAAGATCTTGATAATTGTCTTCTGCTTTCATGTATGATCTCTGATAATTATTCACTCTCATTTTACAGTGTTATCTCTTACATGCAGCTTGAACTTGTCTGCATGCTTGAAGATTTTTAAATCTTTCCATGCAACTTAGAATTGTTCCCCTGTAATGATGACGGGGAGTTGTTTTGAGCAAACTGATTACCATGTTGGGAAGTCTCTGTTGCAGTACCGATATTGCACTGTTGGTGGATTAACAGGTTTTGCATTTATGCTAATTTTAATAAATATGAAAACACCTTCAGTATTATGTTTGCAAAGTGGAAGCAAATGTATGCCTGTCATTTTCTTATTAATTTTGAAAACACTTTGTTGTGCCTTGTATAGCTCTTATGAAAGTAACATTTGTCTGGCTGACACATCTTTAAATGTTTTGCTTCCTTTTGTGAAGAATCTTGAAAATTTCTTCAGTAACAATGTGAGTCTTTTCGTGCAAATCCTTTAATATGTGTTAAATATAAAAAGAGGAGGAAGGTTTGTTGTTCCCATACCTATGTGCCTAAAAAAGGTTTGAAGTGAAGGATCTCATGCAGAAGAGATACTGTATTGAGTAAGGCCCTGTTTCACGCGTTTAGAGAATTCTGTTTGGTTTTGACTGGTGGGGAAGTTTATATAAAGTCAAATATGCTGCAAGAAATACAAAGTTAGGTACTGTTTTGTTTTGCTCAGTACTAAATGTTTCCTCTATTAAACAAGGAAATAGGTTTTATAAATGAGCAGCTTTTAGTGGCTGCTTTCAGAAGGATTTGTTTGTTTGTTTGAGGAAACCTACGTAATCAACATAGAAAGTGGTGACATTACAAATGCTTCTAAAAGCTTTCAGTGCAAAGCCCACCAGATACCAACAGCAGAGTAATGTGGGAACATTAGGGGTAAAAGAATAGTCTGCCACAATGATGTTAGAGACTGTAAATACATGAAGAAAGATTGTCTTTTTGACGACTGAAACCACTTGTACTTCCCATTTGTGCCACAAGTTAAAAACAATCTCCTTTGGATGTGTTGCTCTAATATATTGTTGTAGGTTTGCCTGTAAATTCAGCAGAACCTCGTGAATTGATTTCTCATCCATGTGAAAGTGGGTTTGTGAAAATGTCTCTTAGTACGTGGAGGTTGAGTACTTGTGATTTTGACACTCAAGATGGTGTGGTAGAAATTCTCATCATGATGCTGATATTCTACCAGCATACATTTATTTTGTATTAATGGTGGTGTCTAAGGCAAAGAAGAACAGCTGACTTGTTTTAGGCTGAACTGAGCTGTTTTTTGTCTTGGGGCTTGTTTAATGTGCCCCACTGCAATAGCACAGGAATAGATTGAGGTGTTAGAAGCTTTTATGCAGTGCTGTGTTTTTAGAGTTTAATAGTGCGTATCATCAATGTAAATAATGTGCCTATGCTGAGGAAACATAATGTGGTATCTTTTCTCCCACAGTAGGTGTAAAATAAGTTGAACCTTGAATGAAGATCATAGTAATCTGCAGATGATCAGTGACAAGATTTTTTCACTGTAATCAAGCAGAATTAAGTGTTGAGCTCTTCCAAAATATCCTTACTATATATGTAGTAGTCCTACTTCAACAGTTAATAGAGTAAGTTTAAAAATAAGTGAGTTTTGAATTTGGTTTAAAGACTTTTTTAGTAAACTGTGCTCTGCTTGAGACTTCAGCCATCCTGATTTGTTTATGAAGGTAAAGCTGCTATTTTTATTTACCTGTAAATAGTTGCTCAGGACAACATGAACTGTTTAATTCAGTTTGTCCAATGAGCCTTCAAATCAAAGGCATTAATTTTAGCGTTGTTTTGACTTTTCAAAAAGCCGCTTTTAAACAGGACAGCAAAATATGTAAACTTTTCTCATCAGAAAGACATTTGGCCTGAAAAGCTATGCTTGTTGAGACAGGTGACTGAATGCTCATTTTGAGATTCATGTGGTTTGTTCTATTAGGTTAATGTCAGATGTTGCTTATTTCACTTCCTGACTTAGAGAAGAACTCTTTAATACTTGTTAAATGATAATTCTAGGTTTTTGGAGGGAGGGTTGTTGGTTTTTAACTCTGTAGGCGCTTAAACTATAAACATACAGTCATTCAGATCTTGTTAGTGTTCAGCTCACTGTTTGACTACATAACTGCAGTTCCATTATTTAGAATCACGGAATGTCTCAAGTTGGAAAGGACTCACACAGATCATCAAGTTCAGCTCCCTGCTCCTTGCAGGACTCACTACCATTAAATTATATGACTTAAGAACATTGTCCAGATGCTCCTTGAACTCTGTCAGGCTTGGTGCCTAGGGAGCCTGTTCCAGAGACCAGACACCCCCTCAGTGAAGAAGCTTTCCTTAATGTCTCCTCTGAACTTCCTCTGATGAAGCTTGCCTCCTTTTAGGTGATCATGGAATTAATTTGAGAAATTATTGAACACAAATATTGTGCAGCTGTTGAGACTCAGTGCCATTAAATTACAATTAAGACCTTGTTGTATAGCTCCTGTTGGACAAAGCTGTTGAACATACACAATGGTCCCCAGGAGCTGAACCTGGACATTCCCATGTTTTCTCTCTCATGTTTGTTACCCTGTTTTCTGTAATTTTTGTACGTTTTTCCATCTCACACGCTACCCAATGAACATTTGAGATCACAGGTTAAAGTGACATGGTTAGATTCTTCCTTTCTGGACAGCTGATGATTGATACAATTGCTTTTAGTATTCTAATCACCCATGTTTTTACTAGAATAATTTCAAAACTGTATTACTGCAATGTTATTGTATAGCTGATTGGAAAAGCTTCTTCATACCCTGCCCCCTTCTTCTTTTTATTGTAGCTGCAACAAGTATTGCAAATCATTGTGTAGGTAGAGCTCACAGAAATTCTGGACAAGGTGGAGGCACTTGTGAAGAGTCTCAGCGCTCTGTGTCAATTCCTCTGGCAGGAGCAGAGATCCTCTATCCTTCTCGACAGAAATTGCTGCTCGTCCCAAGGCTCTCATGGAGTCACCAGTAACCTACCACCTAAAAGGTCTTTTTACTGGTTTGAAAAGTCCTGCCTCCTTTTGTGGATGAGTTACAACTGGAAGGAGCTGCCTCTGCTGAGATTTGCGTAGTGGGGCAGCAGTGGGGACCCTGGGGGGAAGGAGTTAAAGTGAACTGCTGTAGTATTCCCCAGAAACTTCTCAGCCCTGAGCCTGTGGCAAAACTTACTGCTGCTGGTGCCCATAGGAAGGGCTTTTCAGGCTTTTAAAAATCTAAACTGTGTTCTTTGCCATCTGAAATAAACACATCCATTGTCTCTGAGCAGCAGAGATGCTGTCTGGGATACTTCCACAGCTGTGGCATAATCAGCTTAGGTCTAAGTTCATCTTAGAGTTTTACCTATCATAGGGGGTAACTAGGGCTTCAGTTCTCAAGTTTTGATACTGTTGATGGATAGTTGATGGTTAGAACTTACTAAAACCAGTAAAAAGACCTTTTAGGTGGTAGGTTACTGTAACTCTTCTGTGGCTGGGGTTTTTTTGTGGTAGAAGTTCCTTGCTGTTCATATGACCTAGTACCATCCTGACAAAAGTGGTTTATTTTACCCTGAGAGTAGAAATGTAGACTATTAGAAATAAGGACTCCTCTGTTCAAGTGTTAGGGAATAGGGCTGTGGGTCTTGGGGTTGCTCAGAGCTGCTCCTTCACCACTAAGAATGTGAATGGCAAAGCCCTGCTGACCTTGGCTTGTCTTACTGTTTGTGTTGTGCAAGTGGATGAACGCTGCTGCAAACTTCCTGGGACAGGGCATGGCTTAATTTCTGTTATGATGATATTGAGCCAAAATTCTGTGTTAAACTCTGCCATATTCCTAATAAATTATATCATCTGTATATCTTAGATAAATAAGCTGTTGAATCACTCGGGTGGTATTCAGGAACACTTCACAACTGGGTGTTAACAGCATAACAACAAAGGAAGCATCTACTGTGGAAAAATAGTGATGCCAGTTAGTCATGGAGAAGTTAAACATGCAATGGAGAGCAGATGCCAATATCACTTAAAGGTGTAGGGATGATATCCCATATCTTCCTAGCTTAGGAATATTTCAGTATCTTTTTTGAGGAGTGGATGCCTGAATTCTAGATAGTTCTTAAAAATTCTGTGCAAGTTATGTACCTGGTACTAAATCATTTCAGGATTTGGATTTATGAATGTTCAAAAGAAGTACAAGATAATATGCTACCAAAAATAGAAAGTTCAGTTGTTTGAGTAATTGACTGTTAGACACAGGACTAGCTTTAATAATTCTTGCAGGCTTTTTAAACATTTTTTTTTCTTGCAGTAAAACCAGAAGCTGTGTAGCTTGGACTAAAGTACCACAGCTCTACCCCCTACCCCACCACCAAAAAAAGCAACCAACCACAAACAAAAACCCAACTCCAAATTAAACAACTGACAAAGTCCCATCTCTCTTTTACTAAAATCCCTTATTTGTCTTCTGGTTACCCAACATTTATTTTTCTTAACTTGTTTTTAGAAGTGAAAAAGTTTATTTGACCATATTTAAATTAACTTTTTGATTTGATTAAAAAATCCCTTTTACTTGATGTTCAACTTACAGGGTTTTTTTTCTGTGTAGAACTTTGAGATGCAAAAATTAATATTATGATAGTTTATTTTATGATTTCCACTAAGCCAAAGTAATGGTTTGTTGTGGAACACATATGTGTAAGTGGATGAAATATAAATTTTCATGCTGAATACTAATTTTGTGTGAATATCCTCTTCTGCCATGCAAGCTTCTCAAGTATCTTTTAGTTTTCCCCTTTTTTTTTTTTTTATGTATGTGTAAAACCTTGTGTCCCTCCTGTTGGTCTATAATGCAGCATCTAAACTTTTTTGAAAGCTTTCAAGGAATCTTTTAGTTTGGAACAGACCTGTAAGATCAAGTTCAACCAATAATCCACCACAACAATATAAGGTGATAAATTAACTACAAAAGGTACTAAAAAAAAAATCTTGAAATTAAGGTCACATAAAGTGAAGATGCTATGCAACAGTATCAGTTTAAAGATAATGTATCCTATGAAAGTATAATAATTAGGAAAATATGTGTAAAACCTTGTGTCCCTCCTGTTGGTCTATAATGCAGCATCTAAACTTTTTTGAAAGCTTTCAAGGAATCTTTTAGTTTGGAACAGACCTGTAAGATCAAGTTCAACCAATAATCCACCACAACAATATAAGGTGATAAATTAACTACAAAAGGTACTAAAAAAAAAATCTTGAAATTAAGGTCACATAAAGTGAAGATGCTATGCAACAGTATCAGTTTAAAGATAATGTATCCTATGAAAGTATAATAATTAGGAAAAATGAAATAAGCTTGAAAAATTATAATGGAACACTAAACCCTCTGATACATTCACAGTCCATTTCTATCATTAAATTACAAATTTAAAACATGAGTTTGAGTGTAGCAAGTAATATTAGGTACTGTGACAGCATTGAGAAATTATATAAAAAAAAAAGGGAAAGATTTAATATAACACATGGACTTTTAGGGTGCAATTTAGCTTCAACAGGATAGATGAAAATGGAGAAGAAAGCTGCAGCTTTACAATCAGAAGTCCAAAAAGTGGTTTTATAGCAAGCAACAAGTACATTTGCTCTTTTTGAAGAGCTAAGGTCACTTTGCAGTAGTGATAGACTGCCTTTGCTAATCTTAGTCTCATATAAAATTGCCATGCAGATATAGAAGAATCTCTGTCTGCAGTCAATGATGTTAAGCCTTGGAGTTTGCATCCATTTAGCATTGAACCATGGGTTCATCTGCAGACGCCCTGAAACTTCCTTTGAAACATGATCTTCGCAATGAATTATTTTTTATAGCTTACCCATCTGTTATTGTTACTAAAGTAAAAATCAAGTTTTATTACTAAACATTTCTTAGTTTTCTCTTTTTATTGCCCACAAGATGCGGGATGTATTTGACTTGCGGTTCTGTTTTGGACTGAGCAGAGTTTTGGGTTTTATGTCTTAGTGCGTGCTTCTAAGGGTAACAAGTTTTTAGAGCTGTTTCCTCAAATGTAATTTCAAGTCTGAAGTTGGACCAAGAGAGCAGGAGCATCTAAAAATTGCCAGGGCAGGTAGTCTTTGAGCTAGATCCTGTTCTGTATCCAAGAGCAGTTTAGATTAATGGGCTGAGAACATCTGTGCCGTAGTCCACAGCTGGTTCACATGGATTTCAAGCTGATGATGCTTACCAAGGGGAGAAATAGTTCAAGCTTGAACTGTAGACTAGGAATTTAAACATTTGCTCTGTGAAAGCAGCAGCCGATGGTGTTCTGAAAATGACTTTAGTCGGGGTGCCAAGTATTTCGCATGGAGTGCATGAATCCTGTGAAAGCTTCTGCTAGTAAGTGTTGCAAGCTTTGTGAAGTTAATACTTTCTGAAGTTCCCTGATGAGCTGAGATACCAATTGAGTACAAAGTAATTTAGACTCGGCGCAAAGTTGTTGTTAATTATTTCTTACCACTCAGTGTTTTCATTTTTTAATAGGAACAAGAACCTGAGTATTGAAAAGCCTGAAAAATCACCATTCTTGTAGCAAATCATGACCGAGAGTCACTGACAAATTTATGCTTGAGTGTAGAGGCTTCTTAGTTCAGCCAGAGTTGGGCAGAAGACAGTGGTTTCATATGGGAAGTTAATGGTCAGCTGTTCTCATGTGAAATCCGTTTTCATGTATTGCTGAGTTAAGCAACATCAGTTCAACATGAGGTGGATGCCCAAAGCACTGGGCTTATTCAGTGGTTACCCAGTTTTTATTGGGGTTTTTTCCTCCAGTTTCGTTATTCACAGTGATGCCAGGTTTACTTCATATTTTACATTTGGGTACCATTTGACTTGTGTCAGCTACAGACTTTTCCTCTGACAAACTGAATGA
The DNA here is from genome assembly GCF_000691975.1 of Corvus brachyrhynchos. Classification (NCBI taxonomy): domain Eukaryota; kingdom Metazoa; phylum Chordata; class Aves; order Passeriformes; family Corvidae; genus Corvus; species Corvus brachyrhynchos. The sequence continues at coordinate 1,214,457 of NW_008246058.1, forward strand.
TGCTTGGTTTTGTTTCTGTTATGCTGCAGTTTAGATGATTCGCTGTCCCTCTCTGATGGCTCTAGACAGTTTTCCATTTTTGTTCTCCAGCTGTTGTGACAATTCTTTGAATTTCTGTTGTAGTTGGCCTGAGATGTTGGCATATGCTTTGCCCTGTTTCTGCTATGGTGAAGTTAGGCTGCAATTCAAGGGAAGGGGTTGTGTGTCTAAATGAGATCCCTGGGATGGGATCCATTAATAGTTCTGCTGTTTGACTCCATGAGCTGTAGCCCATTAAGTAAAGTTAATTTTCCTGCTCAGAACTGCTTTTCTCTGTAATGTAACATTAAATATTTGACTACCTCGGAGTCACAAGGAATTGAAAAATGCTGAATCTGTATTATTCAATTTTCACTACCTACTTATTTATATAGTATACATGTCTCATCTTATGCCTGTTTGTGGTATTTCTATATTAATCTGCAGATCTAAACCTTGAGAATAAGTCAGAAGGATGCTCAGAGGTTTTGCAGATCCTCTATCCCAGCAGGAAAACCCAACTAGTGCGCTCTGAACCCGACAGATTTGTTCATTTAGATATTCCTTTCATTTGAATTAAGGTGCATCTGAAGTGCAAAAATTAATTCTGTAAAGAATCCATCACACCATTAATTTCACATCTGGCCATTTTTAATGCATCTTTGCTGATGTTCCTCCCCACTAAGTCAATTTCTTACCCATTTAGGCAATGCTTTATTATATTGCTCAGTGCTAACCTCTAAACTTAAAATACCCTGTGATGTGATGCAAAAAAATCAAATACCTATCAGTCTGCCAGTATAAACCAAGCGTCAGCATCAGCTGTGCTCAGTGTGAGCTGTTTTGCCTGAAGGCTTGCTCACAGGTTCTAAAAGATAGGAAACCAGTTAATGGATTCCTGTGCTAACATCTCTCTGCCTGTTACCGATGATTGTCCAACTGACCTATAATTCTCAGCTTTCCTGGCTGCTTCCCTTTTGCCTAATGGCTTTTTTTTTCTCCTCCTTCATTACCACAAGAGTCCTATAAGGCTTTGTTAATTATTAACTTCTACTCATTCATTGAAGCCTTCAGGACAAGCCACCTGAGGATCAGCACGTTGTTCTTGCAGGTGGTAAGTGCTTGTGTCTTTGTGTGCAGCATTGTGTCCATAAAGATGGAAAGAGCTGAGCAGTCCTCACTTCTTTTTCTAATAATTCTATCAGTTGGAAATATGGGTATTTCTGTAGTAATGAACTAGTACCATTAGGGCACCTTTTTTTTTTTTTTTTTAAAGTCACTAGGCTTGCTGCCATAGTGGGATTTTCTCGCTCATTTTCAAATTTATTTCTATAGTCTGCTCATTCTAATGAATTTATAGTTTTTGTTTATAGCTCTGTCCTATCTGACTGTTCTTTCACTCTTTTTCAGGAAATTAGCTTTTTGCAGTAGTGTTGGGTCTAACTTTGGTTTCAGTTTCTCTTTGCACAGTCAGTTGTGCTCAGCCCCGATCTGCAGGGGACCAGTGATTTCCAGGGTTTTATTTTTGTTGTGCTGTCTCAAAGCACAAATTGAGCAGTCTGAAGTCATGAGAAGGGGGGAAAAAACCAACCGTATTTAAAATATGCCTAGTGAGAGGGGGTGAGTTTTAGAAAATTGCAGCAGCTCCTACAAAGACAGTGCTGTTAACCATCTTTTTGTCCTGAGGTACTGGCTGTTGCTTATTTCTGAGAAAGTAAGGGGATGCTGAAGTCAACAGCCAAAGGCAAAAGCAGCTGCTACCCAAACCTAGAGAAGCCTGGTGAAGGGGAAGGCTTCTGTGAGGGAGATGCATGCTCTGGAAAGAATAGAGAGTTAAATTTCTACAGTTACAACCATGTCAGATAGTCATCTTTTTGCTTATATTCAGTTCTCTGGGCTGTGAAGAGTCATTCTTACTATGGTCTCTGCTTTCTTGCCTGTGGTGCTGTAGATCTTCAGAGCCTTCCTTAGCTAATGTTAGACTATTATTTCCTGTGAGGCTTTGAGTTACTGTAATACTCCATATCTTCTCCTTTAAACTGTACTATTAACATAATTATCTCACCATGTTAAGACAGTGGTAATGATGTGTACAGAACACTGAAGCTGTCCAAGAACACTAGTTTTGTTTGTGAAGCAAATGGTTTTCAGTGGTGACTTGAAAATGCCTTCTCTGAAGGTCAACATGCAAGCCTTGAATTTTTTCAAGTGCACGTTTGTGTGGTTGGTTTAGAATCTTGTGTGATTTTCTTGTTAAACCAAAGTGAAATGCAAGCAGAACAGTTTGCCACTGGTATTTTATTGCAGCTTTGACTCTATAGTTATTAAATTTATTCTGGGATATATGTGCTTATGGATTATTTAACATGGCAGCCCTTCTCCCTGGAATCACATTTGTTGCCAAATAATGGCATTCCCTATGTACTTGTATGCCTAGAGATAAAACACAGTTCTGCATTATGTTTTCTTAACATATTTTTTAAAATTCCCAGTGGTGTATGGATCCAGGACTATATTTATGAAGTACATACACAAAAACAGTGTGTCTGGATCAGATGTGTGCTTGCTTTTCCAAGGTCACACTGCATCGCGTTTAAGACTTTTGGTGCAAAAGAATTAATTTCCATAATCTCTTTTTTCTTTTAAAACAGACTGGAGGCCAAGAACAGAGTGCAGCACTGGCTGTAGGTAAGAATTGAAATGTAACCTGCTTGAAAACTGCTGACAAATAAGCAAAATTGTAGTATGTTAAAGGAGAGAAAGTGGGACCGTTTGAATATTAGTAATTTTCCCTTCAAGAACTTGTTTTCCCTCTCTTCCATCAACAACTCTTGAAATTTGTGGTGTTCACTGGGATTCCTGATCCCTGACTGAATTTATGTCTCTCTGTTTAAAGGTGCTAAACCAGGTTACAAGGGTTTGGTTTTTGCTTGTACAGGGCCTCACCACACAGCCTAGTGAGGCTGTTTTTGAAAACTCTTCACCAGAGTGATGTGAATGAAGTCCCATTACTTCAAAGAAGGCATTTTTATTGTGCACAGAGTTAAAGTGGTTTGGCCACTTGTGTGAACTTATCCTAGAAGACTGCAACTTCCTGAACAATTTGAATGAAGAGATAATGTTTTGGTGGTTTTTCTCCCTCTCTCTTTAGTAAAGCTACTGTGTAGCTGAACCAGATGCCTTGTGCCAAAAACCAGTACTCTGAACCAGCTTTGTGAGACTGAAGAGGTAGCACATGCTCATGTGAAGGTTTTAGCTCTTAGTTTTATAGCCTGCTGCTTGTCATCTAAGCTGCTGCATAGTGTCTGTGTTATATTTTGTGTTTATTGTGCTTTGTCAGCACAGCTATCAATCTTCTGTCACACTGGGAAGATAATGGTACCAAATGTGAGGTAGGATTTATTTTTCTTCTGTTTTTGATTAATCATCAAAAAGGCTTTGAATTCTGGGGAGCTGAATGGATTTGTGTGGTGGCTTAACCCAGTCTAGATGCCAGGTGACCACTAAAGCCACTGCCACTCCCTTCTCAGTTGGACAAGGGAGGCAAAATACAACAAAAGGCTCACGGATTGAGATAAGGGTGGGGAGAGATCATTCACCAGTTACTGTCACAGGCAAAACAGACTCAACTTAGGAAAATTAGTTGAGTTTATTACCAATTGAATCACAGCTCCTTCCCTCCACCCCTCCTTCCTTACTAGACATAACTTTATCCCCAGCTCTTTACCTCACCCTTTCCCACTCAGTGTGGGGAGATGGGGAATGGGGGTTACAGTCAGTTCATCACAGGTTGTTTCTGCTGCTGCTTCCTCCTCAGGGAGAGGAGCCCTTCACTGCTCCTGTGTGGGGTGTCCCTCCCACAGGGCACAGTCCTCCAGAAACTTCTCTGACATGAGTCCTTCCCAAGGGCTACAGTTCTTCACAAACTGCTCCAGTGTTGGTCCCTTCCATGGGGTGCAGTCCTGCAGGAACAGGCTGCTCCACCGTGGGCTTCCCACAGGGTCACAGCCTCCTTTGGGCATCTGGCTGCCCTGTTGTGGGCTCTTTCATGGGCTGCAGGTGGATCCCTGCTCCCCTGTGGACCTCCGTGGGCTGCAGGGCACAGCTGCCTCACCATGGGTGGTAGGGAGATCTCTGCTGCAGTGTCAGGGTCACCTCCTCCCCCTTCTTCTCTGACCTGGGTTGTCTACACCATACTCCTGGTGTCTTACATATTCTCACTTTTCTCTGGCCACAGCTACTTCTCTGCCATAACTCCTTTTTTTCTTCTTAAGTACATTATCCCCGAGGCTCTGCCAGTGACAGGCTCGGCTTTGGCCAGCGGTGTGTCCATCCTGGAGCTGGCTGGCATTGGCCGCTTCCCACAGAAGCCACCCCCATAGCCCCCCTGCCACCACAACATTGCCACACAAACCCAATACAATTTGTCATCAGTTTTGTCAACAAGAATAGAGAACGTTTTCTAGTGCTATGTCCAAAACTATTTGACTCCTTCATTCAGATTTAGGAATATATGGCATAAAAATGTGTTACTAAAGTAATTGTCTTTATTTCAGTGCAGAATTCATGTTTTAAAATACTTATTTTGCAGAATTGCAGGTTTTGATGAACTGTCACATTTTTGTCATTCTCAGGAGAGTTTATGATATTGCTGGTTCAGGCGCACAGTCCTTCTTGCTTACTGGCTTGTGTCTCTGCATTAAGGAATGAGCCTAGGAACTGGGCAAGCATACAGCAGTATTTTCCAAATCTTTAATGAACTGATGGAAAAACATCCAGTGCTAGCAGCAGTAGTACCTTTTTCCTTTAATAACTTTTATTTACAAAGTCATTGGGGGTGTTGTTAAATCTGCAGTTCAAAGTGCAGATCTTTAATTTACAGGATCGTGTGTACTTGCAAAGGATACATTATAAAAGTCACTTAACTGAGTCAGACCATGGGTCCATCTAGGCAAGTCCAGGCTCCAGGATCACCATCTTTCTTCCCTCTGCATATGAGCACTTGGTTTTGCACATCCTTTCACACCCTTCACTTATTCCTCTACTAGAGCAGTGCTGCTTCTTCTCAGCAAGCTGAGAGTCATCCAGAAAAGCTAGGAAAGCTCAAGGAGCATTGCTGGGAATGGTACTGCCTGCAGGAAGAGGAATGCTGCGGCTACAGCACATGGCAAATAACTTCTGTTTTCTTTGAAGAAACTATGAACCAACAGTGTTTCAGGTATTGAAGGGAGAATGTTTGCAAGTTAAGGTGGTGTGGTGTCTGCTTCAGCAGAAGCTGGGGTGTCAGACTTCTGATTCTTTCAACTTCTCCAACTATGCTAAGACAAAGTAGCTGCCAATTGCTTGACAGCATCATAAATCATCAGGGAATCACCAGTGTTCAGGGTTGGGAGGGACTGACAGAAACCCTACCCAACCATCACGTAAAGAACTGGAGACTGGAAATTTTTGGTTAAGCTTTAAAGAATGGGACAAACTGAACTAGATGTTGCTGTTGAATAAGGTTAAAAACTGAAAAAAGCTTAATATCGTGTAAAACCTGAACTGTTGTGTGAGAAGAGCGGCAACAGAGCTACCATGTATATTTGTGTTCTTCTAGTATGTAAGTATTTTCAGATCAAGTACTTTTAACAGCCAGATGTTATTATTAAATGCATTCTGTATTCTTAATGTGTTTCCATTCTGCGTATGTACCTGGTTTTCCCCAAGAGCTGCTGCAGACTTCTTGTGAGATGGGATGGGATGGACCTGTAGAGTTCACAGATGAACCAATGCAGAAAATCATAACTCTTTGTCACCCCAAGACACTCTGCATGATATTCTGCATGATATTCTGTATATTGTTACTGATCTTAAACGATTGCAGGTTGTATGATACCACTGAAGAATAGCAAATGTTTCCCCATATTTCCAACAGGTGGCTGAGAATTAATTGTCTTATATCTTAGCCTTACTGGGCCCCTTTAGTTTGATTTTTAAGGTTAAAATAATATTAGTGATATGGTGGGAGAAATGGAAGATGGGGTAAAAAATTATCATATTTGCACAGCTAGAGGAATCTGGACCAGTGTGGTCAGGTGGTTTGGGGTTTTTTTGTTTTGTTTTTTTTGTTGATTTTTTTGGGGGGGCTGTTTTCTTGTTGTTGTTATTGTTGTTTTGTTTGGTTTAATTTTTTTGGTTGTTTGTTTGCTGTTGGGGTTTTGTTGTTGTTTAGGTGGAATTTTTTTAACGCTTTCTAACAAGAAAAACTATGCAGGTTCAGTAGAAGTAGTTGGTGCTATATGTTATGAGGGGATCTGAAGAAGTAACTGGATGTAACAAAGATGGCTGTATCTTTGATCCTTATCTTGCAGTGAGTCTCTTGAAACTTCGTATAAATAAACAACCATGTGGCGACCAATTTTATCCCTCTGCCCTGCCTAATGCCTGTCTGTTTGTTGCTGTTTCTGAAAACAGATGGAATGGGAAGGAGCATCATCCTGCTACTCATCCTCTGTTATACCATCATCATCTTGATGTGCTTCATTAGCCTTCTGTATTCTGCAAACATATTGTGTTTGACTGGTGTCTGAGAAAAAGGAAATCTACAGAGTAATCAGAAAGCTGTCCTGAAATATGGAAACCTGCCATTCCAGCTCTGTGATCTGGGAGGCCATAGGCCTTCCCTTCTTCCTTGATATTTCAGAGCTGCTGTGTCGCTGAACTGAATTCTCAGATGGACAGTCAGTGTCAGGTTCATACACACAAGGTTTGTGGTTTAGCACTGTGACATTCCAGTAGAAGTCCCTTGAGATGGAATACGTTAATGGCTATTTATATCTGTCAGCTTGGTGATGAGATAATTTGTCATGCAATTGTTAGTGCAGGATTACAAGCCAAGGCACTGAAGGGGTGCAACATTTTTGGAATGAAACTCAAAGAGAACATTTTACCTGAGTGTTGCAGAGCAGTTTGGGTGCTTGTACTCCTTGTCTTGGTGCATTAGATGGCAGCACTGTCAAGATCCCTCAGTGCAGCTGCATCCAGCTCTGATACCGAAACGTGTGGCAGTGATAGATGGGAATTCAACTGCTCTGAAAGATAACCATTTCCAAATCAAACTAGGCAGGAAGAGGCGTGCTGTCTCACATGTGAAATACCAACTGAAAAATGGTACATCAACTGGATTAGTTAGGAAGTAATGAATTGAAACAGTACTTCCTTTTTTTAGCATTTAGATAAAACTTAGAGATTTGGTTTTGGGGGTTTTGGGCTTTTTTTATTTTTGGTTGGGGTTTTGCTTTTTTTCTTTATACAGAGGTGAAAAGTTGGCAGGAGAAGGACTTACCATACAAATTACTGTTGGATTTGGTTTTTTTTGGAGACGAGAGCTTGAGTGTTCTTAAATTATAGGCTGACATCCTTGAAATATGAAACTGTCTTAGTACTGTGGTAGTATAGCACAGTTTGAAAAGGCATGCCATCTTTTGTAGAGTAAGCAGCTTTTCTCTAAAAGAATTAAAAACCATGTAAATCTGCCACAGCTCTTAATAAATGGGCTTTTTGTTTCTTTATGTACCTGATAAAAATGTTCCCAGTTTACTTTGAAAAAAAGGCAGACTTCGAGCTCAGCCCGTGTTTCCAGGATAATGCCGCAGTACTGAAGGCAGTGCTTTGACGGGAGGGCCATGGCCGGTTCCGAGCTCTGGGGCTTTGGGATCCATCGGGCACGCTGGTCCCAGCTGCCGCGTCTCTGGGATATCCAGCGGAGGGGCAGCGGCCTCTGTTGGGGGAATCGCAGCGCTGCAAGAGGCTCTGCGCATCTCCAGCGCTGGAGGAGAAAGCAGAGTGTAAATTGCATTGCAGTGGAAATGTCCCTGAACTGGAAAAGGTGGGTTTTCCCGATGGCTGCAACGTAATGGAATTAAAAAGAGCATTTTGCAGAATTAAGTTAAAGCATGTTGGGCTTGTGTTATTTTGAAAGAGGAAAGCAAAATTAATTATTTTTTAGCCCCAGATTCACTCTTGGAAAAATTGTGTGGTTACTTGCTGAAGGGTAAATCAGAGCAGATTTTTGGAGTGTAGTCTCTACCCTGTTCAATACAAGTTCTGTTTTAAAAACAAGCGTAATTCTTCCAGACAAATTGGGTTCATTCCAGACTTGTGTGAGCATGCTTAGTTATTTTATTGTAGCTCCTGTCAAATGCGTTATTCAGTGTCAGCTGTGCCACTAAAATGTTCCCAAACTAACAAGGCTGTAAGACTGCTTCTAAAGAAACTGTGGATTCTTCAGGGCCTTTCCCTTGATTTCCTCTAAGAGGAAAAATGGACTGAATAAACAACTGCCCTGACCGTACTTCACAATTCTGGTTTTGAGGAATGTGAGTCTATTCACTAGTCTGTTTTCCCTGGCAGACCTCCATCCTCCTGATATGACAAGTTTTGAATTCAGTTTTGTTCTAAAGGAGACTTTATTGATGATGTGTGATCTCAAAAAAAACCCAAACCAAAACAAAAAACTTCAGTTTCAACTAAAACAGGTTATTGTATCAAAGTCAGTTTTGCCAAATGAACTAACATCAGAGGCGGCTTCAAACAGCTTTTCAGTAGCCTGAATACTTACCTTCCTATACAAAAACGTTTCCTATCTGACTGTATAATTTGTTTTTCCGCTATTGAGATAAGATGCTAATGATTGAAGCCCCAGTAATTCAGTGATATAGGTGGGGTGGGGGGTGGGTTGGCCTGCATATCTTTTATTCTTCTTGTGGTTGGTTTGCAGTCCCTGGTTCGTGGCCACTGGGTGTCAGCAGTGCAGAGCCGTGTGCAGGTCTGGGCATGGGTTTGGACTGGGAATTGTGTCCCAAAAGCGTCTGTAAGAACTCCTGGAATCTTAATGCTTGCTCAAACAACTTGTCCATTGGTGAATGAAACTGTGGGGTTTGTGCAGAACTGGGGGTGGCTCTGGCACTTCATTCATGTGTTTGATTCAGAACATTTACACAGGTGACACAATTTGAACTGTTACTTTTAATATTAGTGATGTTAGAACTATGATGGATCCTGTAGATGAAACCAGCTTATCCAAAATATAACTTGTTTCAAGCTAATGGCACCAAGCTTCCCCTTCCTAAATCTGAAGGTGCTAATGAGTGATAGCTACTATTTTTTTTTTAATATTGACTCTAATTATTTATTTTCTGGTACGTATAGTATTACTTTGGGATTTTGTATAATGGCAGATCTTTATTACTTGCAACACCACTAACATCAATAGTAGGAATTGGAATGTGTCAGAAGGCATCTCTGCTGCTCCGGCACTATTCAGAAGAGAAGTAAATGTGCATTAGTCTAGGAAAAACATGTTTGTATCCAGGGAGAATGTTACAAGTCAGAAAAGAGTGATTCCTGCAGTGCATTTTACCAGCTTGTTTCCATCTCTGCAGCAGTCTCTAGCATTTAAGGTGGAGAGCAGAAACGTTCTCACTGGTTGTGAAGCTTTGCTGTTTCATTGGCAGAGAAAGCGACACGGGATCCCATAGGCTGCCAGGCTGTGATGCCATGTGTTGCTAAGGGCTGCCTTGAATTCAGCTGATGTGGGCAGACACCTATTTGCTGCCTCTTTCTTTTTTCTTTTTTTTTTTTTTTCTTCTCCCTGTTCATGGCTAGATACTGTTCAGTAAGCCTTGAAACAATTGACAGGCTGATAGGATTATCCTTCTAGAAAAACAGTATAGGGAAACATTCAGTGTTTTGTTTATGTAGTAACACGGTGAGTGTTATAACACAGTAGTATTCCACTATAATGCTAGGCTTTTAATGCTATCAATGTTTTTTTTTGCTTATTATTTTGCCAGAAATATCTCTGAATTGGAGGTTTATGCCACACTTACATGACCAAATGAAAATTTAAAACTCAAATCCCAGAAACAAAATGTTTGTTGTTCCATTAGATGTGCTTTCCATACAGTGTTGTGCTTAGCTACATATATGAGATTTTCAGGGAGCACAGTTTTCATACTGTGGATTTTAGTATTGGGAATAGCATATACATTTCCAAAAGATGAGCTGATGTTTTCTTGAAGCAGATTTTCTTCAGGCATCAAAACCAGATATTTTTAAATTATTTATTTAACTGGTTTTTTAAACTAGTTTGAAAACATGCTATTCTCCCAACAGAACAAAAACTAATAGAAAATATCATTTATGAACACCTTTGTAGTATTTTACCTGTAATGAGAGTAAGTTCTCCAGCTGCTCACCAGTTGCAAGCAACATCCTTGTTAATGCAGATTTTTTTCTTTCAGGTGTGAGAGGGTAAATGTCTTTGGTTCTCAGATGAATTTACTTGCATTGAGTATTTTTATTAAAATTCCCCTGGGCTTAGCCTGGGGGGGGTGGGGGGCACTGAAATGTGTCGGGGATGTTTTCCACAGGAAGGGCATGCGTGCAAGACTTGTTTTGAAAATATGCCTTTGCTTTCCGCTTGTCTGATCATGGCTCCACACGCAACATCATGCAACCCCATAAGGCTGTAATGGGCCAAATCATCCTAATCCAATGTGGCATTCCGTATGTCTTCCTCTGCAAGTAGGTCAAGTTTAAGCCTTGTTCCTGGCTTGTGCTCTGATTTCCCATAACCTGCTCCACGTGGCTCGAGTACTGTGCTGGAGTGCAGAGCATGCCAGCAGGGATTCTGAGCAGCCTCACAGGGACAGCCAGTTTTTGGACAGAAAATTAGTGGTTTTGTTCTGCTCTAATCTTGTGATGTTGGACTTGTAGCACGAGAAAACTTCAGTGGTTTAAATGTGTGCTTTTACTGAGTCCTAGGCTGTTAGTTTACCTAAAGAGTTGCCTCTGGACACTGCACTATAAAATTTTAAAATCAGTAATACCCATGAGCTAGAAACTGGTTTTCAGCTTTCGAAGTGTACTGAATTCTGAATGAGAATACCAAATAAAATTGGACAGAGGTTGATGCTCTGAAGCTGTGGAAAAACAAATAGGTGGTGACCTAAAGTGTACTTCAGGCTGGGCACTGACTATTTTGATGTTAGAGATTGCAATATGCAGAATTCTTCTTGATGAGGATTACAGCTTCAGTGTGCATTTTGTTCCAGTTGTGCTGGAAGAGTTGTGGGTGAAAAGGTGGGTTAGCACCCACAGGGGTCACCTCCAATCAGTGCTCTGAATCAGGTATTTAGCTCCAAGACAAAGCCCAGCTGCAGGACATTAAAATCAACAGTAGTGCTTGCTGATGGCTTTGGTCTTCATACAGGCTTAACTCGTTCTTGAATTGGGGCTGATTGATGTGGCAACTTGCTCAAGAAGGGTGCAGTTAGCGCTGGGAGATGTTCTTGGCTAGGCAATGGTAGCTCAGTGTCAGGGCTACTTAACTGGGATGACATCTGTCTTTTTAAACCAGTAATTTTACTTACTTCAGATGGAGTTGTGGACTTGCAAGGAAATTGGAAGAGTGCTTGGTAAATTAATACTGGCTGGGCATGCCACTATGTGGTTAATTACCAAGGTAAGTCTTCATAGAACTGCCAAAATCATCATGCTGGTGATGCTTTTACAGGGCATCAAATAGCAGAAGAGGTCACTGAAGGTAGATGCAATGGCTGGGTTTGTAGTCTGCTTCTCACACTATGGGCAAATTGTCATCATCTTTAGTATTACAGCCAGTAGTGGTCCTTCTTTCGTGTGTTTTGGGCCCAGAAAAATTGCAAATGATGAGCCACTTGAACAAAACAAGAATCTCTAGTAAATCTTTTTCTTATCTGTCAGAGCCTGATGCAGCTGTGAGCTAGGTTGCTTTACTCGAGATTGGTCCAGGTATTCTGCTGACACAGCAGCTTCTCAGAAGGGTCAGATTTCATTTTCCTCTCTGTAGTGTTCCCTCTGAGTACAACAGGTCAGCTCTGCCTGCTGCTCAGCTATACCTTCTGAAGGAAAATGTACAGAAGTGTAGGTCTGTCTAACCTTAGCTGTGACATACTGACCTGCAGCTGCTTCCACAAATCTGGGAAGTTCCACAGGTGGCACCATGGTCTTGTTTCTAAAAGGTCATTTCAGAGCTCAAGAAGGGAGTGCTTTTCTTTGTCAGAAGAGTAGATTCTGACCTTTTGGCTCTTGCATTCATTACCTTGAATGCTAAGCTGAAAGTGTCCTCCCAAAAAATGCTAAAGAAATTACATCTTCTCAATATCTGTCTAAATGGAGTTTTCAAGTTCTTCGTAGCCTAAAGTCTTCTTGGATTACAGTTTTGAGAAATTTTTGTTTTCACAGTTCTTAAAGTACAGCAGGTCTTCCAGTTTTAAAGAATGCTTGAGATCCTTGAGTAAATGTTACAGTGCATCTTGATTCAAGTTTCAAAAATACTGGATTTGTCCACTTTCAGCTAGATTTCCATGCACTTCATAGAAACTGAATATACAGTGAAGTTTTGCTGCTAAGAAAGCAAATGTGATTGCACGTCTTGTGTTTATCAAGATGTTTTCAGTACAATGAATGCACGAGGGGAGAGGTTTGTTAGGAACTTTGTTATGAACAAGTGTTCAAGCAGCTTTGTGGTCATGTAAATTGATATACATTCCTATAGCTCATCTTGTCATCTTGCTGCTGTCACAGTTGAACTAATCCATTATCATCAGTTTCTCTCCTTTGCTCAGGGAGGCTCTTCACTGAGCTGTTACCTTTAGGTCAGTTGCATCTTCTGCTTGAATATCACACCGACTGTTCCATTGTAGTGCCAAAACTTTTATTGTGCTTTTCTATTTGTTAAACTTAACTCCTGGAAAAGAAACCATATATTCTTCCTGGCAAACCTTCCTGAGGGATGAAGGTATTTGTATTGCAAAACCAAGTCCCCAACTCCCTACTTGTTTTAGGAGGTGTAGGTGCTCAGTGAAACAAGCTGTTCTGCAGTGCCTATGTGCTCTTCTCTTAGCTTCAAAATATTTCAACCCTATATGCATGCCCCTACTCTGACCTTCACAAATAATACTATCCAATATTTAAGCCACATGCATGAGCCTATAAACTCTTAGGAGACTGGTTAGTATCAAAACAAAGGCAAAACCTACACAGAGGCTTTTTTTTTGAGATATGGAAAATATTTTGGTGGAGGAGGGGATGGTGCAGCTGAAGCACAGCAGTAATTGCAGGTATAGGAGATCTCTTTAGGCCATGAGCACTATTCACTGCCACATGTTTGCTGCTTGTTTGTTAGTGTTGGAATTGAAATATGTAATATGCTGTTCTGAGATTGAGCTTTGATTTCTGAATCTGTAGATGGATCACCATTATGCAGCTTCTGTTTTTTTAATTGGCCCTGTTGAAAATACTTGTTTAAGGATGCCTCTCTCTGGAAAACTCTGAAATACAAAGTGGCTTATTCGGTCCTGTGTTACAGAACACGCTTGAGAGATATGGAAAAGTAATTTCTCTGCTTTCTGCTGTTATGTGTTTACACAGCATTGGTGTACATTTAGCTTTAAAATAGTTTGCTAAGCTGTGGGATAGAAGATGCTGGGAAAGCTGTCTCTTCGAAGAACCATGTTTTAATGGATTAGCTGTTAAGAAGAGTCTCTCAGCTGGACACCCTAATTTTAAAATTCCTTGAATTCATAGGTGCTTCTCACAGGCTAAGAAATCTGATCTGAATTTCCAGGAAATAAGTGCAAATTATTAGGAAGCAGGTCTTGCGTTTTCTTGAGTTTAAAAGGAGAAGGTTGAACATGTGAAAAAGACAGCATACACCTCCTGATGAAGTGCTGTGTGCAGAATCCACTGTGGTCAGCTGGGTTACACTCAGAGTCACGGTGCTAAAAATCTAGATTCTTAACAGTCATTTGGTCGTTCTGTAGAAGCTGTTGGAGCAAAGACTTGGGTTATTTTCAGCAACTTGGGATTAATTGCCCCTTCCTTCTCAAGCTTTGTTTGATTGCTGAATCTTGCAGATCCTGAAAAAGAAATCCTATGCTGTTCTTAGTTTGATCAAGAAATCCGTCAACACAGGTTCTGAAAATTTGTTTCGCCAGACAATTTGTTTTGAGTTCACATTGCTTCAGTTTCCTTGATGCCTAATAAAGTAATGATTCTTAGTGTCGTGCTACCTCCCTCCAGGTAAATATGAGTCTTGAGTAAAAGTAAAAATCAGGAAAAAATAGAGCATATACTTGTTGGTTGGTATAGTTACATTAATTTGAAAATTGATTTGTTTATATCTTGTGCTTGAATCCAAATGTCAGATTATTGATGGCTTATTCTTAAATAATTTGAGGTGAGATCTTTGGGTGGTGTCTTGCTTGTCTTGCAGCAGCACTCTAGTGAGCTCTTGGCATTTCAGAGCAATGGTTATTAGGTATATTTTCAGCCTCTGTAAAACATGGGAAGGTTCATGAAAAGGCTGCTTTGTTATGAAATGCAGTTTTCATACTCCCACTGCAGGTATTGATTTCTGAAACTTAGGTAACATTTGAAACTGTTTCGATAATTTATCTGATCTCAAGTAATCTAACAACTATTTAATTTTTCTTCTACTTTTCATTTCTTTTAGCTGGGATGTGACAGCAAACATAAGAAGAACTGTTGAAACTTGATTTTTTTCTCCTGATTTTGGAAAAGTCTAATTTGTGCTTTACTTGTAACTCTGTGATTTAATGGGAAAACTGTTCATTGGCCACAGATGACTACTACTGAGAGGCTTTCCGATATCTGTTTTGGATTACAGAGAGGTAGTGAAAAAAATGTTATGATGACACCAGTTCCCTTTGAGGTTGCTTTTGTCCTAAACAATAATGGGTTTGTTTGGCACTAAGTGCTGCAGTTATGCAAAACAATTGCTCAGTCATCATAGGTCACATGTTCTTTATATGTATTAAACAAAGATGAAAAAGAGCCAGTAATTCACATCGTTGTTTTTGTCAAAGCTTATAACTTTTCCAGTTTTTCAACAAATACTGCTCCCTAAGAAGAAGGGGCATGGAAATGCACTGTGTAGTGCATGAGTTCTGCTCCCCACCAGAAACTGATGAATCCAGAGTGCAAAACTCAAGGGGAGCCCTGCTCCAGTGAGACCCAGGCGTGTACTTAAAATAGGAAATGGTTATTGGAACTAAATTATTTTGCCATTTTTATTTTTAGGTTTGCTGGCATGGGTAATCTCATTAAGGTGCTAACCAGGGACATAGACCACAATGCAGCACATTTTTTCTTGGATTTTGAAAGTAAGTCTCTCAGCCCTTCACAGCTGGTGCATTTCAAATGGTAACAGTAGGGTTGCTTATACCTGCTGCAGTGAAGGCCAGGGGACTCAGTTGTAAAGTTGGAATTTGAAGGAGTTGCATGTGTTTTTTCTGTTCCTATTTTTTTTTTCCTCCCTCCTCCAGTAGTTGCCAAGCCACCATCACGCTGCTGTGTAAATTTTCTTTCCATGTGCTTAGTCATTTTGAGTCTCTGTGGTCAGTGATGTCCATCCATCTGCCTGCAAATCAAGTAATCATGAAATGAGAATTCCTGTTGGTATGCCATAGTAATCTGTGCTGAGCAGTTGTTCCCTATAATCCTCTCATACACAAGAGTGAGTGCGAAATCATTCCTGATCCTGCTTTGGTCATTCATCGTGCAGTTGATGTGTTTTTTTACATCCAAAAGTCCAAAGTGAAACTATCTGAGTTTCACAGATGTTTTAGGTACCTTGTGTAAAAGATCTGTGGCATATCTCTGTTAGCATTTTCTGCACACTGAAATGGTATATCTTGATGTGGTTTTCTATTATGGCCTTCTGACACAATTATAAGGGCTGACAAAATTAAAGCTCTTTCCTTCTGTTGTCCCATCAGGTTAAAATCTAGCATGGCTAATGCTTTCAAATCTGGTACTTGGCTCTCAAGGCAGTACTCCTGCTCAGGACACTGGTGCTAGGATGTACTGGGACTGAACAGTTCCTGGCAAAGCCTTCGGTTGGATTCTGTCCCTTCCCCAAGGGGGCAGCTGTGAGGATGTTGGTGACATGGTCACTCTTACAGGAAAGCTGCATGGCTGGAGTCACCAGCTGTGCATCCTTGAGGTGGGGATCTCCCTTCACCCAGCCTGAAGGATGGGTTCGTACCTGATGGAACTCTCTGGTCTTCTTTTCCCACTGCTTCAATCAACTACATTTGGGCTGTTCTTTCTTATAAAAAGAAAATTTTCTTTCTCTCATTCTTGTCTTGGCAGGTACCTTAACATGGGGAACCTTCTAAAAGTTTTGACATGCACAGACCTTGAGCAGGGGCCAAATTTTTTCCTTGATTTTGAAAGTGAGAAGATGATTTTATATATTTATTACTCTTTGCCTGCAGTAGACTGCATTTGTCATGTACTAAGTGTATGTTTTCATTTTGCCATCTTTCTAACTGCTTTGCATGCCTGAGCTATGAATAATTGTTCAGCAAACTTCGGT
The DNA here is from genome assembly GCF_000691975.1 of Corvus brachyrhynchos. Lineage (NCBI taxonomy): Eukaryota > Metazoa > Chordata > Aves > Passeriformes > Corvidae > Corvus > Corvus brachyrhynchos. The sequence goes on from NW_008246058.1 coordinate 1,230,904, forward strand.
AGAAAGCAATAACCTGTTCTAAAATATCCTCAGGTCCTTAAATGTAAAGCCTTTACTCCACAAAGGGCTTTCAAATTACATTTGACTCTTGAAACCTTGATATGGTTCTTATTTTTTAAACCAAGATTCTGGCTACTTTTAATCAAAATGTTAAAAATAGTTGTAATTATTTCAAGGCTTAGTGAAATTCCAAGGGGATACATGCTTCTTAAAGGAAAAACTGAAAATGAAACCTGATTCTTGTAATTTCCAGTGTTACTTAATGATGCTGCATGCCCAGATTGGCTCACAACAGCTATTCATAGCTCCAGCATCATCACGTTAAAGGTCTATATGTGAACCTTACTGGATCTGGCACAGAAATTTAACCTCATGCCTTCTTAAAAGGGGGTCTCAATGTGTATAGAGATGAAATTGATTTTGAAAAGAAGAGACACGTAGCTTGTCTGATCAATGCCAGGTATTCTAGAAGGTTCACATATGTCAGTGTCTTTTAGTTTTTGTTGCATGGTACAGTATAGCCTAAGAATGGCAGGTAAGTGTTGCTGGCTTCTGCTATGCATGTTTTATTACTTTCTTTTGAGATGTGCTGTTTCTTTACCCAGCTGTACATCAGCAAGCATAAAATAAGGAAATTAATGTTCAAGTACATTTTGACCATGTAATAAAAATACAATGGAATAGCATAATAAAAATATTGATGAAGTATTATGATATGGATAATTTGAGGTGCATTATATCTTTTTTTCCCTTGAATTGTTTTTCAGTTTGATGAAACAGTAGCAGTTGTTTATATTAGTTATAATACAAAAGAAAATGCTTGATGAAATACGGTTTTGCTTCAATGACATTTAAAGTTAAAACTTCTCCAAACCCTTACCCTGTAGTGTTGATTTTTATCACTTGTCTCTTCTGAATATATTGGTATTAAAAGATGCTAGTCATACAAGTTATTCATAAAGGGAAGATTATCAAGGGCTGTGTTCAAAAATCAGAAAGTAAAATTTGTGTAAGACCAACTCTCGCATATTGTCAGAGTAGGAAAATTTAGTGAAGTGGGAGAACTCTTGTGTGAGACCACTGGAGTTGTGAAGCTCCAGCCTAATCTGCAAATATTGAAAATTTAATTGGAGTAAATGAAATTCAAGTTAGCTGGATAGAAGAGGCATAGTTCTAAAATAAATTGCAATAAAATTACTGGGTTTTTTTCTTTTTAAATACAGATTCTTTAGCTATCAGTTTTGTTTTAAAATGCATGTTTTGAGCATGAACAGGATTTGGCATGAGAGTAAGCAGGTTGCTGACATGAAATGCTTACATATGCAGTCAAATTAAGTGACTTATATTATGGCCGAATTGTTAGACTGTTCTTTGTTCATTTTGGACCCTGTTCTGCGTTTGTCTCTGCTGCTATACTGTGTATCCATGCTTCTTTCTCCTCTGTTTCAGATAGCTTGCCTTGACAGGATCTTGGCTTTGACACAGCCAAGATCTTTCTTCAAGACTTGGCACTTAATCTTGTGATACTTAATGTTGTGGTTTTGTGTGGAAGGACAAGTAAGCTCTGTATTAAAAACAAATTTGCCGATTCTCTGTTACGCCTGGCCCAATAATAGGCAGTTTGAAGTCTTTTGTTCTTAAAGCCATGTATGTCTTTGGACTGAGCAGGCTCCAGTGTTTCTTGCATAGTACCATAAAGAGCTAAAAACTAATGTTCATAAAGCTTTCTAGTGCTAGAAACTTCAAATTTAGAAAAGTTTTAGACTTCTAACCATTATTTTTCCCCCAGATGTTTATCTTGGTGCTAGAGTCCAGTGATTTGTGTGACTGACTATCAGAATCCATGCAAAAAATACGATGAAATGTTGGCTTTTGCTTGCCTCCACGTTGGTTAAGCTTATGCTTTCTTTGGTCATTAACCTTACCTATTTGAAACAAATAGCTGTCTTGAGTATTGTTCTAAAGTCTGTGCAATGCCTTTAGAACATGAGCAAAGTGCACAGGTCAATGTTGTTTACATAAAACGGACACCTAAAATGTGGGAAACTTCCAGCTCAACTTTTACGTTGGTGTCATTACTGTCACAGTTGCAAATCCTTTCCAAATGTACTGATTTGAATAGTAGCTAAAATGTAGTGTACTTTGAGATGGCGATCTCAAGCTAGTGCTGACAGTATCCTGCATTATCTCCAGAGAACTTGGCCATGGTTCAGAGGAGCCACAGAGACAGCATTCTCCATAGTAATGCCAACGGAGATGAATAAATTATTTCATCTCCAGTAGTCTGGCATTTTTTCCCCCCTTGCTTGTGAGTTTTGTCCCAGACAGTTTCAGATGACTTGATGTGTTCTTCCCTGGGAAAAATCTCAGTTTAAATAGTTTGCTGTGCAGTGTAAACTTTTAACCCCAAATTTCTCTCCCTACTAGTTCTGTAGGCTAGCCAAATATTATTTTAATAGTCACTAAATGTGTGTGTTCCCCACATGCAATATGTTGTCTCACTTTTGTAGCATTTAGTTCACATAACAGCGTTTGTATATTGTTTCAAGTCTCCTCTTCTGTCTCTATTACCGTGTGAGCATCCTGCACTCTAAATGTATATTGCATCTAGTGCAGTAACATTCTGATTAAATTTAAAATTAATTTACAGTTGAACTCCCCATTTACTTGCAGAACCTCCATCTTCCCTTTTCTTCCTATTGGATTAAAAATAGTAAAGTTGCCCTGAATAACCAGGGGTCAACTCCTGTGGCCACAATATCAAGCATCAGAACATCTCGGTGTGCTGTGCTGCTCTTACCGGGTTTGTTCTTTCTGTGGAAAGCATTGCTGATAAAGGCACGGCTGTGTTGTAACATTGTAGCAGGAACTTAAATGGACATGGAAATTCTATACCTCTTTCAGCCTCCTGTTTGGATGCCTGGCACTGCTGGCTGCTGTTGTTTTAGCTGCCAAGAGTAACTCCAGAAGTACAACTCCCTTTCCTGCTCTGTGCACGCTCAGGTTGGGAAAAAGGAGTTCCACAGTTAGTGATTCTCAAGTGAAGGTCCTGTAGCTTGAGTCCTCAGGTACATACTGAGGGATGCTATTCCCATAATATGGGAATGCTGCCTCCATCTATTCAAGATGATAACAGTGCTTAGGAAGAGGGACCTCTCCTTTGTTCTTCCCTGTGATGGGCTTACGGAATACAGTGCCCTGACCAGCACTGGGAAGCAAATAAACTAATTTTGCTCTGGGTCAGCCAGCATTAGGCCCTAAAGATTTTTTATATCATGCCTTTTAACCCCTAATAACATCTTAAATATTTTGTGAAGGGATAATTTAAATTTATTTTTAAATTAAAATAATTTAAATTTGCTTTTTAAATTTGATCTCTGTTTTAGAGATGGCAGAGGAAAGGAGTTGGGACAAATCAGGTTTACGGATTTCTTTTATTGGAGAGGACTAGGTTGACTGAAAATGTGATACCAACCAAAAGAAATAACTCAGTACCTACTTGGTTTTAAAACAGATTGATACTTAGAAGTTGGTAATAATCAAAACAAAAAAAAACCAAAAAACAAACAAACAAAAAAAAAACCAAAAAGAAACCCAAAAAAACAAAAACCACCCCAACAAATTATGTATCAACCATTGGTTTAAGTTTCCTGGAACATTTTAGGGAAATGAAACACAGTAGTTGGCTGATTACATCCTACACTGAGAGGTGGTGATGGTGTTGATTTGCCTAGCCAGCTGTCCAGTGAAGAGCACTAAATTTGTATCTAGAAGATGATTTTCATTTCTAATTTTGCTCTGGGTCAGCCAGCATTAGGCCCTAAAGATTTTTTATATCATGCCTTTTAACCCCTAATAACATCTTAAATATTTTGTGAAGGGATAATTTAAATTTATTTTAAATTAAAATAATTTAAATTTGCTTTTTAAATTTGATCTCTGTTTTAGAGATGGCAGAGGAAAGGAGTTGGGACAAATCAGGTTTACGGATTTCTTTTATTGGAGAGGACTAGGTTGACTGAAAATGTGATACCAACCAAAAGAAATAACTCAGTACCTACTTGGTTTTAAAACAGATTGATACTTAGAAGTTGGTAATAATCAAAACAAAAAAAAACCAAAAAACAAACAAACAAAAAAAAAACCAAAAAGAAACCCAAAAAAACAAAAACCACCCCAACAAATTATGTATCAACCATTGGTTTAAGTTTCCTGGAACATTTTAGGGAAATGAAACACAGTAGTTGGCTGATTACATCCTACACTGAGAGGTGGTGATGGTGTTGATTTGCCTAGCCAGCTGTCCAGTGAAGAGCACTAAATTTGTATCTAGAAGATGATTTTCATTTCTAAACATGGAGGGTCATAGTACTACAGCTGTTCTGCTCACTGGTGGGTTTTGAAATGAGGAGCAGGAGTTCTTGTGGCCCCTCCTGCTCTGCCCCTTCCAGTGTTGAAAAATGAACTCTCCTTGCTACACAGGGTAAAGAAAAAAATGGCATGAAAAATTAAATAGGCAGGAGATGTTCTCAGTGTGAGACAATCCAAGTGACAAGTCTTGATTGCATTATTTAACAACACAATCTGGAATGCTACAGAGCTTTACGTCTTAGTCTGTATTTCACTATAGCATTTCATGTTCGTGCATGAACTGCTGCCAGTCAACTGGTGCTTCCCTGTCTGCTCTTTTCCCTCATTTTTTGTCTTCATTTCTTACAGCAGTCTTCAGCAGCTTTCAAAATTATGTGACCTTTGTGATGATCTGAAAAGCACTGGCCACTTTTACTCGATGCCTAATCAATGTGGTGCTCTTTTATTTATTTATTTTTAAAGGAGCGACCAGGTTCTTTTTAACCTGTGCTAATTCTTTGTTTCTCAAAAGATGAGTTAAACTGTTGCAAGGTCTATATATAGGGATATTTGTTAATAAAGCCCACTCTTAATGCATTAAACTATAAAACATAAGAGATATTATGCAAAAATTACAGCAAAATCCAGACAGGCAATGCATGTGAAATTTATTTTCTCCTAATACAAACTTTGTTTTCTCTTGTATTTTTCTAGTGTGTAACACTAAGATACTGTGGGAGTTTTATTTCCAATGTAAAGATGTACCTAACTTCCATGGGAAGTTGTACATATGGATCATGGAAAAAGTGCTTCTAAAAAGACATTTCCCAGACTCTTCAAACAACACGAAGTCATGAGGATATATTATCCTTAATAACTTTTGTTTGTCCCTATAAAAAAGAATCTATTGCTAATACCCTGATTTTTGGCACTGGAAATAATGGACTAAAATACAATTCTATTTAATCCATAACCTATTCTGACCATGTTAACAGAGAAGTGGGGATTTTTTTATAAGAGCTTCAGTAACTAACAATTATTTTTTTAAATATGAGTCTATAAGGAACTAACCTTATAGCTTCCATCAGAATTTTAAAAGAAAAAAAATGGTTTCAGGTAAACCATGTTTGAGATATTTGTACTAGGTGATTGTTTTTAAAGGGTAAAACCTTTTGTTGATTCTTCTCAAAACATACTTCTTACAGAATCACATTTAAAAATGTACCTGTAGCTTTTTGAAATTATGACCCAATATACTTTTGGGAAGTCCTTAACTAATTAGAAAAAAAATGGGAGACAGCTTATATCTTTAAAGACAGGGGACAAGAAAAAAAAGCCCTACACAAACTCACACTAGATCTTCTTGTTCTCAGCTCTGATTGTGCAATAAAGTGCAATAAAGAATATGTTTTGAGAATTAAATATATTTAGAAATAAAAGATACAGCTCCTTTCCCAACCAGTTAAAGATGAGGCAGACAAGATGGAAAATAATCTGATGCAGTGTTTCTAGATAACAATAGACATGGATATCTCCTGTGCTGTCTGCAGTGAGTGTGTCCTTTGAGTGTTTAGCTAAGTTTCTTCCAGCCTCTACTGCACCCCAAGGTGATATTATATGATAGTCATAAAGACAACTCATCAGAATTTCTTCTCCTAACTCAGTTTTAAATAAGTCAAGAAGATTGAATCCAGGTGAATTTTTGGGATGGTAAATTAAGAGACTACTAAAATGAATACAATTAGTCTCTTGGAGTTCCTTACACATTGCAGTAGCTCTTCAGAGAATGAAAATTCTTGATGAGTTGCTGCATGAAGAATTTGTCCCATAGGTGATGGTGTGCCTATTGAATTCCATGTTGTTGTTAAAAAAATATATATATACATTTAATATGTTCTGCTGTTTAGATGCCCAACCTACAGAATCTGAAAAGGAAATTTATAATCAGGTGAATGTAGTGTTAAAGGATGCAGAAGGAATACTGGAAGACTTGCAGTCATATAGAGGAGCTGGCCATGAAATACGAGAGGTGAGCTAGAGCGCTACAATTGTGCACAACCTGTGGTTGTTCATTGTCTGATCTTAACCAAATACTGCTGGGGTTTAACTTTGCTTGCAGGAGCTGTTTTGGCAGAGCATGTTGTCTATTAAAATCACTGTCTTGAATTTCTGCTCTGGAATGTTTCTTTTTAACAGCAAAACAGATGTTGCTTGTTTCAATCATATTAATCCACATATATATTAGCAAATGATGCTTCTCAGAGTTTTTAGTGAATTGTTGCTATTGATTTTTCTTTGTATTCCCACATATGCTCTTTTTGAGTTAATAGTGAATTTGGAAAGAGCGTGGTGTGACTACAGTGCAATATTGAGTAGTGTTGGCATCCTCTTGTATGGTAACTGGAGAAGCCTGGTTTGGTAATCCTAACACAAAGGCATCTCATTTTCAATCCCTTTTAATTGACTTTTATTTACTAAAGTAGATGTTTGGATCAGAAGCAAAGTTCCTGTACAGAACGTCACTCCATTTTTCCTTTGTTTAAGAAAGGGTGGGATAAATACTCTCCCAACCCCCTTTCTTTCTTCCTCACATGCAGCAATGGGGGCTGCTTTGCTCCTGAAGGAAGGAGTTACTCACTGTAACATACCCTTAAAAAATAGTACTAGATAGGAGGAGTGTCTGCTCACTCCATATGAATTGAGATACTAATAGCCATTCAGCTTTGAGAGTTTTTCTCTTCAAGGAATTCATAAGGTAGGTTTAAGAAGGATAACTGTCACACAAAACCCTTAGGAGGGAAGATAGCTTACTTGTTCTTTAAGGAAGGAGTGTTTTCAGGGACAGGCTGTAGGATCAGGCAGGAATGTGTGCCTGCAGATCCCAAGGAGAAATGAGAGATACTCTTCTGAGAGGAGGTAGACATGGCAGGAAGGAAAGTTTCTAGGACCAGAGAGGAGTGTGCTGCAAGCCACAGCCCAGGGTTGGCCAAAACAGTTTTTGTAATCAAGAACTTGACAGTGAAAATGTTGCCGGAGAGTTATGAGCATTTTATTTGTGTTTTCTTAGTATATTTCCAGTTGCTAACTGGAGAGGTTGCATTTAAGGTATTCTGTGTCAGGGAAGTTTACTGCAAAGACAAAGCCTATAAATTTATCCCTCAAGGCTGTGGTATACATTATGTCCTGGCGGTGCTTTATGTTGTTGATTATGCTTAAATGTTCCTACTGTAATACTTAGCCTGAATTTCACAGCCATTTTTTTTCTTTGCAAATTTGGGAATTAGTGATAGATACCAACATTAGGATGAGGCTTTGATCGCTAAATTTTTTTTGCTTGGAGTAACCACAATAAAGTTGTTAATTTTAATTAACTAGATCTGGTTATGTAAATTTTCTTATCTGAGTAACTTGATTTTTAACCATTTCTTTATACTCTCTCCAAGCTGTTTTCCTGTTCAGGATGCTTACTTTCAACACAATTATTTAGACCTTTTTGGAACAGACATGGGTTAGTACATTCTTGTCTCTCAACTGAAAACTTCTTAGTAGGTAGATTTTTAATTATTAGCTCTTCAAGCAGTTGTTCTGCATAGGTGTTTTGGTTTTTTGTGTTTTGTTGTTTGGGGCTGTTTTGTCAGCAGTGCATCAGTTATTCCCAATCTAAGCATACTTTTCTTCTTTTTTTTTCTAATTTAAGGCAATACAGCATCCAAATGATGAGAAGCTGCAAGAGAAGGCATGGGGTGCAGTTGTTCCACTAGTAGGCAAACTAAAGAAATTCTATGAATTTTCTCAAAGACTAGGTGAGTAGAAAGGTGTTAAATAAAGGGGGTTTTTTTCTTCATTAATTAGTATATTTGGCATATTCATATGTGATCACATCTAGGTCAGCTCCTTAGTGGAAAAAAGCTCGTATTGCATAGATTCCTCCCATACACTGGATTGGATGACAGCAAACTTGCTTCAGTGGATACCTGAGAGGAGAGAGAGATTGGCAGCATACTTGTTACTCTTCCTGTACTCCTTTAGTTACTCTGGAAAGCAGTAACTAGCTGACTGACTCGAAATGAATGGACTAAATAATCAGAAATTAATTCTTTCAGTATTTTTGTTACCAAGACTATTTAAAAGAGATTGTATTATTCCTCCCTAAACACCAGAAATAATTTGATCTGGGGAAATGCCTGGTCTTGGTTCATACAGATGCAATACTTGAGATGGTGCTTCATGCCTCTTTTGAAACTCACTGATGTGGTGGCTAAACTGATAAAACTTATCAGACTTGTTTTTTCACCAGCTTTCTGTTGTTATCTCATTTTTTATCAAATTTATTAGCATAGCTTGTAAAAAATGTGTTTAAAACATGGAAACTTTGTGCAAGCAAGTTCTGCTATTTTAAATGGGTGAGGTATTTTTGTCAAGAAGATGAACAGGAAGTTAGATTATAAGTTTATCTTGAATAACGTGACTTGTGCTTACAGTTAAGTGCCTCTTGAATTCTGTCTTCTCATAAAGGCTGAAGTCTGCTAACACAGGTTATTGAAATGTGTTTTACACAAGTATTGCAGACAAAGCTTGAGTAAAACTTTTCAAGAAGGTTTTTTGGTGGCTGTCAGTGCTGATGAGACCTGGTACAGCAATTTGTAAGTAAATATGACAGCAGTGACACATAGATAAGCAATCAGTCAAGCCTCTTTATTATTAATCACCATGTATTTTGGCAGACGTATGTTTTAAGTCTAGCATGCAAATATCAGCCAATATTGATACAAGAAGCAGGTGCAGTTGTTTATTGCAAAATTGTCTCCTGTCACTGCAGAGGCAGGACTGCGAGGCCTGCTGGGAGCCCTGACGAGCACTCCGTATTCCCCAACACAGCACCTGGAGCGAGAGCAGGCTCTTGCTAAGCAATTTGCAGAAATTCTTCACTTTACACTCCGTTTTGATGAGCTCAAGGTAAGAGTTTGTAATCAAGAAGGCTGGAAAAAGAAGCCAAGTCTGTTCAGTGAAGCAGTCTGAGTTGTGTTCTATTCTGGAATAGAATGTGCAGTGGGTATTCAAATATCCAATATGCTTGGCTTGCTCTCCTGACCTAGAGTTAGATTAAACTGGAAAGCAGATGAAATATCATATTAGCTTTAGGCACTTGTTGTATTTCAGTTTATATTAATCATGTTTCTTCACCCAAATTTGGCATATCTCTTGGGATAATGCTGCTGCTTTTAGCTCATGTGCACCCATAGTCCAGCTATTTTCTTCCTAATGTGCAAAGAAGTAAGCTGAAATGATAATTAATTTGCTGGTCTGGTCCTTCGAGTCAAATTAGCAAAGTAATGTTTTTCAGCCTACTAATTTCCAGCTTTTATTTAGAAGACTGATCCTTTTCTTGTTCCAGTTAGAGCTTGTTCTGAATCTGAGAAACCAGAAAGCTTCTTGTTGTGGTTCCCAGTTCCCAACATGTCACAGGCCTTTTTGCTTCAGGAAGTTGAATGTTTTCTTGTTGGGTATATTATATTTTACAAAAACTTGTTCTAATATTTTTCTTGAATTTGTCACAACTCTCTTGCTTCTGTGTCTACATAGATGACAAATCCTGCTATACAGAATGACTTCAGCTACTATAGAAGAACTCTGAGCCGCATGAGGATTAACAATGTCCCAGTAGGTAACCCTTGGATGAGATGAAATGTAATCTTCTGCTACCACCTCTCTTCTCCATACACAGAACAACTAAACCCTTTCTTCTGTTTTTTAGGCAGAGGGAGAAAATGAAGTAAATAATGAGTTGGCAAACAGAATGTCTTTATTTTACGCTGAAGCGACGCCAATGTTGAAAACCTTAAGTGATGCCACAACAAAGTTTGTGTCAGAGGTAAGAGTATAAATTTATGGCTTGGATAATGTGCTTCAGAGCACTGCAGGGCCAGACATAATGGGGAACACAACTTCCACCATCTAGAAATAAAACTTAGGGTTTGAAGCCTCAAGAAATGTAACATGTCTTTCCCAGATGTTGTAGGGTTAGGGACTCCAGCCAGGCACTGTGTGTGTGTGTTGCCAAAAGCTAATGGATAGTGTCGCATCAGTAGTGATGACTTTCCTCAAAGAGGGAGGTGGGACAGGTAACTATTTTGCCTGTATTGTGATGGTGATATAGAGCAGAAATTTCAGAAAATTGAAAGGGAAACAGCTTGATTCTTTGTGCTTGAAAAGGAATGGAATTGAAATGTAGCTTTCTTTTCTCCTTCCCAAGACACTCTTGTTACACTGTGTAAAGTCAAGTATACTGCATTATTGCAAAAGGGAGGAGGAACCTGAACTGGAAAAGTATTTCAACATTTTGAGACATCCCTATTTATCCTTGACTACCCAGTCACTACAAGTATTGTGCTTGCCCTCTGGTAACTGTGATGATTTTTGGCTTACATGCAAAAAATGCACACTATTTCTTAGTAAAAAATAATTGTACTTTACATAATTAATACAAAGTTACATTTATCTTCTAATGGTTTTTTTGCTGAGTTCTGCTTTATACTTGAAATGCCTGAAGAAAATTGTCCTCTTGTTTTATGTTTTCTTTATGATATTTATCTGCAACAATTTTAAGTTTTACTATTACAGCAGATGAATATATTTGGCTATAGAAATTTTTGGTTTTGTAGGAGTAGGTTAGATGATTCCTTCAAAACTTTCCAAAAGTCAACCATGTTAATGGTGTAATTTTTTGACTACAAACAAGCAGGCAAAGCCTATGTGGTAGCCTTTCCTTTGTAAATTGCTAATCTGTATGGTAACATTTAAAAAAAAAACCAAGACTACCTGACTTACCATAGCTGTGTTGATGTTTTTAATTGCTCCACATTGCCATGCCAGCAGATAACTGGTTTGACTTAGGTTTTGTCGTATAATATTTCACAGTAATTGAATTGGAAACTGTTAATCTTCTTTTGCAGAATAAAAATTTACCGATAGAGAATACAACAGATTGCTTAAGCACCATGGCAAGTGTGTGCAGGGTCATGCTGGAAACCCCGTGAGTACAAACAGTGCTTGGGTTGGGTATGAGTCATCTCTCTATTTCAGACCTGACTAGTGATGCATGAGGTGAAAGAAATATAATCAGGGTAATTAGGAACTATGGTGTTTCCTTTTTATCAGCCTAGTTGTTTACCTTGACATGAAACCCCCTTGTCTCATTTTGCCAGCCACGCAAATCATGCAGTCTACTTTTCTGAACACATTAATATTTAAAAATAGAATGGCTATGGAAGCTAGACAACTTCTTGGCACTCTTTATAAGTGGTTTTCTCATGTATAATTCAGAGGAATAGACTATTTGAGCATGATTGCCTAGGGCCTCCTGAAAGTGGGGGCTGTGGGCAATGCAGGGGATTGTCCTTGCGGGCTGGCCCGGCTGATGGCTCTAACAAAATGACAGTGCTCCTCTCAGGGGAATTAAGAGACAACTTCTAGGCATGAAGGCAGTCAGTTGTCTACTGTACATTGAGAGGCACTGGGAGTATGACCAAAGTCAGACTAAACTTGGATTATTTTTTTAAATCTGTTTCTTCTGTGTTCTAAATAGTTTTCTATTGGTAAAATTATTTGGGCATGAGCTATGTCTTTTTCAGTAAGTTTCTGTCCAAATACCACAGGACATTTGTTTTGGAGTACATTAAGAGCTCCAAGCATTTATACTCTTACCCTTCTTAAGAAGGGACTGTTCCATTAAAAAAAGTAGTTAAATGTTGTCCATTACCCTGCCTTTTTTTTTTCCTAAGTCAGAAGTTTGGATGTGTATTAGAAGGTGGCAGGGAGAAGTGTAGGAAGCATTGGAGACCAAGTTAGTATGTATTGTTTTAATGTTTTTTGTCTCTGAAAAAATCCAAATGGTATAGCAGGATCCTGTTTTAGGTTTGAGAATTTTTATTAATCTTCAGGTAACTTTCTAAACGGTCATCTGGCTTTTGTCAGGTTATTGAAAGGAATAAAGAAAACTCTCAAAAGTTTGGGGTTGGTGGATTTGGTTGGGTTGGTTGGTTTGTTTGTTTTTTCTCTGAGGATTTGTAGTAGAATTTTTGTCTTTAATCTTATTTTGGGTATTACTAGTATGTACTGTTATCTTGTGTTTCATAGATAATAACCTGTGGTTTTGAATTACAGTGAATATAGAAGCAGGTTTACAAATGAGGAAACAGTATCATTCTGTCTGAGGGTAATGGTGGGTGTCATCATACTCTATGACCACGTGCATCCGGTGGGCGCTTTTGCCAAAACTTCAAAAATTGATGTAAGTTTACTGTTGCTAAATAATCTCCTGAGTATTTAAATTCTATGTAGGCTCCTTTTCTGTCTTCCAGGTTCTAGTATCAGGTATATACACTGGGTTGGTGCTAAACAGGTAGCCGTGAGCAAAAATATATCTTTAAGTAGTGAGAAATACAAACTAGGCCTTCGGATGTGCAAGTGGGTCATGAAAAATCTGGTTTTTATGTAATTCAGGTAGTTTCTAGAAATATTTGTAGACAGTGCTTGTGTTGAAAGATCCAGATCAGAAATGTAATGGCTGAATGTAATAATTCTTAGTGGATTTATGATAAACATATATTTTTGCTCATGGTTCCATTTTTTTAACGTTGATAAAGCAGAGTTTCATATGAAAGTTGCATTGTCTAAAGTTATCATAGAATGGTTTGCGTTGAAAGGGACTTTAAAGATCATCCAGTTCCAGCGCTCCTGCCATGAGCAGGGACACCTTCTACTGGACCAGGTTGCTTAAGGCCCTGTCCAACCTGGCCTTAAACACTTCCAGGAATGTGGCAGCCACAAGGTTCAAAGTCATTCTCCCTCATCTTATCACTCCATGCCCTTGTAAAATGTCTCTTTCCAGCTCTCTTGTAGCCCCCTTTATGTACTGGAAGGTGCTCTGTGGTCTCCCCAGAGCTTTGTCTTCTCCAGGCTGAACAGCCCCAGTTCTCTCAGCCTTTCCTCACAGGAAAGCCTTCTGATCATCTTCGTGACCCTCCTCTGGACTCGCCCTGGCAGGTCCATGTCACTCTTCTGCTGGGGACACCAGAGCTGGGTCCAACCCTGGCAGGTCCATGTCACACTCTTCTGCTGGGGACACCAGAGCTGGGTCCAGGTGGGGTCTTACAAGAGCAGTGCAGAGGTGAAGAATCTCCTCCCTCACCCTGCTGGCCACATTTCTTTTGCTGCAGCCCAGGACACATTTGCTTTCTGGGCTGCCAGAGCACATTTCCAGGTCATGTTGAACTTCTCATCCACCAATACCCCCAAGTCCTTCTCCTCAGGGCTGCTCCCAATCCATTCTCCACCCAGCCTGTATTTGTGCTTGGGATGCCCTGACCCAGGTGCAGGACCTTGCACTTGGCCTTGTTGAGCCTCATGAGGTTCTCAGCCTGTCCAGGTCCCTCTGGATGCCATCCCTTCCCTCCAGAGTGTCAGTAACACCACACAGCTTGGTGTCACCAGCAAAGTTGCTGAGGGTGCACTGATGCAGCTTTTTAAGTAGCTAAGCCAGTCTGTCGTAGGAAAATGTAGTACTGAAAGCTTAATTCCTTTCTAATACCCAGAAAATGTCTTTACACTGCTGCTATCTTAAAATATTTATTTTTGATCTTTGACAAACTGAATACAAAACATTCCTGTAAATTCAGAAGGTATTAGCATGGAAAAAACTAATTTTTTTAACTCCTAGATGAAAGGATGCATCAAAGTTCTTAAAGACCAGCCTCCTAACAGTGTAGAAGGCCTTCTAAATGCTCTCAGGTACTCCTCTTTGTTTCTTGGTTTGTTTTTTTTTTTTTTAATGTTTTGATATGAGTTTTCATGAATTGTTCAGGATATTTTCTTTATAGCAAAGTATTCAGTGACTCTTACAGGGAGAGGTGAATGTGATTATTGCAGGCTTTTCTTCCAATGTGTCTTGAGACAAGGATGTATGAAGCAGCCTCTGGGTTTTAAACCGGTTTGTGAGCTTGCAATTGTTCATTCTACGATAACTTTTTCTATGCATGCAGGTTAAGAATGAGTCAGTATGGCGTGGTAAGTAACTAGAAATTGTTCCTTTTGAGAAAGTACTTCAGGCACAAGTCTCTGTGTTTTGCTGTAGAATAGACGAGACAGGAATTTGCTACGTTGATTGGAGAAGAAAAACTAATAATGCAGTATATTAATCTAAAACCTGCTAATTTGGGCCAATAAAGCTGTATCTATAGTCAGTACCATGTTCTTTGCATGGGTGTCCAGCATTGGAGGAGTGGCAGAAAGTGCCAAAATGCGATAGGCAGATGAAGTCTTCGTTCTTGTCCTGACTTGGAAAAGTATCATTCCTTTGGTAACAAATAACTGTAACTGGGTGTTGTTACTCATGCACTTGCTTGGAATGTGGAAGCTTTAGTTTGTCTTGCCTGAAAGTGTCCGGTTGTGATTTATTTTCCTTATCTGCAGTGAAACTGCTTTAATTTCATTTGCTCTCTTTTTAATTTTTTTGTGTTATGAGGTGGTTAGTAGTGAAATAATGTGGTATTGTAGGTGGGTTCTTTTGCAAAGTCTTTTCAGATTATTAGTTAAAATAAAAAAAATCCATGCCTAATTTGAAACTTTATGTGATTATTTCCATGCTAAAATCATGTTCATCTCTGAACTTCATGTACATGACCAGTCTTTGAGATGGTGGTCAGTAAAAACACAGGCTTCCAGAGGGAAAATGCTGCATTATCATTTATTTTCTGACTAGTTTATTGTGATTGCAGCTGCAATGATCACCAGTCTTTACTAGTACCCCATTTTTTCCCATCATTGTTGACACCGTGAAAGTACCTGGAAGGTGTAGTTCGGTTCTCACTGCACCGAGCAGTGACATTAACTTTTGGTTAATTACACAACCACAATTAACTTAATGGTTAGCAGTGTAAATCCAGTCCCTGCTCTCAAAGCTGTTCTTTCCCTGCTCCAACCCTTTCCATGCATGGATGCTGTAATAGTCCTGGTTTTGTACATTTGATTGCTCATCTGGGTAGGGTATTTAAATCTTTTCTAAACCTCATTTGGAATTGTTAGAAAGAGATGCAGAGGTGAGCTGCTGTGTGCTTGTGTGATGAGAACAGGTTCAAGATGTCATCATGACAAATTAAGTCCAAATCTAAGTCTTTGATTCTGGAGGAACAAGAAGTTCTCTTGTTTTCCCAAGAGACAGATAATATGTTTCCAAAGCAAATGGAAGGTGGTATGGATTTTGGGGTGAGATCAGCTCTTTGTAATTTCAAATTCATCTGAGTACTGTAATCATGTTCAGCTTTTCCACATGGGCAGAATACCAAATGCAATAACTTTTCAGGATTTCAGAAAACCTTGGGCTTCATGTTTGTTGAAAGTATAAATTACCAAAAAGTGCTGAAATCTACAATGGTCTTAACTTCCGAACTAAAAAGTCATTATATATTTATCAAGTGAACAAGTGAAATAGTACTGCAGTTGTGGATAACAATGAAAGTGCTAATTTAACATGTTAAATTTAAATTACAAAATAAGTTTTTTTTGCTTTTAGATTAGTTAGGAAGGAGGATCAGGAAATTAATCATAAAAAAAGCGTGCAATGAGGATATATTTTAAAAATAGAGATAGCTAAGTTTTTTATAGTGATTTAAAAATGTGCTATTGTTCTAGAGAATTTTGAAAGGGGAAGGAGCTGAAATAAGCACGTATATGCTCTGTAGTTTTAGCAGCACAGTCACTTAACTAAGCAGCAAATTAAGCTGAAAAGTGGTTAAATCCATTGTCTTTGAGGGATCTTAGAAAGGTTTGGTCACTGGAAGTTTTGAAGAAGAATTTCTGAAGCTGCTTTATTTGAAGATGTTTCCTGTGGGCAGAGCCCTCAGCATTAGTCTGGTGGATAATTACCTGTCACAAGTGCTACTGTGAGTTTACTATGACAGCCAATGTCCAGCTGCGGCTTATTTTGAGCTCCCCTTGGTGCAAGGCTGCTGGGTTATAATTCTGATTGATAATAGCATTTTCTGATCAGAACGTCTGATTTGTGTTCTCAGTGACCATGGAGTGGGTGATGATCCATGGCTGAGGGTTTTGCTCTGGTGTAGTCAGGTTGAACCATAAACAAAAAAATTACACATTTGTAAGCCAAAGTGCAATAGCATTTATGCTCATCTTGACTTTATTTCTGTGTTTAGGTACACAACAAAGCATTTGAACGATGAGACTACCTCCAAGCAAATTAAATCCATGTTGCAATAACAATTACCTGGAATTCGCACCTGCTGTAGACAGTATTCTGCAATGACTGAGATGCACAGATTTTTTTTTTTAGTGATTGCAACTACTATCTCGTTCATTCTTGCTTTATATTTTCTCTCTTCCTGTTTACCTTTTTTTTTTTATCACTTTCTTGTACCTAAGTAAGCTCAGACTTCTTTTCTGTGCCAAATCAATGAAAATTATCAATTCTGGAAAGTATTTCTACTTCTCAGAATAGCCATCCTAAGTGGCAGCTAATTATGCGTTGCATTTGGATTTCTCTGTACTGGGGAAAGATTTGTGACTTGAACTAAATATTTTTAAACTTGTGGTTTTTTTCTTTTTTTGAAAAACTAATATTTAATATTGCTTCTTCTGCATGGCAAGACTGCCTACTTCTGCTATTTAAAAATCCCTTGATGACTTCATTTTCTATTGCAGCTTATTTTCATGTGCAACCATGAGGAAACTAAAAGCAGATTTGTTTAAATTAACTGTGTTTGTACAAAATGGTACCCAACACAAAAGTTTTTTTAAATGAGTAAAAACTGTTTTGTTTAAAAGTTACGTTTGCATTTTGACTCATTTTTGTAAGGATGTATGTTGTATGTTTAACCTTTAATAACTAACGTTAAACTGTGGTGTGTGCGTAGCAAAATTACGTATGCATGTTCATGTCAAATGATTGGCTGTGGATAAGATAATAAAATCAGCTTTCATTTTTCTAAGTGTGGTTTGATTTACCAGTATTTTGAGTGAGATGTCTTCGTGCTCTTTGGATTTTTACAAAAAAATAAATTTATAAATTTTATATAGTGAAAACTCTTCTGTTTCATTACCAGTAACCAGTTGTCTAATTCACTGATTTAAGCCTAGCGTGTTTTAGGGTTCTTACTCTTCACTCTGTGCTGCTTCCCTGTCTCCAGAATTATTACTCAGATAGGGTTTGTGGTGAGGAACTTGGTGCAATTCATATGGATCCCAGTGGACGTTGCTGATGAAGCTGCATCTGGGCTACCCTTGCTCCTCAGTACAGCCATCAGAAATGACACTGGGCTCTTTCCATACCAGGGGTGGGGAGATGAACTCCCCTGGCTCTGTACTGATGTGTACTCTTATGGGTCTAGGTATTTGTACTGTGTAAAATCTGAATAATCACAGCATACTAAATAACGTTTCTTCTTTGGGTAACAATTTATAGCAACAAGTCTTGCATAGGTTGGTGAAGAAATAAAAGCTCTTTTGGAGGGGAAAGGATTGAAGGGGAAAACATAGTGCCCTTCTGAAGGACCTTGGTAGTTAGATGGGCAGAGAGGAACTGTCTGAAATTCAGCAAAGGCAAATGCAGGGTCCTGCACCTGGGGGGGAACAGCACAGACTGGGGGCTGACCTGCTGGAAAGCAGCTGTGTGGAGAAGGAGCTGGGCGAGAGCAGCTCTCCATGAGTCAGCAGTGCCCTGGGGGCCAAGAGGGCCAATGGTGTCCTAGGATGCATCAGGAGGAGCCTTGCCAGCAGGTCAGGGAGGTGATCCTGCCCCTCTGCTCAGCCCTGGCAAGGCCTCACCTGGAGTGCTGTGCTCTGTTCTGGTCTCCTCAGGACAAGGCAGATGTGGAGCTCCTGAAGTGTGTCCAGCATAGGGAGTGGAGCATCTCTCTTATGAGGAAATGCTGAGGGAGCTGGGCCTGTTCAGCCTCAAAAAGAGGTGACAGAGAGGGGACCTCATCAACATCTGTCAGTATCTGCAGGGAGGTGTCAGAGGGTGGACCAGGCTCTGCTCGGTGGTGCCCAGCAATAGGACAAGAGGCAACGGGCAGAAACTGATGCCCAGGAAGTTCCACCTGAAAATGAGGAAGAACTTCTTCACTGTGCTGTGACCAAGCACTGGAACAGATTGTCCAGAGAGGGTGTGGAGTCTCCCTCACTGGACATTTCCAAGAACTATCTGGACATGATCCTGTGCCATGTGCTCTGGGATGACCCTGCTTGACCAGGGAGGTTGGACCAGATGACCCACTGTGGTCCCTTCCAGCCTTAGCCATTGTGGTATGCTGTGTAAACAGGAATTGAGAATGACTAGAAAACTGGAAAATGGTATGTTTTGCCCTGATGGGTAAACATTAGTGCTCCTCATGTGTTTGGTGCTGTTGTGATTATGTTTAACATGAGTTGTCAGCGTTCTGGAAAGGAGACTTGAAAGCTGCAGGCAATTGTGAGCCCCTCAGCTTTATTTGGTGGACAAGTAATGTTTTGTAACTTTGCATGCTGGCTCCAGATAGAACGTATCAATGTGACCGTGGTGGCTTTCCTATGGATACCCCTTCTGCACCATCAAGAAATGTTTTCCTTTTTATCTTTTGTTTGTTTGTTTTGGAAGGAAGAGATCTGCAAACTTGTAAATCATTACACTTGAAGACTTTGGAGGAGGTTCAGGTGTATTCTGGGTACCTGTGTGTCCATCTCTGTTAGACAGGGCAATACATTTTTTCTTTCCTGCCAAAGATGCTTAGGCAAGGTCTCTGCCGCAGAGAAGCCAACCCATGTGCTTTGCTGGCCACAGGAATAAAATACTCTTGCTTTGGTATGATACTACTCTAGTCCTTTTGACAATATCACAGTTGAATCAAGCTGATAAAAAACAAAATTGGATTTGTTTGGGGTTTTTAAAAAGGAAAAAAAAATATTTTCCCCAGAATCATGTGATTGTAACAAACTGTATGCAACCAACCCTTCTCCAGGGATCTGAAAAGGAAACTGTCTTCATCAGTTCATCACCTTGAGGAAAAAAAAGTATTTTTGTGTCATCCTTGTTGCTGCAAATACAGTTAAGGAGTAATAATCCCAGGAGGAGCAAATCATGCTCCTGTCCAGTGTTATTTTTGGGAAGTAAAGCTTTCTAAAAGAAATCTAATTTACAGAAAATGGATTTTAAGCACAGCTTGTGTATCTGACTTTTTTTTTTTTACTTCTGATCTTGTTGAAAAACACTTGAAACAGTAAATCAGGCTGGAGTGCTATTGTGGCAGAACCAGCCATACAGCAGATTCCTTCTTTGTCTTGTCTCTGTGGCTGCTGACTAAAACAACACAATTTCTTCAGTCGACTGTTTTGGACAGATCTTCCTTTCTGCCGCCCTGACAGCATCTTTGCTTTTAAACATCGTTGTTCTTGTGGTCTGAGAATAATTGGAGCTTTCCTTTATTTTCCTCTGGCATTTGTGTTTTGCAGTTTCTTTGGGTACACAGCTGGGACGGGAGATTAGAGCTGGCTTGCCTTGGAGTTGGCTGGCCCACAGCTCCACAAGCTTCCCCACTCATGAGCTTTCCAAGAAAACAGGCTCTTCCAGTGCACCAGGCATCAGCTGTTAGCAGTTTTGAGCTGCCACTGC
>NW_008246058.1:1251121-1294031 GCF_000691975.1 Corvus brachyrhynchos
CTTCACTTTATCTGTGCTGGTGGGCAGGAGAGCAGCGGGCAGGCGCACCCAGCACTAAGTATTGGCCACTAAACAGCCTCTATGTAAGTTTTGGGGGAAAATCTACACAGTTTGGATGGCTCCACCCTGTTGTGTGTGATAGCCTGTAATTTTGGGGGGCTGGGCTGGGTGGCACTCAATGGTTAAAATAAATGCTATGCTCAAATTAGCCACCCTCCCTGTGCTGTGAGCTGGTGTAACCAGCCTGTAACTGTTGTGGGTGAAAGGCCTTCTCCTTGTGGTGCTGTGTCTCTTGAGTGTAAACACTATTGCTCCCTTCTTGTGAGCCTCAGCTTCCAGGCACAGATGGGTCTCTTGGGGAAACATCTACTGTGGTGTATGTCACAGACAGTAAGGAGGCTGCATGGCTGACAGTGTGTGCCACCCCCAGCTCTGGAATGGTTCTGCAGTTCACTAGTACCAGCCTGCTTGAGTGATGTTGATTTTGGTTCCTTAAATTTCACTTCAAATTATGGAAATGTCTCTCCTAAAAAAGTGTCCTTTCCTGTCCATATCTTATGTTTATAAACCACATCAGGATTTCACTTTGCCAGAAATGCTGCCTATTTCCATGTAGTTTTATTATGATTGGAGCAAATCTGGAGAAGAGGACCCTGAAATGGCCTTCTTGCATGTGGACTTGGAGCATTCCTGTGCAAACATCTCATTCTGGATGAACTGTCCTCTGGCTGCTTTCTCCTGGCTTGCAAGGCCAATCCCAGCATGTCTTTTGCAGCAGGGATGTGATTACTCTTCAGATTGCTGCTTCACTAGAAGGCTGCTCATCTTCCTTTTCTTTGGGTTTCTTAAGTTTGATGTTGTCTTTCTGTCCCTGCAAAGACTTAGACTTGTGAAATAACTAACAAGGAGTAGTTAAGGCAGTTGCTGTGAGTTTATAGTTAGTTGTGGGATTTGAGGAGTGTGTCAATAGGAAGTTCACTGTGGTGTTCCCTGGTGCCACAACTTGTAGTCACAAGTCCTGCTGGATGCAGGAGGCATCCTTGAGGGTGCCTTTTTTGGCTGTGGTGATGGTGTTGCTTCTTTCTCAAAATCTTGAGAAATAACACTGTGAAGCTGCTTCTTTTATGAAAACAGAAAACTATCTCTAAACTACCAAGTTGTTTGCCCTTTCTTGCCCTTTTGGTCTTTTTATCAGATAAGCCTGAGGAAAGTTTTTTGAGCCCTTCTCCCAAGCCCAGTATAGTGCCTGCTGGCAGATCAATAGTAGCAGCTTGGGGGTAGTGGAGCAAGGACTAAAGCAATCCCAGTATAAAGTTCATGGTATCAGTTTGCATATGAATTTTGTAATGAATGCTGTCACACAGGATATTTAAAAACTGGATGATTGCAACCAACTTGTTGCCCTGGATCTGGCCAGTGATCTGCTTCCCCCTGTGCTAATGGCCCTTTCAGGCTGGTCTCATCCCTCAGTTTTATCACTGTGATAAAGGTGCCTGGACAGGGTTACCTCTTCTGCCAAGGTTACAACAAAGGGGGCTGTATCCGGTGAGCACATCTAGCCAGGAGGTATCACCTGGTCTCTTACATCTGTTCCATGCTGTGGACTCTGTCACAGCTACAGCAGTGAGAAGCCGGCCTTTGTGGGGTTCTAGGGGACAGTGGTGAAGCTATCAAGCTACTGCAGGTGTGTTACAAATTACAAGACTTGGCCAAGTGGTAGAATTGAGCTTTCTCAAGGGGATCTGCCAGATTAAACACTGTTCTTTCTGAAGGTATACAAGGATACTGCATGCTGCAGATAAAGTCGACACTGCTGAATTGCTTGAACTCTTGGATGTTTTATTATGTGGATTCACCGCTGTAATTATTTCACCAGCAAATGCTTGAGTGCAGCTGGTAACAGGATACATGGACTTGGTGAGTCATGAACATGCCTGCCGAGGTTGCCCTTGTATGTGAGTGGTCCTGGAGCTCCCAGGGACACGCTTACTTGAAGGCTTTCCTCTGTTGCCCTGCTCAGTCATGTCTGTGTTTCACAGCTACAGCTACACCCAAGACCCTTTGTCTTCCTTTTGAAAGCATTCATCTTACCTGTCATATATGGAAGTGTGTTGGTGCTGTTAGTTATCTTCCATGTGCTTCTAAGAAATTATTGAGGACAGGTCTTACGATAGCTCCTGAGACCTCAGTTGGTGCAAGAGGAGTTGGAGAAATTCAGGAGATGTACTTGTCTTCTCGCCCTCAGCAGTGTGCTGTGAACTGCAGCGGTCTGCTACCCCCTGCAGGCTCCTGCCCCAGGGCCCTGCCTTCCCTGCTCATGCTTGAGCCCTGTCCCAGAGCCAACGCATTACTGCAGGGATCAGGGGTGTCCAGTAGTTGAGGTGAGGAGTTACAAGCACCTGGTGACCGTGATGATTAAGTGAGATACAGGAGTGCTGTGCCCTATCCTGGTTCCTGCCATGGGGTTCCCTCCTTAGAGGTGGCAAATTCCTGTTGATCCCAAGGTCTCCAGAGGAATGCTTCTGTGCATTCTCCCCTTCCTTGCCATTCAGGGTGTGTCACTGATGTCCCCATCCTCAGAAGCAGGGAGAGCTCCTGCTGCAGGTAACAGAGGTGGCCTCTGTGGTCATGGGAGTCTAAGACAACTCCAAGTCAGAGCTGGTCTGGCAGGAGCATGTATCTGGCCTGATCTGTGGCCTGACCCATCTCTTCCTTGGATGCAGTAAGGAAACAACTGAGCTGCTTATTTTGTCCTGGCTCCCCGTATTCCTGCATTGCGTGATTTCACATGTGCCTATTGTGTCAAAGCGATGCTTGAACATTGGCCAAATGACGGGCCAGTGTCCAGGCTTGGGAAAGGAGTATGTGCACACATCCAGCTCATCCAATGGGCTGGAAACACACCCATCATGTGAAGGGGCACATGAGATGTGTCCAAGTGCAGGGTGGAGGGAGATGAGATGTTGCAGTATAAAACTGATGTCCCCATGGCCAGCTATGTGACCCCTGATCAGCATTGGTGTGATTAAACACAGCGTGGGAGTGCATTACTGAAACATGTGAGCTTAAGTAATGTGGCCATCCTAACTGTGCTCTTTCTGGCTTTAAAGCAGTTGCCTTTATCATCTTTAGTACCCTTACTGTTGTTTTTAAGGTGATGGGCTCTACATTCAGTACTGTACATCTTTGAAATGACTTGTAGTGCCTGAGAGTGAAATACCGCTTGGAGGCCCAGGCTAGAGATGGTTTCTGTGTGTGGCATCTGACTGACTGTTCTGGCTAGAAGAATGATGATTTAATGCCACTGGAAGGAAAGTTGGCTGATGTCACGAGGAGTTTTGTAACGCTTCTCTTACGCTAACGTAAACATCTTGCAAGAGAAGTGGAAGGGGGTGGCTCCTTGGAGACATTTAATCTGGATTGAATAAAGGGCAAGAGGTGTCCATTAGGAAATTTTACTGCACTGAAGTGGCCCAGACTGACTGACAGGTCTTTTTCATCTTAAATTGAAATTTGCACTGGAAATTATGTTTATGAGGTGTTTCTGCATAGGCAGTTCGAGGTGTCAAAATCCAGAAGCTGGAAAGAGTTGGACCAAAACATCCTCCACAGAGCATCAATAATAACTGAAAATATAACTTTGGCTGGAGTTGCAGAAAGCTTTCTTTTGTATTGCATAAACCAAAAATTGCTCCCAGAAAAGCTGCTTCATGTTGGGAAAGAGAAAGCAGCCGTCCTGAAGATGGCAGTGATGCTCTTCTCAAACAAGCCCTATTTACTGGCTGAGCGCCGCTGTTCTTTGAGAGCAACTGTCCCGCCCGCAAACTCGCCCTCCTATACATTACTGCAATTTTACTGTTGCCTTCAAAGACTCAGTGATCCATTGCTCTCTTTATTTCTCTCCCCATTTTGACACATTAACACAACTTGCTTCATGCTCTGGCTTTGCAAATGAGGAGCAATTGAAGCAGGAACGTAATTGTGTGTCTGCTCTCAAGGAGGGAATGTGTTTCGAAACAGAACGGTCCTGGACTCCAAAGTTGTGCCTCTGCTGATCTGCAAGTCTCTAAAGGATTTTGAAATATGCTGTTAATCAAAAGCTAATTAAACATTTTAATTAGTTTTTACAGAGTGGGTTTTGTTACGGAAGGCTCTGTTTAGGTCCTTGTCATGGGAAGCTCTTGCCCGGAAAGCAGAGCAGGAGGGTTTCAGTCAGGTGCTTAGCTCAAGGACATTCAGCCTCACAGACCATCATCTTCAGCGTCTGTCCCTCTTCACCTATAGCCAGGAGAGCTGTCTCTTGTCAATGAGGCTTTGGGAATGATGCTGTTCACAGTTCAGCAGCTGCTTCCCTCCACCCAGAAGTTGCTCTATACGTGGCCAGCTCACGGTCCCTCCCATGCTTTGGACTCGTATTTACCCTTCAGGTTTCAGGTCTGAGTCCTGGTCTCTGCAGCCCCAAACAGCCCCCCAGCACAGGGATGGCTCATCTGGGGCTTGGATCTGGAAACTCTTAAAAGAGTGATCTGAAGGGAGACCAAGCCTACCCCATCTGCTCTGGGGATAGATTTCTTCTGGAGTCTAGGAAAGCTGGAGATCAGACCATAGGAAATTTCTGTGGTCTGAACCTAGATCAGCATTTCAAGCAATTACTATGAAGTCCTCTGTGCATCTGTGTGTGTACATCTATCTCATCACCTTCTGTGCCACTCTTGTCAGCATTATAAGGTTACAATTAAACCTTTGCTGCAGGTAAGGGAGGAGCTGATACTGGGCTCTGCAGGGATTTCTTTAGCCTGCTACATCTCCCTCCTACCCCTGGGCTGGGGCTTTTGCTGGATTCTTATTCCCCCCAAAAAATTTGGTGTTTTTGTTTTGTTTGTTTTGTGTTTCAAACAATGTCAATAACAACAGCCACCACATCTTGAGACTACATCCAGTGCAGGGAAATTTCTGGGGTGTGATTATCCTGAGGCTGAGAATATCCCACACTCAATTTCTCCTGTAAAGGAAGAGTCTAGCTCTCTGAATCTTCACTACATTTTCGGGTCTGAGCAAGCGGCCAAGGCTGTGCTGAGACGTCCAGAGAGTGACTCGGAGGGGCTGTGTAAGGGGATCGGAATTCGGTCAGTCTGCGCCGCTTCCTCCTCAGCAAGGCGCTGGAGATGGAGGAGGGCTGCTGGGGCCAAGCGCTGGGCTCGGTTTTGGGGATGCACCGAGGAGTGGCGGGGGCAGCCCCACTTCAGACATATCCTGATGCTTTTATAAACCATGCAATGCCTGAGCATCAGGGAGCAGGGCTCTGGACCTCAAACAATGTCTGTGTGACCCAGTCACTGATGAGATCTGAGACACCCTTTTTAAGGAGACTTTTGTGCAAGGATAACAGATATGCTGATAGGCGCAGTGTAAGCTCTAAATGGGGAAAGCAGACAAATATACATTGCGTGAGTTTCTGGGGATGCTAATGGAACTGTATTTCTTCTTCAGGAGTGATTTGGCTGCTCAGCAGTTCTGTCACCTCTTCTAATCAACATCTTGTTGCCAGAAATGCCCATTTCTCAGCAGACAAACAACATCAGTGCTTGCCAAACCTCAGGTTTCAAGCATGAGATTTGGATTTGGGCCAGGAGGAAGGGCTTGTAACTCTTTAGTAGCATCACTGGAAGATCAGAACCAATCAGGATGCAGAGCAAATGCTGCTTCCCACCCCATCAGTGTCTGTTAGTGCTGTTGACCATGAGGTGCCATCTCACAGAGGAGTAATTCTTCAGGAAAATGCACAAAAATAATGTGAATTTTTCATAGGGAGTCTTGCACAGTGAACAGCAACACCAAATGGGCTGCCCAGGATTGGTGTTGGTAGATTTGCTGAGTCCCACAGGAATCACCCTCCTTTCGCTTTTTTCTTTTGCTGTCTGAATGCAGCCACCAGAGAAGCTCATTAGGCTGGCTCAGCCTGTGCAAGTGCTGCAGTGGGAGTGTGTTGTGTTGCACGGTCTGTACCAAAGTCAGGCTGTTGCTCCCAGCATTCCAGCTTGTGAGGGGGTGTGCACAGCCCCAGCTGGCTGGCACCAATGCTTTGGAGGTAGTGGCACACCATGGTGGCGTTGTCAACGTATGTCAGTGCTGCCACTGTACCCCTTGCCTGTTGGTCAAGGCACTGCCTGGAGTGCTTTGCTTGCCATGCTTTGATCAGCTCCACGGGCTTGGCAGATCCTAAACAAACCTGTCTGCTCCTCTTCTCCTTCAGTTCAGCCGTGGCTCAGCAGCGCCCCAAAAGGAGCCCCATCAGACGCGTTTGTCTGGGCATCTCTGCTGAGGCTCCCTGCTCTCTGTATTGGTGCTGTCTGACTTGCACAGCTCAGGTATTTCTGTACCTCCTTCTTGCAGAGAGAACACACTCACCCTTGGTGAGACAGTGTCTGTAAATCTGGCACAGCCTGCAGCACGTGGAGGCTCTCACTAGTCCAAAATCCTGCTGTGTGTGACTGGACCAGCACTGGCTGCTCCAGCACATCTGGTCTGGCGCCTGCCCTGTGCGCTGCTGTATTACAGAATCATAGAATTGTTTGGGTTGGAAGGGAGCTAGTTCAGCCCCCCTGCCCCTCCTACTAGATCAGGTTGCTCTGTTGAACATAGCCCTGTGCAGCCTGGTCTTGAACACCTCCAGGGGTGGGGAGTTCACAAGCTCTCTGGCCACCTCTCTGCATACCTGTGGCATTCCTCAGCTTGCACCTTCTCCAGGGATGGGGGGGGGCTTGGGGTGGTGGTAATATTGGTGGGCTTGAGCCTATAATACCCAAGAAATTGCTAGGTGGTGTAGACAGAAGTTTGTGGTTTACCATTAAATTCCTTTGGTGACCTGCTACAGCAAAAGAGCACACGTTTGGGCGGGAGTGAAACCGTTCAGTGTTGAGGTTGTGGATCTGAGGACCACGATCAGCCTTGACTGCTGTAAGGAATACCTTTTGGCCCTCCTCTGTATAACACCAAAACCCAACTGCTTCCACAATAAAGCACTCCCTACATTCCTGCCTTGGCAGACTGAAAGCAGAAGGAGCTGTAACCTGGGCACACAGTGATGTAATGTCGTGAGGCTTTTGTATTGACGAACCCAGTCAAGGTTGCAGAGCTCTTGCTTTGGCCATTACAAAATGGGTGGTGAAAATGAGTTGGAGAAAAAAAAAGCCCAGAACAATAAATGGATCCAACACTGTATGGAAGAAAGAGAATAAAGCAGACTGCACATTAATAAAGTTTCAGAGATTTGAATAGATCATACTGTATATCAATGAATCCTATGGTCTTCCCTTATTGCTTTATACAGTCGACCTGTAAAAGTGTTAAGGCTTGGGTCTCCTGCAATGGGAAGCTGTTTTCTCATTCTACCTTTCTTATATGCTAGAAAAACACTTTAGTATAGTTTGCAGTGACTAAGTTGTATATTTATGTGTGCGTATAGGTATATGTGCATATATAAACCCCAGATATTTGTAATGGACAAGCTATTAATTGCAATTCCTGGGAGAGAAGAAAAAGGTAGCTATGGTAATTTTTGCCTGTAACAAAACATCTGGGTTTAGATAATAATATATTTCTATAACTACTGTAGAAAATCAAATGTTTGTAGCAAGCAAAGTATATGTTACAATTGCTTTTCTAGGAATTTAGGCGCTGCTAAGCTCCCTCAGACCTGCAAGCCTTCTAGCCCAGGATTTTGACAATGACCAGAGCAGGGCAGACCAAGGGTGTTCCAAGAAACCCTGCAACAAGCAGTTAGGTTATCCTTTATCTCACAAAAGTTTCCATTCCTCCCCTTCCCTCTGTAATTAGAGGTTAACTAATGCCTCTCAAATCATGAGAGTTTACATCTTTCCTCAGACTTCATTTCAAAAATAACATTCAATATTTACTGCTGTAACTCTGGTCATGCTCATTACTCATCAAAATGTCTAATTGTGGTTGGAGTCTTGCCAGGGCTTTGTTATCTTTCAGTTTCATCCCATTTTCCTTCTGCATGATAATCTAAGGATGGGTGAGAGCTGTAGAATGACCAAATAAAGAATGGTAAGAGTTTCTGGAAATTACTGGAAAACAATAAACTTTTTCTCTATATAGTTTTTCCATTTCATGTAACATGCTGTTGCAGGAGCACAAAAGCACGACAACAACACATTTTTGGGATTATTTTCCATCCTGATAACTCTGTGTTGGTGGCAATCCCAAAGCATGTTACCCAGAGCTGGCCCTTTCTGATGGAAGCTGCAGTGTGCTGCTGGCTCAGAGCCACCTCAGGTGCTGGGGTCCAAGACCTCGGCTGGACCAGCCCCCTCCTCATCCTTCTCATGTGCTGAGGGTGGTGCTTGAGGGCAGAGCTGCAAGTATTGCCCTGCAGAGAGCAGACAAGGGGACCACTGGTGACCCAGGCACGGAGCTGCTTGGGCACATGGGATTTTGGAAAGATTGGGCACAGTGTGCTGTGGAACCTGTGCCATCTGAGGCAGGTAAGTTGTGCCAGTATGGAGGCAGATGTGGTCCTGGTAGCTGATATAGCCACTTTTGGCATAGAGGGGAAGCGGAGTCAGACATAGAGCTCAGCTTCATGGAGGTGCTCAGTGGGCTGCACACACCCGTGTGCCTGGGGATGTGTCTCCGGTCAATTACCAAGGATCATCCCTGTGCTGAAATGGGGCACAGAACAGCCCACAGCTGTATCTGATTTTCCTGTGAGCCACAGACTGGGGCTCTGTGTAAAGGTGAGAGCAGCCTCATTCCAGCCTCAAGGTTTGAAGTGGCGATGGTTCACTGCAGCTGGCAGCTCGCTGGAGCACAGAGCTCTTCCAAGACGCCTCGGTCCCTCTGGGATTAGCCCCATGGGAGCTGGACTGGTGTCTGTGCCTGGCATGCTGATACTGGGATGAAAGCAAGGCGCTGGAGAATGAAACAGGGCTCTGGTGGGATGATACCTCATCACAGACTCCCTGTCTGGAGTTAGTGACGGATGAGATCCTGCTGATAAACTATCTACTGTGATATTATCAGGATGGATCTTAGTGTTAAAAGCTGGTTTGATGTAGTGGAGTTTAGTTTCTGTCCTACTCCTATCAATGATAAGACAGTGATGTTTAGCTGGGATAAATACTCTGCTGTATCCTGCACCCAGGGCTTTTTTTCCCCCTTCATTTGTATTAATAGCAGGCATTATTATAAATGTATTACTGTGTTCAGGAGGGAATTAGGAAACTAGCAGTCAAGAATCTCTCAGTGTGTCTTGTAAAAGGGAGGCAGCTTTTGCTCAGGCTGAGTCAATATTTAATCTTGGATCCATCCTTTCCTGTATCTGCCTCTGTGGTCAAAGCTGCTGAATAGATGGGAAAACAAATTTAAACTTCCTTTGGAAGTTTAGTGAGCATTGAGTAAATATTCTGTTCAGTATGGAGGAAGCTTTGCATTTGGAAGAAAAATTCATAGGCACTTTCCAATGTTGATAGGTGGATCTTCAAAAAATAAAGCATCTTTCTAAAAATCTGCTAAAAATACTGGTGTGTTTATTTCTATTTGAGCACAAATGAAGGTGTCTCAGGACCTTTGATTTAAAGATTGAGCAGTCACACTGCTAGGAATTGTAGAAAGGGGTAAAAAATAAGAGAGCAACTGTTCTGGTGATCAGATCAATGTGATTATTAGTTACAAATTGGGATACAACATGGAATGGAAGAGACAAATGAACTGGAAGAGCTGACTGGTCATAAAACAAAGTTTTTCAGAAAAGATATCCTAATTCAAAATTTAGTGGTCCCCAGGTGGTATGATTTACAGGAGGGCTGTGTGTCCATATAGCAAATTTTGGAAGTCTTCCAAAAAGTGGGAAAAATCTGTGTGGCTCAGAACAGACGAGCCTCAGAGGTGAGGAACGATCTCCCAGATGCCTCGTGACCCCGTGGGCTGCCTCCACAAACACTTTAAGGTAAAGAGAGGCACACAGGTCAGCTCTGGAGGGGGTGCTCAGAAGTGAAGCTGAGGCTGTTCGGAGTGGTGGTTTCATCTCATCCCAACCATTGCTTAAGATCACACTTGTTCTTCAGGCTTCGGTTATTGCTCCAGCAGCAATTTATCCGAATGAGCAAAGAGCCCCACGCTCCTTTCCTTCAGCTGCAGATGATTCAGATCCTATTACTGTCTCTGACGACGTGGAATGGCTCCTTGTCGGATTCATTGCTGGTGCTTTCCTGCACGCGAGCGTGGCGGCTGATGCAGTTGAAGTACAAGGCTTTGGCCTCCACCCCCAGCACTCCTGACAGAGTGGCTGAGGTAGCACATAAACCCATCCTCATGCATTTAGATGTCTTCATCAGCAGAGAGAACCATTTGGGAAAGAGACATTTAAAAATCTCTTTGTTGAGTTTATAGGTTCTTTAAAGCCACTTAGTCATTAGACAGCAGGTTAAAATTAGTCCATACAAGATGAGGCATCAACAGAGTCTTTTCCCAAAGCTCCTTATTAGCATTGATTTTTCAGTCAGGAGAAGAGTCGGGTAGTGGAAGATTAAATTAATGATGCTGCAGTTGGTACAGTTTGGCGGAAATGCCTGGCATCTTGTGCGGGGATCTTGTCACGTGTTTTTTCACAATACAAAACCTGAAGATTCAGCAGCAAGAACACATAAAGGTCATTCTCATTTTAGGGTGTTATTTTGACTGCTGTGAAAACTATTTTTCCCCCTCTGTCTTTCATTTCACTGCTAAGATGTGGATGATATGACACAATCCTCATTTTTCAGAACTTCATTGAGATAATTTCCTGATGATTGTGGCCTTTAAATTGATCCAAACACTTAGAAATAGTAAATTGATTCTTTCAAGAAAATCCAGTAAGAATGATAATATTTTTTTTTGTTTGGTTGCTTGGGGTTTTTTTTGAAAGCCTCCTGTGAGGGAATGCTCTGCAAAATGGTGTGCTGGAACGAGGGGATGCATTCCCAGTCCTTCTGTCTCACTGCTTGGCTGTTGCAGACCAAAGGGCTGATGTAACATCTTGAAATTGATGGGACTTTTTCTCCTGGCATCAGTGGGCAGCAGAGAGGTGGGATGGGAGGAGGCAGCCTGGCCAAGGCTGGAGCACGCCCTGGTACCTTCAGGTATCTTTCTCTCCTTGTGACTATGGGAGAATCAAGGGGCTGTGGTCAGGTGTGTCAGATCAATCCACAAAGGCATAAATCAGGGGGGAATGGCTTTAAACTGAAAGAGAATAGGTTTAGATTAGATATTCAGAAGAAATTCTTTATTCTGATGGGTTTATTGCTGCCATTTTCTGAAGGGCAACACTTGAGTCAGCACAGGTGCAGATATAAACTCATGGCACACACCCTTGGGTTGTAAAGTGTCTGCAAGACAAAGAAGTCACAAAATTCTGGTGTAAATATACCCTGACATTTTCCATTTTCTTTTTTTCATTTTCTTTTTTGGAAGCAGCAAAGACTGGATAGCCTGAAGTCTGTGTACTGGTGGTGTTAAGTGATTGGACCATAGAGCTTTATTAAGAAAAACCTGAAGGCCAGTTTGTTTTGCACCAGTGAAATCACCAGAACTGTAATCTTGTGCAAAGTTGTAATTATAAACTTCTTAAATGAGAAACAATGATGACAAAATATTAATCATGATCTTTGCCTGACAGTTGACCAGTCATCAGTGTTTTCCAAAGACATTGTCAAAGTCCTGCTGATAAGTGAGAAGTCCTCTTCTGGATTGTTTGTTTTTCCTTGAAGCATTTCACAGGCCAAGTTCCCATTCCACAGGCCAGTTCCAGCCCATCACTGGTTAGTCCACACCTTACAGGCTGCAGACCACTGGTTGGGGATTGGACTAGTGCATCCTGTGGGAGGGAGATCTCAGAGGCTGTGGGGGGACTGATGAGGTGACTCCTCTGAAGGAGCTGGCCTGAAGGTGACCATGGAGGGGTCGCAGTAAGGAGCCAGCTCTGTTTGTTGATGGTCAGTGTGGTGTTGATGTGCTGAGCCCTATGGGGGTGGGGGCCTCTCTGAAGAGAGGGGACAGTAGCTAAGGAGAATTAGAAGGAAGGAGAGACTGGAAATAACAACTGTATCTCCCCTTTTAGTTATTTCTTTATGTCTTCAGACTCTCTTTTAGGGGGATTATGCAGGTTTCCAAGCCCAAATTTTGCCTTGTGGGAAAAAAATGTGTCCAATTGTTGTTTCTCTGGATGCTAACATGCCAAGCTGGGGTCCTTGAGGAAGATGTGACTGCCTGTCACTGCAGCTTCTTTAGCTCTCCTTCTGCCTCTCCCCAAAACCATGTGTTTGAGCACTGCAGGAACATCATGTCATCAACACTGTAGCAGCCAGTTGCTTCATTCTAGTTGATGCCATCATTTCATAAATCAGATCAGAAGACAACACTGGGTCATTCTGTCCTGACTGAAGTGATTAAATAGATCTGTGCTATTAACTGCAGTTATCTTCTGAAAATGTTGGACTTCCTGCCAAGATCTTGCCATGAATTAAATAAGCATCTGCTGGCTGAGGATTCAAACTCCGGATTGGAGGCAATCATTTGTAACTCTGAAATAAAAACCCTTGGACCACCAGATCCTTCATCTTGCTGCCCCTTGGTGTTGTACTTCTGCACAGAAAACTCCTGTGCCCAGCAATTTTGTACCATCTTTATGGTTTCTTTCCAGCTGAGATATCACATAGCTGACAGTTGTTTATTAGGAGGCAGTGGTGGGGAGAAAGAAGTTCTAAGGAAATTAAATATTCTTTTAAAATGGCAGATCTTTTTCTGCACATTGACTCTGTTAAGTCAGTGGCTCCCTTAGACATCTGGCAAGTATTTTGATTCTGTCTGAGAGATTTTGGAGGAGGAAATAACCTTGGCACTGGCGTTAAATGTAGTAAGACAAAACCTAGAGGAGAAGAAATTGCTGCTCTAAGGAGGGAGAATATTTGCCGCATTGCAAAATGGCACAGGGAGCTTTTACTGCAGGCTGAGCTGGGATTAACATCCCTGCAGCAATGTTTTGAACTGCCTCCTGATTGTCTGGAGATCGCTCAGGACCTGCCACCCCCCTGCCGCGGCAGTGCTGGCCGTTAGCATTCTTCATCCACAAATGGATGCTGAATCACACATCGGCCCTTTAATAGTTCCCTTTAGGATCAGAGGACATAAAAGATTAGGAAAGTTGCAGTGCTGTAATAAAAGCCACTGGGGATGTTTGGTAAGACAAACTGTTAGAGGTTTTCTTCTACATAAGTAGTCTGTGTGTGTATATGTATATATATATATATATATATATATATGTGGGTGTGGGGGTGCGTGTGTGTGTGCACATAATGTTTGCTTCAAATGAAGTGCACAGACAGAAAGTGAAAGCTTACTGTCCTCTTCCAGGTCAGGGAAAGACCTCTGATGTTGCTAACATGTGAAAACACAATCAATGCTGAATTTTGTGTATTGGGTTTTATTGTTTTCTTAGGATTGCTTTGCAGCCTTATGAGGATGCAGCAGAAATAAAATGCAGAGTCTTTACAACTGAAATGCCCTTTATATTGACAGTGGAAAGGCAGGGCTCCCAGCTTTTATTTCCCTTGGAATTTTGAATGTTATCTCGCCTATTGCACTAAACTTCTCCAAGATCCAGTTAACTTTATTGCTGCAACACGAATATTCCCCTGGTGCTGTGAGGCTGCAGGAAGCAGGTTAGACTGGTGGGACAGGAGGGGAAGGACGATTGCGTTGTCTGGCCTGTGCCTGTGTCCTCACCTGTCACTGTTCCAGAACATTTGCTTTATTTACCATTGCCTTTGCTTCCAGTGGAAAGATTCAAAATTGTTGATATTTGGAAGAGCATGTTCACTTGCAGGCTGTTAGGCATAAGGTCATTGTCACTCAATTCCTGAAGTGGTTTAATGGCAAGGTTCAGCTAGGTTTGCTGGGTTCAACTTCTTGTTTGTAAGGGTGTCTGCCTTAGGAAAGAAAGAGCATCTCCTGGAGCATAACTGCAAGAGCAGCTCAGCTTTGGAACAACCACCGTGGGGCCTGGGACAGATGAGGATAGTAAATCCTCCCGCCTGCATTGTGTTAAGGGAGTTCTTCCACACGTCCTGCAGCATTATCCTCTCTCTCCAGGTGAGGATTTTCCATTTGTGAAGGTAAGAGTGCTGAGCTGTGCAGGACACGTTTCTTTCCTGTTAATTCAATGCTGTGCCAGGAGAATTGGCCCCTAGTGGGCTGGTGTCAGTGGCTCCAGGCATTTCCCCTCCTGGCACGTTGCAGCCATATGGACACAAGGACACACTCCACTCTCACAGCCGGCGGTTTTGCTGCAGCTGACTTTTCTTCCCTTTAAACTTTTGATTGCCTGAGATAATACTCGAGCTCAGAAGCAGTGTGGCAGTGGTGATCCTTTCCTTGTTGGCTGTAAGAATTTATTTGCTTGTTTATCATCCACCCTTGTAATACCTTAAACCCAAGGTCAGGACAAGAAAAGATTAAAAAGCCTATTTTATAGTCTCATGTAAATACCAGGGCCATCAGTGGCATTATCCCAGTAGGATGTTAGACCTCAAACTCATATGTTCTTGTATTTTTGCATAACTTTGTCAGTGTTTCCTGGGAGTGAAAACTGTTGTGTCACATCCTCAGCTGCTACGAACTGGCATGATGCCACTGAAGTCAAAGGGGAAACAATAATTTACATCAACTGAGTTTTCTGGCACTGTGAAGTGGTGAGGAGGGGACTCAAATGGTTTCCCCCACGTGCCCTGTACTGAGTGACCTGCTGTGTCCAACTTCTGCATGGGAGATTTATGATTTTCTTCTGCTGCTTGGCAGTTTCAATCTAATCCCTTTTCTCCACTTCTTTCTGCCAAAAGCAAAATAAAAGAAATTAGCCAGGACTCTATCACTCTGGATGCATCTCAAAATGCCTTGGAAATAATGTTACTGCATTCTAGTAATATTTGGGGTGGATTTTTTCCATCCATGGTGTATGGCTACTAATTATGGGTTTTTCAGGCAGTTGCAGAGGGCTGTCTGTGGGAGTCAGGAGTACTGAGCATTCTAAAGCAAGTAATTCATCTCCATTACAATTTGGGGTGACAGATGTTGTTTTGTGAAATATGGCAAAGAACCCCAAAGTTCAGTGGGAGATGGAGGCACTGTTTTTGCATCAGGGTTTTTAACAAAGAAGTGAATATATGGATGGCTGTGGGTAATTTCTTTTTTTTTTTTTGTTCACCTGTTTCTCTGGTTTATCATTTACACATCATCTCCAGTAAAGTTCCTGGAGAAACTTGTTTCTTGACCATGGAATTACTTTTAACCACTTATTTATTTCCTTAAAATCATTCATCTACCAATTATTTTTTGCTGCTTCCTCCTCTCAGTTTTTCTGCTTGCCACAAACAGAGTCATTCCCAACCTCTAACATTAATGATATCCAAGGGTAAATATGAATTTGGTGCAAATTTGCCAGATTATTACTGATTTCTCTGGGAGAGAGAAAGGAGATCATTACTCATGAGCTGTGAGGGTTCTTTAGCCTTTTGTATAGGTAAAAGTGCTTTTTTTGTGGGCCCAGGTACCACAGTGATGGAGCACAGATGGGGCTTGGACACAAAGGTACAAAGTAGGAGCAATAGGGGTGCCAGGATCTGCACTTTACCTAAAGGCTGTTACTGCTCTGCACCTTAGTGACGAGTTCTCACCTCTTTGGTACCAAATTGTGTGCAGTTAAAGGGAAGAGCAAAGAAGAGCTTGTTTCTCTCAAGCTGCTGGTGTGAAATATGGGACCTCCCAACGCTGGGCCAACAATAGGGAGAAGACATGCCATCAGATGGGGTCAGGCAGAGAGTGAGGCCAACAGAAATCTGCTTTATTTCAGCCTCTCTCACCTGTTTGATCTGAGCCTCAGCACTCTTTCAGCTGAGGCTTTGAGACACCATGAAACACTGTATGAGAACCTGAATCTCTCCAGGTATCTTTGTTGAGAAAAAGCTGCAGTGCTTCCTCCTCAAGGTCAAATTGACTTGGGGATCAGTTACAGATACACTCAGCTTGGTTTGTGTGAAGTAATGAGTTATTTTGTTCCATTCAAGTCGTGTGCACACTATATGCTGTGGGTGAAGAGAAGGCAAGTTGTGCTGGGTTTAAAGGGCAGCCTTTTCATGTGCTCCCTTCCTTCCTCCTGTCCTTTCCCCAGACTGGGAGCCCTTTTCACTCTCTTGCCCTTAACCTGAGCTCTGTAGGACACCAGCTAAGGGAACATACTCACTTTGTATGGTGAATTAATGAGTTCAAATGGTCACCTTACACAGCAGAGATGTGTGGGAAAGAAAACCTATGTCAATGTGAAACATGTGTATGCCTGTCCAGAGGATGAGGCATCTGATTCATAAATCAGTGGAAGGGAGGTAAGGAGAGATGTGTGGGTTTGGTAACAACTGTCAGACTTAAATGGTGCATTTTACTTTTTTTCATCTTAAGTCTCCCAAGAAGATCATATTTTTGACTTACATGTTTTCTCTCTGGTGCTGGCCAGAGTTAAAAGCATCCAGAAGGTCAGTGTGTTCCTATTTCTTGTCATCTTGTGATTCCTGGTGATGCTCGGGGCACACAAACCTTTTCAGGATCTGCAGAGTACTCATTTGGGGAAACAAAAAAAGGCTGCAAAAGCTGTCTGAAAACTGTGTTTTGTCTGCCCCTTTGGGGGCAGGTCGGAACTTGGAGTGTGTTGATGCTGCAGTGAGTAGGACATGAGGAAATTCAAAAACTGCTTATCTGTGCTGGAAGCATTTCCAGCAAAGACAAGGGAATATGTTGTAGGGAAGGACATAGAATATGTTGTCCTGCCTATATCAATTGCCCCTTTAATAAAGACTCTGAATTTGCAGTAGCTCCAGACATCAGACAGGGAGTCATCCCATTGCAGTGAAATCTGTAGCCCATGAAGAAGCTGCCTGGGGCAGGCAACTCCTGGAGATGGGATCTGAGACCAAGAAATAGTTTTGGGACTGAGCCTGTAGTTGGCAGGATCTCTTCTTCCCTAGTGTGATTTCATGTTAGTTGTTGCAGCTGTGAATATTGAGGAGAGCCCTAAACCTGGGCGCTGGGCTTGCCCATGGAACCAGTCTAAGCTGCAAAGGACTGGTCTAGGTCAGAGAGAATATAGGTGGAAAGAAACCTGTCCATTTTGCCAGAAGACAGCAATTCCATCTGATGTTTTAAGGCTCTGTTTTTACCCTTGTGCTATCTGCATTAGCAGTCTTTGAGCATTGCCCTGGGCTGAAGGAGAGGAAGGCTGTGCTGAAGCAAACCACATCATGTCTTCTCCCACACCACAAAGGTCAGGCAGGTCCTGCCATAGCTCTGCAGTTCCTGTTTACGTCATACATGACATTCTCAATCCCTTCAGCACTTGTGGTGCAGTTTCTACATCTCTTCCTCGATAACTAACTCCAACTGGCACAGCTGAGACAGCAGCAGGATGAATCCTTGGAGTGCAGCCAGCTCTGGCTTTGATTTTGCACTTGTGTCACTGATGTCAAGCCTTTGAACAAGGCCTCGGGCCCCCGTTACAGTGTGGGGCAGATGCATGCAAGAAGGGCATTCTTGTCTTGTTGGGACAACCAGAGTCACAAGATCTCCAATGGGATGCCAGAGTGCAAGTGTTTGTTGTGGTCCAAGCCACGACTTATTTCCTCCTCCAGTGATGCAAACTTACGTCATTCCCTTTTGGTGGCTGAGCTTGTGAGAGGGGAGATGCTGCCCACCCCAGCACTCCTCCACTTGTACATGTGCACATGTTTGTGCAAACCCAGAAAGGAGGGGCTTGATGAAGAGATGACTGGGTGGGGTCACTTGGTCCATGGGCTGCCAGAGCTCTGAACCAAGAGCTGTAGGGCTGGAAATCTCTGAATGAAGATCTGGAGAGTATGGGGTGTGTAGCATCTCATGTCGCTGAGACTGCCAGAGGCTGGTTCTTAAACTTCTTCAGCTGCAATCAAGAGCTTCCCAGCAAGAGCCAAACATTTGCCATCCATCTGTAAGAGCTGTGGGGAAGAAATAGCATACTCTTACCTAGTCTGTGGTAATAACAGCACTCCTGCTCCCTGGTTTTGCTGTAGGTGTGTGTTTTGTAGGGCAGGATTGTGTGTGAGAGCGGAAGATGCTGCATTGCCTTACAGAACGCTAGTAGTGGAAAATGCACCTGCATTGCACACGCAAAGGCATTTATCATGTTGAAGAATATTCTGTAGAAGTTATTATTTTCCAGGGGACACTGATTGGTCCCTTCCTTTTTGTGACAATGCATGGCTCCTTGAAAGCACCAGTCTGTTCCTGTAAATCACAGCAATTCCCACTGAGCAGGTGGAACAACGTCTACAGGAAAACTTTCTGGTTTGGAATGACAAAGACCTTTTTCTCTGTCAAAATCAAAAATCTAGTATGTGTAAATTCTTCTAATGAGAGATGATTTCTTTTGTCCTATATATATTTTTTTCCCTCTCTTTCCTTGTAATGGAAACTTTCCAGTGTTTTACTGGTTTACTGTGGGAGTGAAAGCTCCTCTGGACTCAGGCCCAGAGGAAAGCCAAAGCACAGGGGTTGAATTAAAACCTTTGGACAAGCTGAGCTACATGAAGCCACACCAAAGTGAAATAGGAATATGGATTTTTAACTTTTAGTAGAAATATATGCTAAGTGCTTTAAACATTGAAAAGCTGCAGTAGAGACCTTAAAACACACTTATAACACAGTTTTTACTGCAGCACTGTTACCTTTTCACAGAATTTCTTTGCTTTAGACAGAATACAGATAGAACTATACTGTTAACATTTTTTAGACAGAGTGTTCACATAAACAATAAGAGCTGATAGAAACTGTATAGAAACACGCAAATCTGTGTAATACCTATGCAACACTTGTGTGAGATTTATGACTATTAGAATTAGACCAGGATAGGTTAAGAAAAGAAAAACTAGTATCATGTGTTAATTTTATTGGTGAATTAACAAATATAATCCACACTTCTTTAAGAAAGAATTAGGACTAGAATTAGAAGAAGAAGCTGTTTACTACTTGCTGTTTGCCTGCTGCTGCTGTTGCTGCTTGGCCTTATCATGTAACCCCTTCGAACTCTGCCTTCAAGAAAGCTATGAGACTATGAAATAAAGAACTTAGCATAACAGCAGCCTCCTCTGTTCTCTCACCTTCGTCCAAGAAGGAAGGGTATCCCATCAAAAGCTCAACAGTTTACTATGAAGATTTCTAGATGCTACAGCAATAATGAAATTTCTCTGGCTTTACTGTGTTTTATGCAGACAATTGCATGCAAACTGAAGGTCTGACTTGATATCCTCAGCAAGACATGGGACAAGTTCAAAAGCCTGTTAAAACCCAAGTCAAAATATTTGTCTGAGATATTTGGCCCTGTCATCTGCAGCTGTGAGGCTTCTGTGCAGAATGACTCCAACATGCTGAAGGGGATGTGGCTGTGTCTTAAATATCTTTTCCAATAGAAGCCTTTGCTCTTATATTTGGGAGAGAATGTTTCTACTGAGCCAAAGCACCATATGCTTTGATTTGCCATTATATGAGTTGGAAAATATAAGTAGAATTACATAATTTTATATAAACATTTTTCTTGCCTGACTGATAGATTTCCCCCTACACACGCTTTAAAATATTGGGGGTTTATTTCTTTAAGTCTCAGATCTGATGCTTGAAATAAATATTTTTTCTGATTCACAGAGGTTGTAAAGAACTAGATTCTCTGCTATTACAAATTAATTAAATTACACAGCAGACCAGAGTATTGCTACAGGTGCTGAAAGGTTTTCTCTGCCTTCCTAACTTCTCCAGTCTTATTATCTGGCATGACAAATTTCTGACATTGACTTACCAGCTTTCTAGCAGCTATGGACAGTCATTCTTCTTAGTGAAAATCAGCCAATCCTTTTTTAACATGGAATTAATGAAGTGATGAAAATTTACTTCAGCAAAGGATTTATCACAGAGCCTTACTACTGAATTAAAGGTATTTATGCTTCCATAAATACCAACTATTGTTGATAATCCAAGACTTGAAGTCTTATTTCTGTCACTTTATAGTTAAGCTGGTAGAGAATAAGAATGAAAGAGAGATATTTTCCCCTCTTCAGTTAAAAATATGCTTTTTTTTTCCTCCAGTAAAGAGAAATGATTACTTGAGCAAAAATTACGATCATTCTAATTGGTGATCTTAGAAATCTAGCGGGCTTATGCAGAAGGTTTTCATTGTGTGCAATAAAAAGGCATTTTGATATCCCTAAAGCTTTCTTCTTTTATCTTTGCATCTGCTGTACAGAGTAATCAAGTGTCAAATGCCACTATGCGTAGGGCCAAATGGGCCAATGAATCCTCCTCCTCTTCACTCACCCTGAAGTCTTCATTTCACTGTAACGAGTGAAAGTCAGAGGTAATTCTTATGGTCTGACACATGACTAATCACCTATCGCTTAAATGTGACCCTGAAGAACCTGTGTGGTCATTGTGAACCTACTCAGGAAATCCTGAGTCCCAGAAATAGCATTCCTAAAACATATACTGAGCAATTATTCATTTTTTCAGTTGGATGGGTGCATGCTGCAGGGCGTTGCTATTGTAAGCTATTCACAATTCTCTCCTGCTGTGTTTAAAATATCACACCTGGATTTGTGCTTTTCCCATTGGATTTTGGCAATGTCTTTGTAAAGTATTTTTTGGAAGAGAGGGAGAGCATGCAGGTAGGTAGTGAGATAAAGACCAGGTACTACCTGTACTCTGATTAAGCCAGATCAGGAGACAGTGAGTGCTTCTGCATTAATAATCAAGTTCAAGTCCCAAATGTTGTGGGTAAACTATTTCTTGTCTTCTTCCAAGGAGAGAGGACATATACAAATAGTCCTGAAAATACATGGAAACTTACTAAGAAAGCCCTTCCTATAGGAATGAATGTTTGTTATTTTTATATTGGGGTGGTGCTCTGAAAAGATGCTTCTGGGTATGGAGAGAAGGGAAGATGATGTGAGAATGTACCCACTGGCAGCCTTAAGTAACATGGAGTGTTATAGGAATGCCTGGTCTTGACTGTGCAGAGTCTCATGTAACTTCCCACTGCCTCACTTTCTTTTTGTTCCTCAAATAAAAGCAATCACTCTGCCTATGAACACATGGGATTAGAGGTGAGTATTTAGCAGCATTAATTCATGGTCTTTGTGAGAGCTCATTCCTTCTTAACCCCACCCCAGAGCATTTAAACCTTCTCTCTGCCAAAATATAATAAATTGCAGGTCTGGCCCCTAACAATTCCTCATCTGGGAAGCCAGGGATGAGGGCAATTTATCTCTTAACGATTAAACCTGCAGAAAAAAAGGGTGAATTGCCTGAATGGAATTACTACCCATGCATTATTCAGCCACCCGTTGGGAGCTCTGCAGGAGAACAGGCAGAGACCAGCATCCCATATCAGGTGCATTCCTCTGGGTTGGACAACCCATGCCAGTCCCCATCCTGTCCCCGTGGGGAGTCATGGGGCTGTAGATGGCAGCAAAGGCTGCAGGATGGGAAGTCACAGTCAGAGCTGGTTTCAGGGGCTCCCAGGGGGACGGTGGGTGGATGCATGATGGCCCGAGTTTTGCAAGGCAGTGGGAAGAGGAAGGGTGTTCACCCCCTGTTGGGGTGAAGAAGAGAAGAAGATATCAGAGAGGATCTGTCCTGCAGACAAGGGGAGTGTGACAGAGAGAAGGGGAGAGGAGAAGAGAGCTCTGAGCATTGATGTGTGCTTGACTGCCTTGTCTGGACTGTGCAAATCCCGCCTGTGCTTTGCTGTTCTCAGTCCCTCTCTTGGCCAATGTACAAGGCTGGTGCTGCACGCAGTGGCCAGAGGGCTTTGCTTCCTCCCCAGGTGCAAAGGGACCTGTCCACTGCTCAGGGACAGGAGGGGACAGTGAAGGAGGCGCAGCAAATCATCTGTCGTGCTGCTCTCCTTTGATAGCTGCTAAATGACTTTTTTCCCAGGTTCAATTATAGTGCCCAACTGGATATGCAGATATTAAAATTTTGGTTTTGAGTGCAAGTTATGGAGCCTGCCCTGAACTGCACCTGTAGTGTCTCAGCTTCTATGGCTGCTTTTCCCTTGTATTCCCAGTCAGACGAAGAGCCAACAGGTGGGACAGTGTGTTCTATGCTGCACTCCCTGACATTTGTTCCTACAAAAGACAGGGTTCCTAACTGAGCTGGGGCTAATGATCAGCATGTCACGAGGCTTTCAGGAGCATCACTCATGCCCATCCTGGTTTAGGGGTAAACTCTGCTGGCTCTCCTGACTGATGGGTCAGCTTTGGTGCATTAACCTCACACTGTACCTTCCCTGCAGGGTAACCGAGCTGGGAGCCATCTTACCATTTAAACTCAGAGTGTTGAGAGATGCAGGGGAATACATCCAGATAATTGCTCCTCAGTGAACTCAGCTGTTGGCCTGATGCTGACTGTGGTGTCCCTGGCACTGCTGCTGGGGAGCAGAGGGAATTTACCCACTTGATTTCTACTTTACGAACTCTTTCCTGAACTGTCAGTTGCAATGCCCTAGAAAACTGATCAGGGGCCAGCACGTGTATTTGACAATATGAAAAGCTGTATTTTCCTCTTGGACAATCCAATAAAAGAACCACATTCAGTCTCCAGCAAAATCACCTTAAATCTTTTTCTTTATTCTCCTTCTAGCTTTTGCTGATGTAGGACTAGGGCAGAGGGTATGCACAAGTGGTGTGGCATGAGAGCTGCAATGGTTTCACTGAAGTAATGTTACTTGGCAGGCTGAGTGCAAGCCACCTTTAAGTTGTGCCAACTGGCTATTTTGAGTCTAGGAAACAGGCAATACCTCCAGGGTGTTAAAAGTTCATGAATTTTCTTTATTTTGATTACAATACATAAGAGAAAAACCAATGCCCTTTGCTCCAGCAAGATGTAAGCAAGTTTTCAAAAGTAGCGGGGTTCTGGCTGATGTCTCTCCACAGTGAAATGTGTCTTCTACTTCCCAGTCTCGAAGTATGACAAATGGTTTTGGCCACTGATCAGGATCAGGAAGAGTTTTTCATCCCAGAGCAGTGAGGAAAACTGTCTGACTGTGGGTGAATGAGCAATGGCAGTGCTGTGGGAAGTAGGTTAGCATCTCTGTACCAGGAATGGATGGCAATCACAAATGGCTGCTCCAATGCAATGTGTAGCCTCATCCCTTGTGAGGCAGACCTGCCTCATGTGCGAATTTCCCTTGGGCAACTCTTAAATGGCCTCTTATGTCACTGAGACTCATGCAGTTACAAAACTCAGCCCAGCTGAGAATGGGCAAGGAGCGCTCTGGGGTCTGTCATTGAGCCCTTCTGTAACAGCCTGGGGACTTGCATGGCAGGGGTGGGTGTTGGTCTCACTTACATCAGTATCTGTCCAAACTTACTGGAATTGGTTGAACAGAGGGTCACGTGAGGGCTGGTGAAACTGGATGGATGCATTGTAGTGTGAGAGCAAAAAGAAGTGATATTGCACCCGTCAGCTCTGGTCCATGAGTAATAGAGATTCCTCATTTACAGGATGTGGGACAATTGTTTAATTATCTCAGTGTTTGCTGGCATTTTTCTTCCTTTTTGTCACATCTTTTAAAGCAGCATGTTTAAAAACAAGATTACAGGGGATGGAGTGAGTCCATGGAGCCCTCATGCCCACTCCTGGAGTATGGACCTCCACCAACAGTGACCTCCAAGAGCCATCCCAGGGGACATCACCTTTCCCACCTCCATGCCCAAAGGCCCAGTGGGATTTTTCACCTACTCAAAGGGCCTTTGAAGGAGACAGCGAGGGCTTAGGGAGAGCTAACAAATGATCCCTCCTGCCCCTCCTCACCCTCCCGGCAGCCTGGGGGGCTGTGTGGCTTTAATTAAT
Organism: Corvus brachyrhynchos; assembly: GCF_000691975.1. Taxonomy (NCBI): domain Eukaryota; kingdom Metazoa; phylum Chordata; class Aves; order Passeriformes; family Corvidae; genus Corvus; species Corvus brachyrhynchos. Next base: position 1,275,098 of record NW_008246058.1, read on the forward strand.
CAGTCGACTCACATAGCAACACTGACACAAATGGCACCTGCTGTCATCCTCTCCCACATAAATGCCGGTGATAAATGGCACGGGCTGTGCTGGCCAGTGATTCCAGTTGGCCAAGCAGAGATGGATGCTTCTGTCCCTCTCTGTGACAGAGGAGTTAATCATGATGAAGAGTGAACATGGAGGGCAAGCAGCTCCAACCTGCTCTTCCAAGGAGGGTGCTGTGGTCCAGTTCACAGAAAGCCTTTGCCAGGTACCATGTTCTCCCCCGTGTGCCAGCAGATGGATTTGGCGCAGGTTAGTCACATTTTAGAGGATGTTTTAGGTAAGTGCATATGGGAGCCTGGTAGCTGCTCCTCATCCTTAGCCCCTCCTGGATTCAATGTGCTTTGAGTTCCTCTTCCAGCAGAAATGTCCTGGCTGGTGCCACCAGGAGTGCAGCTCTGATCCAGCCTGTGGGAGGCAAAGACACTGGTTCTGCCAGGCAGGACTTCAAGGTTCCTCAGGAGAAATGTTGATTAGGTCTATCTTCAGGTCCTGCTGACCCAAAGGGTTTTCTTGGTCCGTTTAATACATCCAGAGGGAGGAGTCTGGATTTCCCAAGTTCCCTGAATCCTCAATTGCTCCTCTCTCTGTCAGCACTGTCTCACTGTGAAATCACAAAGCTCCCTCAACCATGCATGTATCTTCTAGGACGGGAGATCCTATGAACAGGTGTGTGACTTGCCACAGAGCCTCTTGTGAGGTGATGCAGCAAGGACTGTCTTCAAGCCTGGAGTACTGGGAAAAGGGTCAATGCCATCAGATGGTCACATACGCCTCCGTGTTTAGCCAAGGACATGTGCAGGTCTGTGTCAAGGATCTGCATGGCTCTTAGGCCAGTATTTCCCCCAGCACCTGATCTCAGCCACTGCTCACAGTGACTAGCAACAGTAAAAAGGAGCCAGGGCAGAGGCATGTGCCAAATTTTCCCTTTGCAGAAGTGTTTTACAGGTATCAAAGACACTCAGGTGATGGGGTATCTGGAGGTGGAAATGATATGGGGGCAGGAGGAAGAGTGTAGTAGGCAGAGAGGAACTGACTGAAATTCAGCAAAGGCAAATGGAGGGTCCTGCACCTGGGCAGGAACAACCCCAGGCGTCAGGACAGGGTGAGTGCTTACCTGCTGGAAAGCAGCTCTGTGGAGAAGGACATGGATGGACAACAAGATGTCCATAAGCCAGCAGTGTCCTTGCATCCAAGATCAGTGGTTCTCTGGGGCACATTAAGAAGAGCATTGCCAGCAGGTCAGGGGAGGTGATCCTGCCCCTCTGCTCAGCCCTAGTGAGGTGTATCTGGAATGCTGTGTCTAATTCTGAGCTCCTCAGGACAAGACAGACACAGAGCTCCTGGTGTGGGTCCAATGGAGGGCAACAAAAATGATTAAGGGACAGGAGCATCTTTCTTATGAGGAAGGGCTGAGAGAGCTGGGCCTGTTCAGCCTTGAGAACAGACAACTAAAGGGAGACCTCATCAAGGTCTATCAAGGCTGAGCTCTGTGGGAGTGGTTTGGTCTGGGGTGTAAGGTACTGAATGGGGATACAAAGTCTAGAGCACAAAGCCTTGCTCTCTGGTGCTCAGACTGGCTGCGCACAGTCTGCAAAATCTCCAGGCTCTCTTTCAGGCCTGGCCTACCAGATCGAAAATCACAACCTACTTCCACTGAGGGAATCATTGGAACCTTCTCCAGCAGCCAAGGAGAGCACTTTTAGTGTCTGCAGTGTCCTGGTGGCTGTGGTACATTACTGAAAAGTAGATATTGTATTGTTATTGACTTCTCCAGAATGAATTCAGCAACCCCTATTAAGGATCTCATTCTTGAACTAACTTCATAGTTATTGAGAGTAATCTTCATAAATGGTGTTACACTTCTGTGTAATCTCATCCAATAAATCTTACTGTATCAGCTATGATGTTTTAATGGGGGAATTGGTACAGAGTTCCTTGTTTTACTGAAAGCAGACTCTGAAAAGTCTTCCAAGCCCCAACTTTTTTCGGTCTGTGCTGAGCAGTGTGATTTAAGACTGAAAATACATGTTTCTGTCTTAAGCTTTTGACAGTGCAATTTGAATGTGAAGAAGTGTCCAGTCTTTTCTGCTCTGACAGCTCATTGTCCAGGTCTGTGTGTCAGTGCACCATATGGGGACATTACTGAGACTGGGGTCACCAGGGCGACCTTTACTCATCGCTCTGCCACTGAGCTGGACATGCAGGGAACTGGAGATGCTGTCTGCATGCCAAATGAGATCAGTGTTCCCAGTCTTCTCTCTTCCACTTTGGGACCCATCGATCACTGTCAGTGAGTATCTGCTGGGTCTCCTCTGAAATAAAGCTTTTCTCTGTTGCTCTCTGTCCAGATTCCATCAAGGCCTAAAAACTCCTTTTGACTTCAGTTATATTTGGATATTTTTCTTTGAAAAAGCAAAAATAAAACACATTAACGCTGCTCCAAATCCCCTGAGGATTAGAAATAATATCAGAAAAAAGGTGGGGTTGACTCCAGAATGAGTTGTGCTGCTCTAGGGGGAGAGGAACAGGGTTTGATTTGGAATGCTGTTGCTGTGAGGAAGTGGAGGACCAGGTCTTCCTCAGGCAGCCTTGTTAGTCCACATCCATGGCCCAGCTTGGCTCTCCCACCACCTTCTCAGACTACAGCTTCTGGCTGCTGTCCAAGATTGGACACAAAATTGTGCCTCAGACTAAATGTTCTGGATCTCCCTATCCATGTGAAACAGAGAAACCTCTTTCTATCCTCTTATTACTCCAGGCTAGAAGTTGTTGAACCTCAGTACTGGGTGTGGGTTGCCCAGACTTTTACTGTTAACTTTCTTTGTACCTATGAGAGCTGAAGAAAATGTTGAGATATGTGTTTGATGCTGATGTCTAAGTGCAGAGATGTCCCTGCCATTTCACAGGTGACTCCTGAGAAAGCTGACAGACAGGATTAGAACTGGATGGATATCTCTCATTTCCGGCCTGCACCAACCCCTTCCAGGCAGTGGTCAAAGTTTTCCTTGGAAGCTGGAAATGGAAAGTGGAATGAGTTGGTAGCGTTTGCTCATGTTTCAGTGATCACACCTGTTTTCACCCTAGGGTACAGCAGTCTTGTGGAGGTACATTAACAACATTGCTTGTGCTTTCAGCAGGGACCTTGATGTGTCTTGATTGTGGAAAATGAACTCCTCCTTCAACCACTGCGGTCTTCCTGGGGGCAGTACTGATGTGGTTTTGTTGAACCAGTTTTGTGGGTAATCAACATTTTTCATTAGCTACTTGAGGGAAAAGTTAGAGGCACATTTGATCCCTTAATAGCTGAGCTTGCTTCATATTCTACAGAGATCTCAAAACACTTAGGATTAAACTTGCACATGTGTGTAACTAGAATTTCCCAGGATTTCCCACAAAGCACATTTTAGTCTTTTCCCTTTGGACCACTTCTAAAGTGTGAGTCTACTGTAAAGAACCTTGTAAATCAATATTTATGCCTGTGGAAAGATAATTTAGTACTCTGGCACATTAAATATTTTGTTCAGGCAGTGCCACCAAAGCCTCCTTAATGAACTGAAGAAAAATTCTCCCCAGGAGGAGGAGAAAGTTTGGAGAATTGAAATAACTTGAGCAAATTCTTTCCTTGGTCAATATGGCCATGTGTCACAGTGAGAGGGGAGGCACTGCCAAGACTTCCTTTCACACAGTTCTTCTTGACCACACAGGTGTCACTTCATGATTTTTCTGTTCCTTCCAGGAATGTGATGTATGGTTCGGAGATCAGAAGAAATGAAGAACAGACAAAACCAAGAGCTGGCACAGTGCTGCCTTTGTTATCACCTCCTGAGCTATGGGAGTGAAGCATGACTGTAGAAATATTACTGGCTTAAATCAAGAACACATACAGAATCCTGGATTTCAACTCTTTGTGCAAATCCTTGTGGCTATGTCATGTTCCAAGCAATGAACTATCAGTGTTTCTCTTCAAGGAGTCTTGGGTTTTTTATTCCTTCATTTTAGGTTCCCAATTTGAGACACTTAGATTTTGTCTTCCTGGAAGTATTTAAGGTCTGGTTGGACAGGGCTTTGAGCAACATAATCTAGTGGAAGATGTCCTTGTCCATGGCAGAGAGGTAAGACTAAAAGACCTTTAAAGGTCCCTTCCAACCCAAACCATTCTATGATTCTATGGTTTTCAGTGAGTCCAAGCATCCACATGTTCTGTCACTTTTAAGTCATGAATTTTTATCCAAATACCCCTTTATATCACTTTCTCCCCAGTTTCAAACTTTGGTGGAGCTGTGTTTTGGCACTGTTTACACAAAACATAAACATACAGCTGCTCCCTTGGTTTTTCCCCAGTATTTTTCCTTTATTATGTTTCCCAGATGTGTGCATTTTAAAATCCCTTGTCACATTACTATCAGACCCAGGGGAAGCACAGACCACCACGTTAAATCACACAGCAGCAACGAGCCAAGCAATACCCAGTGGTGGATGGATGTGCCAATTAAGAGTGCATTCTACTTTCTCAGTCTGGCCACTTTTCTCATTCAAGGGGATCTAATTGTTTGCTTGCAATTATTTGTTGTGTCTAATGAGGCTGAAAAGAGGTCAGATCACCTGTAAATGTCTTGGAAATGTGGAAGCAGATGTGATTTTTTGTCTAAAAAATTTAATGTTCCAAAGACTTTAAGGTAAAACAAAAAAAATTCCCCAGAGTCCTGACTCTGCAGACTGAATATAAAACCAATTGTCTCCTAGTCTACATAACCTTCAGGACTCTGGAAAGAAACTGCCTGCCAGAATCAAAGACTTGTTGCATTCAGTCTGTTCCTTGTAAAACCTAATGCTGACATTTCTGAATAGATACTAATATACTGATATTTCTGTTCATCATGCCCTGACTGTAGACTTCACTGCTGGAAAAAAAACAACCCACAGGGATAATGATATTTTTTTACTTGGGCCACAGGTGGTTTCCTTGATGTTTGTGCAAAGTTTCAATTGATTTTCCTAGAAGTACCATGACCTGTTCATCTGTTTATCAGTCACAGTAAACTGTACTTTATGCAAGACTGAGGTTAAAAAAATTGTGGCTTTCTATGGTATGTCCAGGGAAGTGTTCCTATCCCAGGGAGTTAAGGGGGCATGCATGAACCTTAACCCTGCTTGGAATCAGGCCTTCTTTCACCTTAGGAAAATTGTGATGGCCTGAGCTGGAGCATAATCATAGTCGAGTTTGTCCCTTTAAAGATTACTTAATATTGCCTCTTATAATTATATTATTAGTAATTATTTGTAAGTTTTTTATTACTTTCTTAGTTTGTTTTAGGCACAGAATGGTTTAGAGTGGAAAATACCTTTAAGGTCGCTCATCCAACTGTTAACCCAGCACTGCCAGTCCACCACTAAACCATGTCTCCAGGTGCCACATATACTCATCTTTTAAATACCTCCAGGGACAGTGAGTCAACCAGTGCCCTGAGAAGCCAGTTCTAATGCTTGATAATGCCTTCCATGAAGAAATTTTCCCTAATATCCTATTTAAACCATCCTGGCATCACTTTAGGCCATTTCCACAACTTGAGGCTTGTTACCTGGGGAAAGAGACCAATCTCCCACCTTACCAAAATCTGCTTTCACGTAGTTGTAGAGAGCAATAAGGCCCCCCCCCAAAGACCCTTTCCTCCAGGCTAAGCACCCCCCGCTCCCTCAGTTTCTCACCAGATTTGTGCTCCAGACCCGTCCCCAGCTCCGTCACCCTTCTCTGGACACGCTCCAGCCCCTCAATGTCTTTTGTGCAATGACAGACGCAGAACTGGACACAGGATTCAAGGTGTGGCCTCACCAGTGCCCAGCACAGGGGGAACAATCACTGCCCTGGTCCTGATGGTGATGCTGTTGCTGATACAGACCCAGTGCCATTGACCTTCTTGGCCACCTGGGCACACTCTGGCTCACATTCAGCTGCTGTCAACCAGCATCTCCAGGTCATTTTCTGCTGAGCCACTTTCCATCCACTCTTCCCACAGTCTGTATCAGTGCAGGAGGTTGTTGTGACCCAAGAGCAGGACCTGGCACTTGGCCTTGTTGAACCTCATACTATTGGCCTCAGCCCATCAATGCAACCTGTCCAGATCCCTCTGCAGATCCTTCCTATCTGCCAGCAGATCAACATTCCCACCCAACTTGGTGTCATCTACAAACTGACTGAGAGTGCCCTTGATCCCCTCATCCAGATCATTGATAAAGATATTAAATAGAACTGGCCCCAATACTGAGCCCTGGGGAACACCACTGGTGACTGTCCACAAGCTGGATTTAACTCTACTCACCACCCCTCTCTGGGCCTGACCATGCAGTGAACAGTGCACCTGTCCAAGCCACAGGAAGCCATTCTCCAGGAGGATACTGTAGAAGATGGTGTCAAAGGCTTTCCTAAAGTCCAGGTAGACACATCTAACCTTTCTCTTATTCTCCAAGTGGTCTCCTTGTCATAGAAGGAGAACACATTGATCAGTCTGGACCTGCCTTTTACAAACGCCTGCTGGCTGGGCCTGATGCCCTGGTTGTCCTGCGTGCGCTGTGTGATGGCACTCAAGGTGATCTGCTCTGTAACCCTTCTGGGCACCAAGGTCAGGCTGAGAGAACTGTAGTTCTCTGGATCCTCCTTCCAGCCGTTCTTGTAGATGGATGTTGCATTTGCTACCTCCAGTCAATTGGGACCTCCCTGTTGAGCCAGGACTGCTGGTAAATGATGGAGAGCGGCTTGGTCAGCTCTTCCAGCAGCTGCCTCAGTACCCTTGCATGAATCCCATCTGACCCCCTGGACCTGTGTCTGTCTAAGTGCTGTACCAGATCACTGACCATTTCCCTTGGATTATGGAGGCTTTATTCTGCTGCCTGTCCCTGTCTTCCATCTCAAGGGGCTGAAAACAACTGGTCTGACTCTTAAAGACTGAGGCAAAGATGCTGTTAAGGACCTCAGCCTTACCCTTTGTCACTATGTTTCCTCCCTCATCCAATAAAGGATGGAGGTTTGCCTTCGCCCTCTTTTGTTAATGTATTTATAGAAACATTTTTTATCGTCTTGCGCGACAGTAGCCAGATTAAGTTCTAATTGGGCTTTGGCACTTCTAATTTTCTCCTTGCATAACTTCATGACATCTTTGTTTCCTAAGTCCCAGAAAAAACTCCTTGTTCAGTCAGGTCAGTCTTCCCCACTGGCTCATCTTTTGGCACAGGGAGATGGCCTAATTCTGCTCCTTTAAAATTTCCTTCTTGAACAACGTCCAACCTTCCTCGATTCCTTTGCCATTCCAGAAGTTCCTCCCAAGGGGCTCTCTCAGCCAATAAAATGTAGGTTACTGACTGTCTTTGCTCCAAAAATCTCCTAAACATGAGAATACATGAGAAGACAATATTAATACCTCTAGTTTTCAGAGAGAGATCTAAGCACAAGCTTACACATTGGCGTATGTGTAACATGAAGGACATGTATAGGCTCCAGGGCTAATCACCAGTGCCAGATTCAAGAGGTGCCAGCTGGCTTTTTTCCTCCAAAGATTCCTGAGAAATTTCATACTATCTTCTCATAAAACCAATAATCTCAAGTTACAGAGTATTTAAAGTTTTGTCTGAGTAATCAAATTTTTTAAAATGTGTTTGAATTTTGGGCCAAAGTAGTTTTCCTAATTTCACCTTGTGTATTTCTGTTGGGACTGACATGGGAATCCAGGTTCCTGCAGTCTCATTCTATTACCTTACAACTTCTCATCCTCCCCTAACTTTACACAGATATGAAATAGAGGCTCTTGTACCTGCTCAGCATCCTTCTTGGGGCTCTGTGGAATCACGTTGCACAATGTTTGTAGGGTTCCTGGAAGATTTCTAGTTGAAAGAGCATGGTATTGGAGCTGACACCTTTTCTTCTTTTCTTCCACTTTTTTTTTTTTTTTTTCAAGAGTTATAAATCTTCTTGCCAGTGTTCCATCCTCCTGTGGCTTGGTCGTTGGTCTGCTCCACATCAATGTGTTCACTATATAATATGCTGATGTGGAAATTGCCGGAAATTACTGCTTCCTATTACATAACTGCTGCTGCGTACCTGATGTGTTTTCTGATGCTCAGGGGAACAGAAAGTGTGGTGCCTCTAATTGCTGCTACGCTTTTGCAGATCCTTGACTATAGACCATAACTAGCCTTAAACAGTTGCACAATATGATTTTATTGGAATGTTGCAGGTGTTTCTTCGAATATCTCTATGTTTACAGGTTCCTTTGCCCTTCCTATAAATTCAAAGCTGGTATTTGTGTTTTTGCACACGTATGATGGAAGCTGTGGAGATCTAGATCCCTGTAATCCACGGGGATCTCATGCAATGGGGTCAAACAGCCTAAATCAAGCATACACTGGGCTCAAACATGGAACAGAGATGTGACATTTAACCCACTGAATTGTAGGGGCAGAGCTGATGTAGCTCTCCACAACCCTCAGAGCACATGCTAATGACCTGATAATGAGGTCAAGTCTTTTATCTTAAACTTTGATAAAGAGCATTAAAGTTGCATTATATTTCCACATATCTGGAGATAAGCAATCCTCTGGACAGTCTCCACAATTCAGCTGAGCAGCGATAACTAATGAAACCACTGTTTCTCAACTGTGTGCACCAAGTCCTTGGTGATATTAGTACCTGATAGGGCTACTGGCTTCTGTGAAGTGATAAAACCTCAAGGTTGTCACAGTGGTAGCCCATGTTCTCTCTTTTAATGTGCTGTAGAATGATTCTACACCAGCATCAGACTAAAACTGTGCCGGTGGAAAGGATGTCAGTTTCACATTTCAGCAAACAGAAACCAAAGTTGTGTGGATGGATTTGAGTCAGTTTGGAAGTCTCCAGCCAACAGTGTAAGTAATGAATCAAGCCAGAGTGTATCCTATAAACTCTTGTGTCACAGCTCATGGCACATTATCCAGAAAACACTGCATCAATCAAACGTGCCATACAGGAGGGACATATAATTTTGGGAAGACGGTCACAACAGAATCAAAGTTTTCAGGGTCAAATAATATCCTGCATCTGGACAAATAGAATACGTAAATTTCTAGTAAGAAGCAAGAATGATTTTGTAGATTAGGAACTTTGAAGTCCTCCTGGTATGTGTTGAATATTAATGAATATGCCTAGTTAAAATGTGGGACCCTTTATAACAGGTATTTTTAAAAAACATAGAGGACAAAGTCTGTCTGCCTCAAGTGACATTATGTAAGGTAAGACACTGATACTCACTTCTGTTATGGGTTTGTATCCTATTGCCTTGCCCAGCCCTTACTGATCATTGAAAAGATGCAGCCTCTACTGCCCATGTGTTTTGCAGTTCAAGTTTGTTCAGCAAATTCAACATATTTCATGTGAGACCAGTGTGTTTGGCTACATGCACAGGGCATTGAGCTTTGTGGTGCTTCAAGTGGCTCTGCTGGGTGCGTGAGTTGTTACTCAGGTAGGCAGAGAAGAGAGCACAAGATCCAGGATGGGCCAGGAGATCAGGTTTCAATAACTCATTTATCACACTGCTATCAGATTTCCTAGATAATTCTAGGAAATCACCTGGGCCTTTCTGAATGCTGTTGGAAACATCAATGCTGGTATCAATGATACAAATGAAGTTTTTGTTTGGTATCAAATCAATGTAGAAAGAGATACTATTATTTCTGTTTCTTCCAGTGAGACATAATTTTAACTAATCATATTGCAGAATTTGGCACACGTTTAAATGAAGAATCCACTTCCAGTACTGCTGAGAATATGTTTGTCACAGTAATATAATGAGATCATGGGATAAATCCAGGCTGGAAAGGACCTCAGAAAAAAATTTGCCCAGTCTCCTACTCAAAGAAGGGCCAGCTGTGCGATTGGAGCTTCATCCCATTGGGCTTTCAAATCCTTCAAGGATGGAGAGAGCAAAACTTCTCTGTTCCAATGCATGGCTGTCCTCATCATGATCTCTTTTTTTTTTTTCAATAATACACTTATGAAAAGTGTATTTCAAGGGTGTGATTCTGTTTGTTTTCTTCAGACCAGCCAGTCCAGACACTGCACTGGCACCAGTCATCTGAAAAAGCTAGACAGATCCCTCAAACTTTAGGTAAGGGATGGAAGTGTTTGGAGTAAGCAGGAATAATTGGTGAGCACCTGAAGAGCCCACAGTCAATAGGAAATCAGGGATCCTAGGGTCAGGAATTAAGATGGTGGCTAAGATCATGGTTAAGTGGGTTTTGCTAGAACTAAGTGGCAGCTTTTAAATTTTTTTTTTGTTTTTAATATTCATAATTTAAAAAGTGATCAGATTTTTTAAAGTTCTCTGTAATGTACTTTACTTTCCATTTTCTACAAGCACTAGAGGACTGAATAAAAAAGGGAGTTGAAGTCAGGGAGGGTTAATATGTGGTTAATGTGCTAGGTTGGGTGATTCCTGTATCAGCAGTCATTCTCTAGTGACTGTGACCAAGGCACCATGAGTGCCTTGATAGTGATTTCTGCAATGTCCTGGGGCATGTTTTTAAATTTCTTTTTAGTTTCTCATGCAGAAAATTATGCTGCTTACTTTCTCTCCGTATTTGTCATGTCTATTTAAAAAGACAGTGTGAGGAACCTAACACACAGAACCTTGTTCTTGGAGATCCCTGTCCTACTGATGTACAAATAATAAACAGAACAAAATGCTTATTTCTTGCTGAAAAGATTATTTTAAAACAAAGATTTTTTTTAATATTGGATTTTTTTCTCCTTTCTCACCTGAACTTTGTGTGCTTCAGAGGATCCCTCCACTCCTATCTAATTATTTTTTTCCTAAGTGTACCAGGACATCCACTGTATAGGAAAACTCCAGTCATTCACTCTCTCACAAATCTTTCTTCTGCAGGTGCCTTAGTGAAAGTGAGGAAAGCTGCACAGCAGATCTGTTTGGATTTTGCTCCACTGGATCATGGTTTCTTTCAGCCGCTTTTCCCAGGCTTTTCCTGGCATACTCTGATTACATTTTATGTCAGCTGAGAAGCAGAATAGTTTTTCTGACTTCTCAAAATGCTGCCAAAATCTCTGTATAGGAAGGTGGGAAAAAGCCTGCCAAGGCTGACCACAGGTCCCCAGGACTTCAGGGTTCAATCTGTGATATAATTTGTGAATGGCTTTGCAGGGAAATGAAAGGAGGAGGACTCCCTACTTCTTGCATTTCTTCCTGGAATATAACAACATCATTTCTCAGACTGGTTCCCAAGATTTCAGTGAAAGTGAAAACAAAAATCCAACCACAAAACCTTTAATCAGCTACATCTCTATAAGGAATATTGAAGTAAGTTACTTCCCCAAACCCTCTAAGAAAGATCGTCCTTTTAGGAGACTATAATTAGGGAATCTCACCAGAGTATTAGATGTTCTTTTGGCTTGGTTCCATCACTTTTTCCAGAGTCCCTCAATTTCCATTAGTGTATTTCTTGACCAAGTCATTAGTTTTGCAAAATAGGATCAGAGGGTGATACGTGTACCCCTGTATATCCCTGTCTGTTGAACCCCTGAGGGACAGAGATGGTGCTGCTAACTATTCAGGTGGGATTACCCACAGAAATCTTGCCTTGAATAATAATATTTTGTGTCTACTGTTTCTTAATTTGCATTGTATCATTTGTTCTTTCAGTGATAATTAGCTAGATAAAGACTGGTTTTTTACTGTTCTGAAATAAAAATGTTTCTAATGGTAACAGGACCCCATGTAGAATTATTATGCCTGGTAGCTACAGTGCTCAAGACTTCATTTAGAACTACTTTAAATTTATACCCATATAAACCTCATGAAGGTGATGGAATAGTTTATGGGTTAGCACCCGATACTTGATTGAATATCGAGTAATACCTTTTTCCAGAGGATGCACAGTTCGTTTCAGTCAGCTGTGAATGAGCTGCAATGTCACATAAACTCATGTCTTAACAGCTCCTTGTCTTTGTGAATAAGTGCCTTAGCATCTTGATCCTGGTTTTCCTCTATTTATAAAATCTAGTTGCAAAGGGAGATGTTCTGCTTTGGGTTAACACCAAGAGTTTGACTCTTGGCCTTTCTAAGTATTGTCTACTGCCTGATGGGGGGAGGGAAGCACCATGAGCAGTAGAACTTCAGAAATCTTGTTTCTTACATGTTTGTCTATTGGCAAGAATGAGAGGTACCATTTCTATGGATTCTCGGTATCTAAAATAAATTTCTGCACATCGACCTTGCTGTCAGTAACAAGCCTTTGTCCCATCAGTTACCAATATCCAGAAAAACCATAGGAATTCAGCTTCTCTGAGGCTGCTACTCCTTTGCCACATTTGGTTGATGTGGATTGACATCTTCAAGCTATTGGTGAAGGATTGTCTGACAGAAGAGATCATTATCTAAGCCTTATTTATTTAAGGAACTAAGTTAGAAAGAAATATAAACTTTTGGATTAGATTTTCCTAACCAAGTGTCTTAGACCCTTTCAGTTGTTATGTCTGCTGTATGGGTGACATCTTCTATGGGCGCTCCTGATTTAAACCACGAGGACTATTAGTTGATTGAAAAGAAATCCAAGGCTTTCTGGAATGTTCTACTAACAGAATACTTGGAAGCAGATACTGGGTTAGTGACACGGAACTACAGACTGGAAAATCCTTGGATAACTGCGGGTCTCCAATTCTGACTTGTGTGTTCCCTTCTGCTGAAGCCCCCCAGTAGTTGTGGCACAAACACAGGTGTCGTGCTCTGGTAAGAGGCATTCTGGCCACAGACACTGTGACCATATTTGGCATCTCCTTCCCACTAAGTGCACACGACTGCCCTGTGAGCAAAATTCAGTGTAACTCCTGTGGGAATTGCTCCTGCAGAGTCCACTGTTAGTTTTTCAAGCTGGTTTTTGATGAGTCTTTTCTGTGTCAACCGATCAAGTGCTGAACATTAGAGAAAAGGGTTTTCCAGGGAAAAATATGCTCACAAGAGTAATTTCTAGGATGTTATAATGCTCACAGGTTTATCAACTAACCAGCTAATGCCTTTCCTTTGCTTTTATGCTTGACCTTTGGATGGCAGAGTTTTAGTTTCACAGAGCACCAACAGTTCTCTAACAACAGAAATGAAGTGATTGGCAGGACTGAGATTTTGGTCACTATCCAAATGGTTTAAGCACTTTGCTTACCTGCAGTTACCAGTTTGTTGAGACTGGAATGACTCAAACATGCAAAGTTTTTCTGTAATAAAATAAGGAAGTAAGGCAATTGAGAGGCTCCTGTGGAATCTTTATGATTTTATGTTCTTGTTCTTGTAGTGCCTGTCCTTTAAGATTTAACTTTTTTATAGTCTATAAAGTGAGAAATCTAAGTTTTGAACACAAGTGTGTTACTTTAATGGTGGGAGGATAACAGCACAGGCAGATCTGGAGGCACAAGCAAAAACAAACTAGAAATACACAGAAATACATTAAACATGCATTGGGAAGTGGATGAGGCTTGTTTCACTGATATATTCTATTTATAGAGTTGTTCATGTGTGTATATGCCAGTATATACACATCTCTACAGATGCACCCATACTTTAACAGAAAAGCACTGATTGCTGGGCTATGCTGGTGTTTTTCCACAGATGGGCTGTAGGATGAGGAGTCAGAAATGGGACAGTGTTGAATAATGCTATTTGTGACTTGGTGCAGAGATGCAGTGTACTGGAGGTCAGGAGGACCAGCTCAACTCTATACTCTTCATTTCAGGTGGAGGTGAATCTTGCTGATCACCTCAAGGCTGCCTGATCTGTTTCCTGATTTCTCTATTGACCTTCATTAAGGTCCTAAAAGTACTTTGATTCTGTGTAGGACTGTCTCAAGGATTGAACAGGTGTTGAACACATTGTGTTTCAAAAAAACCACCTCTGTCATCATCAGGTCTGAAAAATCCTGCAGCTTTGAGCTGTGTCACCCATGACACTTATTCTGTGTCTCCGTCTGAACTTAGACTGTTTCATGTCCGAATTCCTGCTCACAATCATCTGATCAGGACTTCACACAGAGACCTCACTTAGACCCTGCAGTTGCCACAATGATTTGGTGCAACAGTTTCAGGTGTCTGGATTTTTGGCTTTTTGGTTTTATTTCAGTATTCCACTGGATGGAACTTGATTGCATCCTTTTCGCAGTTTTTTTCTGGCAATTACACTGGAAGATTTTTCAATTTGTTCAGTTTTGCTACTCTGTTGGAGACTGGTTGGGCTTTTTCTCTTTTGCAAACAGGGAACTTATGTTTAAATAGAAGTTCAAATAAAGTAGATAAACTACACTATATAGCCCAACAAAATTAATTCTTCTTTTGATAAATTTATATTTCCTTCAGCTTTGACAAGAGGAATTTTCCAATTTTGTGAAAAATATGTAATTTTTCCTTATCTAAGTCCAGTGTAGCTATGATCCATCATTTCATATTCATAGCTGCTAAATGTTAATTGATAGAAGAAGATGTGTTCATTGTGCTCTGGAGAATTTCCCCATCTTTCTCACAATATTGCTAAAATATTTTTCAACAGCTAGGATAATGTTTCTTCAATCATGGAAGAAATTAATGAAAATATACTATTGTTTCTAGAGTGCTGCAAGCCTGAGTGGGAACAGACCAAGGCAGCCTCTGACAGATATTTAGAATGCGTGTCTCATATATTTATGACATTGTTCATGGAGGTGTAATTTTTGTTTGAATTGTGGTGGGGATTTCTTTGTTTATTTGCTTGTTTTGTGGTGTTTGGGGTTTTTTTTAAGAGTATTATGAATAGGCTCAAAAATACAAATTTTATTTTAGAAGTTTCAATGCAGAACATGTTGAGGGTAGGATTTGTGTGAGAAGTGTTTTATATCACGTCAAAATGTTTGCCTTCCTTTAATCCCATTTAAAAATCTGAAGAACCAAGTGTCTTTAGCCAACCCACCATAATGGGTTTTGGGGAAATGATGAGAAAATAATGGCAAGGCATTTGCAACCATATGTAGGTGTTCACACTGATGCTTGAAGAAACAGGCAATGGGGCTGCACAGTCATTGGGGCAGTTACAGGAACCAGTTATGGGGGCAAAAACACTGCTGTGATGAGAAAATGTTAGCCACTGAGATTGGTAAAGGAGTATTTGGAGAGCAGAGCCTCATACAAATTACGAAACAGGGTACACTAGATTTGGATCAAGTGGAAGGTGTCTCTGTGATTTGAACTCATTCCTGGTATGATGTTTTTGAAATTTGGGATCTAGGCAAGTGGATGGAAATTGTTGCTTTTAGAGTTATGTAGTGAGGGTGAAAGAAGATGAAACTTCCGGAAAGTGAGAAGGAACACTGGAAGGTGAGAAGGAACACTGCTGAAACCTTGCTGACATCTGCCTTGTCTGTGGTTTACACTCAGCTATCATGAAACTACCACTCTGTAGCATCCTGTTTGTACCACTAGCCAGGAATATTTTGGCACTTTAATTCCTGTTGGCCACAGGTGTTGTTCTGGTGCAGCAGACAGACATGGGACCCCATGGCATCATACCTGCCTCTCTTCTGGGTGGTTTGGTTTCCCTCCACTCTGCCAGCATTCCCACATGTGAAAGTGTGCCCTCATTTAGAGCTAGAGGGGTCAAACAGGAAGCAATGCTTTGACTCAGATCTTTGGAGGAGACCAGTTTAGGCAGCAAATACCCGAGCAGCTTATTGGTACGTCAGGGAGTTGACTTCAGATGGAGGGAATGGTGACAGTGATCTTCTCAGGGTAGGCTGGGAGAGTAACCTTCTCCAGGGCTGACCTGCAGCAGAACAGGGTGTGCTGCTCCTACATCCTGCTTGTTTCCACGCTGCTAGACAGCTCACAAGCCTCGACCATTTCTGTCTGTGCAGTCCTTGGATGCTTTGACTCAGCCTGCCTGCCAGCACACTCTCCCTTCTCCCTGCTCTCTCCTGCCTTTTATTCCTTATACCCTGTGGCTTTGCAGCTCATTAGACACAAAATATCAGCTCAACTTGACACTCTGGGAACAGCAATTTACAATTTTTTTTCAGTTGATTTCTCTGCTGCTTCTCCTGGATTTCTGATGAAGTGGAGGGTTACAGACACTTTGACCATCTGAATGGTTGGCAATGACCTCGGATCGAGGAGTACCCGAAACAAACTCCCTGAATGGTGAAGCTTAGGCAATAAGCAGAGCAAGGGTCACCCAGACACAGGCATATTTTCCCCCTATTGCCTCAGGGTTAAGAGTGGGTAATTGGTATTTCCAGTTTGACTTCTTTCTCATTTTGTGTCATCCCATCACAACATGCCAGGATGCATTACATTAAATGGCATCAAATAGCTGGGGAGTGTGACACTATACATTATCTGACATGTCATCTCACACCCTGTCATAACACAGTGTACTCAAAGATCAGTGGGGACCAAAAATTCATTTGTCTGATTCCATTTTATCAGTCAACCCAAAGGGAGGCAAGCGTATTAATTATTTGCATGGTGGTTTGCATCCAGTGCTGGTGGGAAGAGGATGGGGCATGATGGCAGAAGGGCAATTTCTATGCAGAAGGACAATTTCTATGCTTCAGAACAATTTTACATCTACTCTTTTTGTGTATAATGGTGGTCAGCAGGGTGTGATAGTGAAGGATCAGTCTCTAAAACTTGATGCATGATGCAAAACTAACAAAAATAAGGAGATACCTGAAGAAATGCTGGTTCCTCAACATGGGCAGGCACTGGAATCTGAATTAAGTATTTGCGCTGCAAGAAAGAGTGATTACACAAGTACAAATTGCAAGGATTTTTTTAAAACTTTGTTAACAGCAGATTTTAATATGTAGATTTTTGTATGCTTCAGAAAATTTGGTTCTATGGGTAAAGAGTGTCTGATAAATGAACCTCCAGTGGATTTAGTTAGGGTGCTTTAGGACATTTGTTCCTTATTTTTAATGTCCAAACTGTACAGAGGCCAGCAAGTGTTGATCTCAGCTATAGCCATATATAACCTAATGGGTGAGCTGATATTCTCCAAAAAGTTGTCTCATGGCATGAAACTCTGCATATGTGGAAAAGGTGAAAGCATATGATTTGGACAGCTGAAAAGAAAAAGGCTCAATTTCTAACTGATTTGCTAAACTAGAGATGTCTGGGCTCTTCCTGATTTCTTGATGTGCTTTTTTGTGAGTAATTTTATTCTGAGTCCAGAAGTTTGGAGCCCCAAACTGAGTTTTTTATGAAAAAATGAACAGAGGTTGTTTGAACTCATCAAACAGATGAATGTCACAGCATCTTAGAAAGTGTTCCTTTGTAAGTTACAGGTGTCACGTGAACTCACAGACATAGTGTATGACCAAAAGAAGCAGTCACACATCTCAGTGAGTGAATTTAGATACAGGGATATGTGCTGCAAACAGTGTGAGCAACACTTACCTCTACAATTGCTTTTAAAGAGGGAGAGGCTGAATTGTGGAGCACATCCCAGGAATTTTTGCCCTAACCTTGCTGTAGAAGGTGTTGCTGGTAACTTCCACATGTGAACAAACCACTGGTGTTGTCTTGTACCTCTGGCTCTGGGATGAAGCTGCTTCAGTGCATGGTTAAATTATATCCCCCGCGTCATTCTTGTTCTGTAATGTTTTAGCATTAGTTTTAAGGCACTCCTTGAAGTGGCTTATGCAGTACGGTGTAAGTAGTAAGCAATGTTAGCACTGGAGTAACTCAAAGCTGTGTCCAATGCCAGGGTATTTGCTCCCGGCCCACATTTCCCCATGCTTTTCAGAGCAGTTGTAGTTTGACTTGTGGATGAAGGTTCACATCAGTTCTTCCACATGAACTGAGTAGTGCTTCCCTATTTAGCACAGATCTGCAGAGAAGAGTACACGCTAAACATCTGCACTGGCAGCTCTGTTCCTTGTGGTAGGAAACTGCATTCCCCTCCTTCGGCTGCAGATATCTTTGGCAGTGTCCCAGGTTTGTGGAGTGGGATGGTGAAGAGACCATAGTTTGCCTCTGGGAAACAGGATGGGAAGGCATTGCTGATTCCAAAGATGAGGCTGCAGCGGGGAAATGGATTTCACTCACATACATCCTTCAGGGAAATATCCCTGAAGTCTTTCAGCTTTATGAATTGGATCCATGCAGGCTGAGCAGTGGAGAGATGTGTGAATTCAGAATGTCAGTGAACAGTATATCCTCATCCTGTACAATGAATGTTAAAGTATATGGGAATGAAAAAATCTTTTCCAGTAGATGACAGTTCCAGATGAGTAATTTATTTTGGAGATGAATGCTGGAGCCATGGCAGACATATGCAAAACTCCCAAAGACCAGGTCTGGTCAGAAACTTCTGCGAAAAGACATTTTTGGGTGGAATTTATAATTGCTTGTAGTTAGACCATTCTTTCATCCCCAAACCAGACCAAAAAACGTACCCCAAAACACTCTGAGGATGGAGTCGTCGTGTTCCTGAGTTGATAAAGCAAGTCATGAATAATGACAGATGTACTGCACAGGGTATCCTCAGCTGTTTCAAGAAGAGAGCTTTCCTCTTGGTGGAACTTGCTTTGGTCCTGACGCCTTAGGATTTAGCTTTTATATTTTTCAGATCTTGTACTGCTTTGGTGTGTAACTCTAAAACTCCATATAGCCTGTTAGCTCCTGTTCTCCCATTTTGGTTGGACATAACAAATCCTCTCTAGGCCTGAGACTGAAGGACACCTTGTCCCAGGCCCCAAAATATGTAAACTAAACTGTTACAGTGGGGATACTGCAACACGTGTAACAGACAACGAAGCCCGTGGAAAAGAAATATATATGGACCGATTCTTGATAGATGTTTCAGAGATGTTTATTTCTCCAGCCGCATGGCTGGAGCTC
>NW_008246058.1:1294920-1319276 GCF_000691975.1 Corvus brachyrhynchos
CTGTTGGGGCGTCTTGGGCTGGGCTGGGCAGCGCCGCTCAGCTCTCTGCGCTCCGCTGCTTCTGCTCTCAGCTGCACTGGTGCCGCGCCCATGTCTCGGCCAGGCCTCTGAGCGACGGCCTCCCTACGCCCTGTTCCAGTGCGTGTTTAAGCTAGGTGCGGCTCTGCTCCGCCACTGGCAGCCACCGCCCGTGCACCGCTCCTCTCACGGGGCTCACTCCACCACGTGCTGTGCAGAGCCGGGCGGACTCCCGCTGTGCCTCGCTCTGCTGCCGACACTGCAGCTCGCGTCGCTCTGCCCGCGCGTGGGAACTGCCTCGCTGCTGCTCGCAGAGCGCTCGGTCCACGTGGCCTGGGTCGCACTGGCTCTGAGGCACGCTTCCCTTCACCAAGACACAGCTGACATTGCTCAACAGTCTTGGTAATTAAATAATATTCACGAAAATATTCTTCCATTGGCATATATTTTGGCTCAGAAATTAACTGTGTCCAAACAGTGTTCCAAAAGTCTTTGGTAAGAATCAAATCTCAAGAAACGTAGAAAAAGTTCTTAAACAACCATGAAAGGAAATGGTCCAGTTCCTTTTGAGCTTGAATTAAGCTAAAATTTACATATCGTTGTTCAAGAATCTTTTCAAGTTTAAGATAAATGTCCATATGTGGCTCGGAGAGCCAAGAGTCTTTCCACGGTTCCTCCAAAGTTTAGAGATGGAACAGCAAAACAAAAACAAGAAGAGGAATCCAGAATTTACTCACAAATCAGTCACTATCCTTAGGGATCGAGGATCGTTCTGCTCACATTAGCCACCATTTGTTACAGTGGGGATACTGTAACACGTCTCAAACAAGGAGGGCCGTGGAAAAGAAATATATATGGACAGATTCTTGATAGATGTTTCAGAGATGTTTATTTCTCCAGCCGCATGGCCAGAGCTCTGCCAAGGAGCTGCTCAATCACAGGACCCGAGGGTCCTTGCCTGCGAGGGGAACACAAAACAACCAATGGGGAATGAGGCTGACCAGGGGCAGGGAAACCTCGTGTCTCTCCCCCAGGGCCCCTCTCCCAGGACCACATGGCAGAGGGGAAGGGACCTCGACACTAAACCTCTAGAAAGAGGAAACAAACTTGGGGTAATGACATTGTTACCTGAAATTGTAATTGGAGAATTAACCCTGATATGCAAATGGACCAAACTCATGAAAAACCCATGACCTGTCGTCCATTTTGGGTGTAGCCCTAGGGCTCTGTCTGCCCATAGTGTACCTTAGTGAAGGCCCTTCAATAAATACCCACTTTTGTTCTCTTAATTTTGTCTAGCCTCTGTTTTTAGGTAGCCCCATTAAGGCATCAGTCCAGATGTGGTGTATCATGAAAGGGAAGAAAGGAAATTAGTAGGTTTATCAACTGTGGTACTAAGCCAGTATGGGCAAAAAGGAAATTATTTATATTTTCCCCAAGAAGATTCTCTGCAAACAAATGCAGAAAGTAGGAGTGAATTCTAGGAAAGGGGAGTATTTTATACAGATTATGACTTATGAGTCTCTTGTGGCTCAGACCACAGTACAACAGGGCTGAAATCGTTAATATAATCTCCTATAGGCATTGTAAAGGAGAGCCTGGGAAGGAGTGTGGCATGGAAACTTCATGATATATAGACTTCTAGAAGGTCAGAGGAGAGGAAGGGATTAAATGTGGGTAGAAGGAGGAGAATAAAGAAGACAATACAGTTGGTGCTTTAAAGTGTGAGTTTGAGTGACACTCCTGATGGTTGCCTGTGCTATTTCAGCTTTTGGTGGGATAATGTATCTCTGCAAAAGCAGGCAAAGTGCTGGGATTGTGACTGGGACGTGTTCTGTAGAATTCGTACAGATGACAGGTCCAGATGCTACAAAGAAATAACTGCAGAGAACATCAGGAACGCAGAAGTTTAGGCCACCTCATTTCAGCCATTCAAATGAAGTGTCCTATTTAGGAGTCTAGCAACTTTAGACCCTTTCAAGAACCAGTGAAAGCAGGGAAGGATACAGGTCTCACACAGCACGAGCATCCTTCTTCATGGTCTTAGCTCATGTTTGCTCTGGTTCAAAGCCAAGTTAAGTCAATAAAGTGGATTTCAATAAGCTTGCTGTCGCATCCATTGAAAGGTGCCTTCTGAAGTCAGAAGTATGGATGAAATTCAGTCCACCTAGCAAGTCCATTTGGTGCATATATCATTAATAAAGCAAGATAGGCATCAACCTGAGACACCACTGCTGGAGTGGACGAGTTATGCTAAGATGTATCCTTCTTCTTTGACTGGATAGAGTCCAGACAAACAACTCAGACTAGATAAACAGCCAAAGATGGACAACAGAAAGGCTATACTAGAAGTCATTATATGATGATCTGCTCAGGACTAGTCCATATCATGGGCAAAATGTATGGTTTCCTAAAGAACCACTCAACAGATGACATCTCTCTTCGGTGACTTCTGACTGATGTGGTGGATGTGAGTGAGAAAACATGTCGTACTCATGGCCAAGAACTAGCCAGGCTCAGTTCAGATGAATCTTTGGCCCACATGGCTGAAAGTGATTTGAAAATTTGGGTGTTTGGTTTTCAAAGAGGCTTTCTCACAAGCAGCAGGGATGGTTCCAGGAACAGTGCTGTGGTGGTAGGGTGTGGAGAAGACAATGTGGTTCCCCATGCTCGCCTCATTGTTTTGATTATGCAACATTCCCCTCTGCCCACAATGCTTGGGTCACCAGAACTTGTGAACTGTTTTTCCTCTTGGCCACATTTTATTGCTGTTATCCCTCAAGACCATCAATATCTAATTGAATGTGGGTTTTGTTGTATGCTTGATGAATTCCATGTGTTCATCTCTTAAAAGCAATTTGACAACAATTAAGACAAGAAAAACTGCAAAAATAGTGAGGACTCCTTTTCAGGGAAAACTAATTGAAATTATACAAGCCCAAGTCCTGGTTGAATTTCTCAGTCCCTGACATGGCTTTAGCAGAAGGTGCCAGAAGTTCTGGCAGGGTTTGTTCCAGAAACTTATGAAAATGTCCAGGATAATCTGCATCTATTGTTTAATACTGTGTTGATTCACTAAAATGCAGATCTGGGTTTAACCTCTCTATCTGTTACTAAGCTGAGAAGGTAAGAAAGGTGTAAGTGAAAGAACTTTATTTATGTCACATGAATGAATGTATAACAATAAAAATCAAAACACATAGGATACCCTGATCAAAAATGGAAGTTAAATAATGCACGAAACCGTGTAACTGCTTGAGCAGACTGAAAAAATGATGTGACATTTATACTGGGCACCTTTCACAAAATACCAGCTTTCCATAACCTGGGATGTTATATTGCACTGTTTCTGGTCTTGTGTGATCTCTGACCAAATGGCAATACAAAAGGATAAACACCCACTCACACACACAGAACAAACAAACAAATGAACAAACCAGGCAGGGGAAGCAATAACCTGAGGGGTGGTTGGAGACAGAGTATATTTTGCTCTGAAGAACAATCAGTTTCTTGTGTAAGGGATGAGAAGCCATCAAATTTACCATTTCTCTCAATTTCTTAATTAATCATGACCATACACAAGAATTTCATGCCTTTCTTCCCACTCTGTTCTTTCCCTCTAACAGACATTTTTCCTAACAGCATCTGGCTCATTAAGCACTCAACAGCCTATTGCACGATGTTAACCCAGTGCTATCTGACCATGGACTTTGTGTAGATTTCCAGTTTATCATATTTTTCTCTGCTCAGTGCCTGTGCTCCATGCAGTAGTTCCGGTGATAGCCCATTCATTCCCATTGTGTTGAAGGGCTGACTATAAAATTCTTCTTTCTTTCCCCCCTCCTCTTCTTGAAACTTAATGCCTTCTCTTGCTCTTTGATTCTGGCTGCATTCTTCTGGG
The DNA here is from genome assembly GCF_000691975.1 of Corvus brachyrhynchos. Lineage (NCBI taxonomy): Eukaryota > Metazoa > Chordata > Aves > Passeriformes > Corvidae > Corvus > Corvus brachyrhynchos. The sequence continues at coordinate 1,298,840 of NW_008246058.1, forward strand.
ATTAAGGGTTTTCTGTTTCCTAGAAGGAATAAAATATGGCTATCTGAGCCAGAGGAGTAGGAAATCTCTCCATAAAGTCCTTAATGGGAGTTTTTATGGGATATATTTTCACCTCATTTAGTTTTTATTTCAGTATGGCTCTTTCATCAGTCTGAGCATCTGAAGGAAATGACAACTTTATGGGAAGGCAAGAAGGAATCATTGGATTAAAAGAAGATATGAAAACAGAACTCAAAGAATAGAAAGGTTTAGAAAGAATAAAGGCCTAATAGGTGGCTCACTGAAGTAAAAATAAAAGGTTTTTTTGGATGGAGAGATTCCTGAGACATTCTACATGACAACCAAGAGGCGGTATGGGATGGTTCATAAAAGTGGGCAAATTATCTTTCTTCACACGTTTTAAAATCAGTAAAGAGGCTTTGATCTCCCATGCTGCTTTCTTCTCAGCAAGGGCCCTGATCATCCCCATATCAAGGTGAATACTTCCTTCAGCCAGGTTATGGCATTATGGGAGACAAACTGGCCTTTCAGATGTCTTGAGGTTTGCAAATCTACTGCTTTCCTGGGTAAGTTATTTCAGTGATTATCTGAACTCATTATTAATATGTATAAAATGTATACTTTATCTCACCTGTGTGATTTCAAACTCTAGCTGATCAGACATTGCATGCCTTTTGTCTGCTAAATTGAGCAACTTTTTATTGTCGGAAATATTTTCCAGTCGCAAATACAGACTATGATTTCATTGCTTCTCAATTTTTTCTAAGAGAAGTTAAAGAGGCTGAGCTTCTTACGTCTTTTGTTTTAAGGCAGAATTTCCAGACATAGAATCATTGCTGTAGCCTTTTTCTGATCCCTTTCCAGTAATTCAGCTACCTGCTTGGACTGTGCATGTTATTTGAGTAATGGACTCACCAGCACTGTGTGCTGAGGTAATAACAACATTCCATTTGGCACAACATGCTCTTTGCATCTCCAAGTATTGTATCTTCTGTTTTACAGGATAGTATACAGGAATTTGAGTACCTGCTTCTGAATATGCCCTTAGAATGGCCCTCCTCGTTGTAGAAATAGTGTGCTTCACTGCAGGTAACAGAATAATGGTGTCAAATAAGCTTTGAGGACAGCTGACCGATTCCCATTATTGTTTAGTGTTCTCCAAGTGTTTGTGTCCTCTGAAAACTTCACCATCCTGGCTAAAGATGTTGAATAACTTTTGACAAAAGGAGATCTCTGTAGGATGCACAGAAAATGCCCCACTTTGATGATGATTTCCTATTAACAATTGCCCTTTAGGAGTATAACTCTGGAAGAGACCTCCTGGGTCATTGAGTCTAATCCTCAGCTATTTCAAGTAACCACATCATACAGTTACTATTAGAAATCTAGTTCAAATTTAATCCATTCAATATGTGCTGTATTGGTTTTTATATAGTGCTGCTTTTGTAATCTGAATGCCATGTGATAGTAAATCATTAAGTCATTATTTTATTTCTAGTAATGACAAAACCCAGCTGAAGTGATTTTTATATATTGCAACTTTAGTCTAGAAACAATGAAACGCACCCCCAAAAAAGTGCCTGAGGTTTTTCTTCTTTGGTTATGTCAAATGAAATGTTTTAAAAAATTAAAATAACAACTAAAATGACACCAATAATGTACTGAGACACATTGCCGAAAAAATAACATGTGGGATGTTTTTAGTAGGATAGTTCAAAGTTCCAAATGGATTTTTTCCTAAGGATGTTGATTCAAAAGAACAGGAAGATAAAACATAGATGGCAGAGTTAATTGCCTTCCCCAGTACTTCCTTCACCCCTTCTCCCAAAGGTTGCTCCTTTTCTTTTCCCGGAAGCTGAGATTCATGTGAAGTAACTTTTGGACTACAGCCATTTGCATCTGCTCTGTTAAAATCACCCAGATTGGAGATGGTTGGAGATGATTGGAGATGGTTTGGGGATTGCAACACACAGAGTTTGACTGTAACCTCTGCAGTGCCACAATCTCTAGGAAACGGAACAGGTGGTTGAGGGAGGTCCCTGTTTAACCTGCTGGTTGCCATGAGTGAGCAGCCCTAGGCCCAGGCTGCTGCTGGGCTCATGATGCTGGAGAAGGCCAGGCAGTCTCTGGCTCAGTGTCCTGCAGAAGTGACAATCTGAAGGATGAGATGGCCAATGTCACCTGTTGCTGTGTTCAGCAACAGCTGATGGCAGGTAGTGATGTGCTTCCTCCTCTGGGTTCCATGGCTACCAGTGATCAAACAAGATGCCTTTGTATGTTTTGGGAGGAGTGAATGCAGCACTCAAGCTAGATGTCTGTGTGCTCTGAGGATTTTGCTATATAACTTCCTTTCCATTTGGTAACTGGGAACTAGATGGAGCTTAGTTGTTTATGGAGACAATACTTTCATTTTTATCAAAGTGGATTTAGGTAACATGTGTATCCTTCTCACAGTTTCATCCCAGCCAGCAAATCAGCCTCACAGAGCCACTTGCTTGCTCTCCTCTGGTGGAATAAAAGGCAGAAAACTCGCAGGTTGATATAAAGACAGTTTGAAGGCAAAACAAAAGCTGTGCATGCCAGCAAAGCAAAGCAAGGAATTTATTCCCTACTTCCCATGGGCAGGCAGGTGTTCAGAACCTCCAGGGAAGCAGGGCTCTATCACTCGTAACAGGGACTAGGGAAGAAAAATGACATCACTCCAAGTGTCCCGCCCTTCTTCTTCCCCAGTTTTATATGCTGAACACGATGCCATACAGTGTGGAATGTCCCTTGGGTCAGTTGGGGTCAGCTGTCCTGACTGAGACCGCTCCCAACTGCTTGTGCACCCCCAGCCTCCTTGCTGGTAGGGTGGAGTAAGGAGCAAAAGAGACCTTGACTGTGTATAAACACTGCTCAGCAGTAACGAAACATCCCTGTGCTATCAACACTGTATCCAGCACAACTCCAAAGAACAGCCCTACACTATTTATTGTGAAAAAAATGACACTACCCCAGCCAAAGCAAATACATTTTCTTGAATGTTGGAGAATTTTCAAGCTCATCTTTAGAGACGGGGATGGGAGAAGAGTGGGACAAATCCTGGGTCTCAGACAATCTACTCAACCTCATTTACTTAATTAATTATACTTCTGAAAATCAGCCCATAGTATGCAAGACATCCCTGCCTCACTGTCATGATCACATGTGCTTACAAAGAGATGTTTTCATGCCAGTGACATTTGTCCAAAAAAGAACAGGGTTTTGGAAGCTTCAAAAGGAGAGTTATTTTCTCCTGCTCAGTAACCTCAGAAATATCAGTTTTGCTACTTCTATAAATGTATTTAATCAGGGATCTGCTCAGATTGGGTGTCAGAGTGGAAAACACTTGGGTGGTAACTGAGGGGAGCCATTCCCTGCACAGCTGAGTGCTGGTGGGATGAGGGCACTGATGTGATGGTGTGGGACTGAAGCCAATGGAGTAAAATTGTAATCTCAGAACTATTCCCCTTCCATTTGATGGGACTGTTGCTGCTCCTGATAGACAGCTTTTACAGAGGCTAATTATGCAGAATTTAGGACCCAAAGGATCTTTGTGATCTGCAAAGATCTGATACAGTTAAAAAAAATCAGCTGGTTTCTAGATCTGTATATTTACCAACTGCATTTTACTTGAATTCTGCTCGGTGGAAGGACTCTCTTATTTCGTCAGTGTTCCAAAATGTGAGTTTTCCAGGGAATTTAATTTTATTTTAGATTATTCTCCTTGTTCTATCCAAGGGAGCATGCAGTCTTTCCTATTGGCTGGTTAGGAAACTGTCCAGATCTGCCTTTTAAAGCACTCTGATGTGGCCATATTTCTAAGGCATCACAATACCCTAACTAAAGGCAGCTAAGACACTTTGCTGTCCATACCTTCCCTTATGCCTTAGTTCCCATCTCAGCACTGGTGTAGCCCATTCTCCCTTCTAAGAATGGTGTGAGGATAAATACATTAAAAGGGATGCAGTGCTCAATTATTATGGTAATAGGACTCCTATAAATACCTAAGATATATATGTATATTTGGATTTTAGCAGAACCTAACTTACAACTGCAGCTTAAAAAAAAACCTGCCATAACCCCCATATAAATTCCATCTGTGAATATTTGATCAGATGCTATGTGGGTGGAAAAGTATGTTTCATTGCTATTGTGATTGCTTTCTTTCTTTAGCTTTTCATGAGTAATAAACGTGAAGAATGTCCCAGTGCTTTTATGCTCTCCCGGTCAGTAATATTTTCTCTGAACCTGTATGTGAATGTTTAATTCATTAAATGGTATCATGCAACTTTATGGTGAAATCATAAATCTGTTCTGTTGCACTGCTTATTGGAAAATCTTCAACCCCAAGCAAGCCCTTAGCACTATAGCTTGCCTCCCTTGATTACATATGGGTTTTTTTGGCTGCTTCCCACTTTCTCTTAGGTTGTTTTCTCCCTCTGCTTCCAAACTCTTCATTCCACTTTATAGTAGTGAATCCCACTAGTTAGAGAAGAGGACTTTTTTACAAATGTGTGCAGCTGACAACAAGGAAGATACATCTTGTCCTGCCTTTTACTTCACAGGGCTTTTGTGCTCAATACTGCCCAGATTTTCAAGATGATTGTCAGTGCAGCAGTGCTGGAAAATTCCCTGTGGGTGTGAGACACCTGTGAAGGTACTTGAGGTTAAAAAAACCCAAAAGTGTTTTTACTTTCTTGTTAGCCATATCCAGTGTTAGAAAAACTGTGCAGGATAGTGTGCCACATACAATATCATACATTGCCATCCTTCTCAGCATCATTCTTTGCTTTTCATTTATTCATGATTGTGAGTTATCCTATAGGGCCTTCAGGAAATGTCTCTGGAGACCAGGAGATAGGTATCACTAAACTGAAGAGTTCCTAGGAAAGCAGCTGGATAGAAAGAACACAGGCTACTTAAATCTCTGCAGAAATGACCAGCATGCAGCCTTCACAATCTGCCAGAGGGGTCCAAGTTCTGGCTATGATTATAGACCAAATACCTGTCCAGACTGATGATAAATGAACTGCTTTTTCTAGACTTCTGTGGCCATACTTTTTGCCAGCATCCCAGTCAAACAGTTAAAGCCAGCATGGCTGTGAACAGCACCCCAAGGGACAGATGAAGATGCTCCCTTCTTGTGGCTCCTAGCAGCTGCCTTATCTGTGAGACCATCAGCATGTGCAGCTGTGAGACAAACAAGGCAAGCTGTCCAATGCTCAGCTATTCCAGATTCTCTTGAACACTACCTTTGAATCCTTCTTCCTGAGCTGTGTTGTGCTTTCTGTGTTCATAGCTGAGCTAGTTGGGCAGTAATTACTGCTGAAGGCTTGTTGGGGATCTTTGATGAATTCTTAGTGGCCCAATGTCCACATCGCAGAAACTGTGATTGGAAATAGCTGATGGCTTCTTGGTAGTGTCAGCCGAAACACTCAAAAGAAGAGATTAATCCTTAACTCCAAAGCTGGCTCAGAGGGCCATAAGTTACAAGAAAATTGCCCTTCTCCTGTTATGTCTGCTGCTTGTGGCTGCTACTGCCTTGGATCTCTTCTGTCCCCATGCTCTAATTTCCAGAGTGGTCAGCAGAAAGGTTTCTATCCAACAAGATATGATGCCACTATGGTATCATTGGGCATAACAGTACAACTCATGTCTAAAAGCAGCTTTCCTAAGTGCCTAGGTACTACCAAGAGCCATAGGATACAATAATGTTTAGGCATCTAAATGCACAGACTAAGAAAACACTGGTTTTTAAAACCCAGATGTAAGCTCATGCATTGCTTTTAGGAATCCAGTTAGCTCCTTTATTTAAGGTGGGCAGGAGGGCATGTGCTTAAGTGCTCTGGTCTTTTTTTTTTTCTTTTAAAGTCTCCTGTATTTTAAAAGAATGATTACATTTGCACTGAGGAATGTCCTCTGTACAAAAGGTGGAATTCCAGTATATTTTCAGGAAAGTGAACCAAGCAATTATCTTGCAGGACCAGTGTGGGTGCCAGAATGAGGAGGTGTGGTAAAGGGGAATGCGTGATTGATTTCTTTCCTACTCCAGAGCTGGATGAAATGCCTGACACAGCTGTTGGCTTACACTGCTTACAAGAACGAGGAATCAATCTCACCAGATGTTGTTCATTTCCTCTGTTGCTGTGTGGCCAGCTCTGTTGTACAGAGGATGCGGGGGGCAGAGGGGAGGGAGGAAGGGAAAAGAAAAGGGAGAAAAGCTTAGTCTAAATTACACAAGAGGGCCCAGTGTGGGAATTCAGTGTAAACGAGGAACACAAGAATGAGCCATGACTAAGAAACTGGAAGCTAGGAAGACAGCACCTACTCATTTGTGAGCCTGATTCATTCCTGGGGAGCACAGCAGACTCCTGTTCCCTGTGGGACAACACATGAGCATCTTATGAGTTCTCCTGAAAGTTAATGTTTTCAATTAAAAGGATGCAGGAGGTACATGGGGAGGCTTTGGTGACAAATGATTCAAGGCCACATCTGCCAGCTGCATCATGTGCTGTGTCGGGTGAGTCTGTGGAGCTCTTACTCACATGCGTAGAGTCTTTGGGCAACATTCAAGGATGGGATCACAATGACAGTGTGATGTGCTGCTACCACAAACAAACTACCTGTGTGCTTGGGGTCCTGTGTATGCCAGCACCATTTCCAACCACCTTCTTTTCTGAGGCTGGAACAAGCTCCTGTGCTAGGAGATGCAGCTGGGGACACCAATGCTGACATGAGAGGCACCTGGTGCTGGGAAGCAACTGAGATATTAATTCCCTCTTCCAACTTTTTTCACTAGAGCAGGTGTCTTAGCAGATCCCTAAAAGATTTCTTTGACGGTGTGACTGGTTGACAAGGAAACAAGCAGAGGCAGAGGAAAGCACCTCCAAATGAGGAGGGCACTTAAAGCTAAGGGTAAATATTTCAGGAAGAGAGATATGAAATGAGCAACATTTGCAGATGAGCTGTAGAGGTGCCACAGACCAGGAGAGGGCATGGTGATATCTGTTTCCAGTGGAGAAAAGCTGTTTCAGTAAAGCAGTTAAACCCTGACTTAATTCTCATAATTTGTTCTGGAAAATCCACTCCAAAGTGAATTGATTTCTCTTGTACACTTCTTTGACACCTTTTTCTGCATATTCTCTATTTCTTTGCTGTATGGAGCATGCAGGTTACTCCCTCTGCTTCTCTACCATCCTTAGCACGTGTGAGGAAAAGGGGAATGCTCACAGAGCTGCTGCCATGGGAGGTAAGACCAAGCAACTGCTCACAAAGAAGCTCTGGTTTGAGGTCTGTGAGGAAAGGCTACAGTCATGCTTTGTGACTTCCCGTCTAAAATACCTGAAAACAAGCCCATCTCTCTCTGCTGTATAGCATTTAATGCATTATTGCTGAAAACAAAAAGACCTAAAAACCAAACAAAAAAGGCTACTACTGAGGAAGGGACAGCCAGCCCCCTTCTCTTCGGCTGTAGGACAGATATATTCTTGCTGAGGTGAGAATTGGGATGGAAACTGGGCCATAATGCTCCCAATAACAGTGTTGTGTTGCATGATGTGTGGCCATGGCTGGCCTGCAGTTATGGGCCAAGATGGACCTGCTCTAAGATGTCTTCTCATGAAGTAGTTACTTCTGCCATGGGTGGGAGACTGGGTTCTATGGAGCACTCCTTTCACAATTGTGCCAGTTCTGGTTAACAAAGGGAGTATAAATTGACTGAGGAAACTTTGGGCTGAAAGTAATGCAAAGATTCTGTTCACCAGCTGCAAGGATGCTAAACTCTGAATCAATCTGTTGACATCAGTGCAGATAATCTAAATTTGCACCAGTGCAAAATGTGATCATTCAGATGGGTTAGCTGAAGTGACCCTTTAAGGGTGAATAAAATGCTCTCCCAGGGCATGTTAGAGGGTCTGGTGAAAGGAATGATTGTATGGTTCCTGGGAATGTGGATGAGGCATCCTGATGTTCTATAGTTACATTGATCAGATCTCCACTTAAGGCAACCTGGGAGTTATTCCTTGAAGTCCATCAATTTCCTGTTTTTTTGCAATTGCACCCAACTGAATACTACTTTTTCACATGGCTTGAATAGACTGCTCTGAACATCACCTCAGATATCCCTTACTCGCTGTAATTTGTGAAGTCTTTTATTCAATCCATGAGGTGTGCCAAGGGGACCTTTTCCTTCAGTGCCAAAGCTGGCAAGGTCCTTTGCTCGATGCAAACCTCCTTTGCCATCGCTAAAAGGCAGAAAATGCATGTGCAGTTTGAAGCAACGGTTAAAATTACATGGAAAAAAAATGACAGAGCAGCTGTCATATTTTTAACAAAACTTGGTCACTGCGGATATGAAACCTGAGAACTTGCATAAGAGACCTGCTCCAGTGAGTGTTGGTTTAGTCCACAGAGCAGCTGCAGGAAGGGGGGCATTTCACTGCTTCCCTGGAGCTCCTTGTCTGGGGAATCATGGCTGCAGGTTCCCGAGGGCCCCCTGGTGTTTTGCGCAATCTATCTTTAGAGAACCGCAAGTTAATTTCTGAGAAGGGCACTGGCTTTGAGCAGGGACTACCTCCAAACTGACAAACCACTTCCTGCAATCGTTAACTGAATTAAGAGCTTGCTGTCCCCTTCACTCCCCTGAAAAGATCCCACTTCCCATCCCTTCACCACCACCACCACCCCCTTGGCTTGGCATCAGGAAATATTAGTAAAGAGAAAAGCGCAGGGAAGGTTGAAGTGATACTAATTCATAGATCTCCCCCTTGCCTGTGTCTTCTACAGAGAGCTCTGGTATCAGTCCCATTGGCTTTCTGCAGGAGCTAAAGCCGTGGCAATTCCAGACTGTTTTCCAGTCAGGGGAAGGAAGTTGCCTGTGCCTTTGGTGCTTCCTTTGTATTTCTACCAGCATAAACCTCCTTTGACACTGATGCAAAAGGGTGTTGTAATTTTTCATGAAATTATAGGTAGCAAAAGAACACTTGCAATTCCTGGGACAGGATTTCCTTCTAAAAATATCCCAGATCTGGTCGGTATCAGCTTCCATTAAAGGATATGGCAAAACCTTCCAATCATCAGTGTTGACTTCAATGATGAATTCTTGTAGCCATTGAAAAAAAGAACAGGAAAGCTACTCTGAATTCTTTCTGTTTTATTTTATACTTGGTAATGGTGGTTGTGGGTCTTATTTTCATTTTGTTTGTTCCAAAATGTGTAGTCTTTTAACACCTACTTCACTCGGTCTTGGCATATGTGTGTCTCCAAAATGTCCTTCTACAGGGTGAGATTTACAAGTGGTTACTTAGTACAGGTTGCTCTCTCCCTGGGTTCCTGGCCCTGACTCTTTGAAACTGCCCAGGCATGTTTATTCCCTGTGGGATTTACAGATGCCAGTCAGTATTTTGCAAATCAGTGACCGAAATGGAAATGTTAACTAAGTAACATTTTTCAGTTATGGACAAGGTAATTTATCTGAAGGATGATTTTCTTTCATTGCAGAAATTAATTGATTCTATACACATGAAACACATAGGTAGTTTTAAGACTGTAAACACACTTTAAGACGTGCTCTTCTACTTCATTTTTATTATATAAGCTCCATGAAAACATAACCCTTGCTTCATAACTTAAATGGTCCCGAAATATATTCTTCCTGCAGACATGTCTATGTCAAAAAAGAATATAAGGGTTTTTACAGTTTTCACGTACAAATATAAAGAAAAGTTTGTTTTGCAAACAAGTGTTTTCTCTCAAAGCAGCTGTTTTCCTTCTACTTTGCCACAGACATGATGCCAACAAGAATCAAGGAAGAGCTAAATGGGGAACATATGCTCTATATTAGTATCCAAAGATGGAAAATGCATGGAGGAGTGCATAGCATGAGCAGAAGAAGCCAAAATCAAGAATATATGCAAATCTAGAAGAAGCCATTTGAATTTCCCATTAAACTTTGACTTGCAGGTGCTTGCTTTTTTCACTGATGACATTTGCAGGGGTGAGTACTGTGTGTTAGAAGACCTTCCAAAAGTTGCCAACTTCTGTCCCAAAAAACAGACAGAAAAGGATCTGGAAGCCTCAGCTTCTACTATCTGTGCAGGATGAGCAGGAACAAATGACCAGGCAGTTTGTCATCCCTCTCCCTCTGGAACTGGGACCCTTAATGGTGCATTTTTACTCTTGCAGAAGATGGACTGAAGAAGCATGTAGTCACCCCAGTATCAGAGGTCTTGATCCAGTATTTCCTGAGTGTGTAGGGCATCTGACAGCAAGGTGAGCCTTTCAATTAGCCCAAAAGACACAACTAGTGAAAATTTTTTCAGCAGAACAGTTTTTTCATTAGGAAATAACATTTCTTTAAAATAAGAACTTTCCCTGGGAACCTACCAGTTGGAATGAGACTTGTCATTGTCATTGCTGAAAAAACTGCAAACTCCAGAGGTTTATAAAAACTGAAACTGCATAAGAAAGACATACAGGCATGTAGCTTGAGTACATTCTACAGTATATACACCCCAGGAGTCTGGAGTGTATAGAGTGAGGCATTTGCTCCCACCAAAAGCACTTGCATTGTTTCCATCTTTCTTAATGGAAGCAAGATCAGACCCTGAGTATGAAAAATGCAGAGGCAGACAGTGGGAGCCCAGGGGAGCTGCTCATTTGTTTGGCCATTGCTGCATGTCTGCTGGATAGTCATGTTAGCTGCAATATTCCTTTTTCAGTAGGAAGCCATTGATGCCAAGGATGACATTTTTACACCTGTCTAAATCGCAGTTCAGTCCATAAACGCACTGAAGCCTTCACTGACTCCTTGGTAAAGTTTGGAGTGAGAGTGATAACCATTTCCAGTGCTGTAAGCAAGGTTTTGGAGATAAATAGATAAAACTTGCTATGAACACACGCAGGATTGTGTCACTGTGGTTTGCACGGGCGTTGGCTACTGAGCTGCCTCTCTCCCACGTAACTCACACGAGATCAATAGGTTGTGGCTCACAGCCAGTCGTGCACCCTGGGCTATCTGAACCCACTTCCCTCACCTCTGAGAAGTGCATCCTGCCAAGCCTGCCCAGGGGGCACTTGCAGCAAGAGCAGTGCAAGCTGAATTTGAATACTTCACTAGAAGTGGAAGGTTCTGAGAAGAGCAGGAAGCGTGAGTGAGACTGTGCAGCCCAGTGACCATGGTGGCTCCGGGAAGGGAGCCCAAGGATGGGCACTGGGGAGGCCCCAGATCAACAGCAGCATCTGGGCTTAAGACAGCAGCTGCCTGGGACTGCAGATGGAAAGGAGCATTCACAGAGACACTGAAAGGAAGCAGGTGAAGAACGTGTCTCTGTAAGGCTTTTCTGAACCCTGCATCTCCAAATTATACATTTATCACCCCTTTTTGCATTTTTAATTCTAACTTGCAGATAATGGTGGGTTTTTAATGGTATAATTTTCAACTAAGCACTTAGTCGGTCATCTAATGGAAAGATCTGTATTAAACTGCTCTTACAGTCTCTGACCTAGGACTACAAACCTCTGTCTCAAGAGGCAGACTAAGGTTAGACTAAATGCAGGTATGCTTGTTCATGGGTCTGTGTACTAATGTATTTTTCACCCACCCACTGCCAGTCTCCCACCTGGAACTTGATGTGATGTAAAGTCCTTTGACTCAAATTCCTCAGCAAAAAATGTAAGCAGAAGATCTACTAAGACATTCAGACCCCAAGGGAAAGCTCCACTACCTATGATGAATTTTTCTGGGCTACCAGAGAGAGCAGCAGTGACTTTTGAGAAAGGTACCTCAATCTCACTTTCCCTTTTCAAGAAGCAGAGCTGATTTTCAGCTGTATGGGCCAGAGGTTGTCCCCACTGCAGCAGAGGTTGTCATTGCACGATGTTACACCCCCATGTTGCTTGTGCCACCAGCCATCCTTGGTGCTCTGCTTTCTTGGCTACTCCCCCAGCCTCTCCCCATCTCTGCTCCTATTTAAGAAAGTTCAGCTTCTCAGTGTAAAACAATAGGAGTAAGTGCCTGAAGGGATTTTGTAGGAGCTGTCTAGCCCATCCCCCTTGCCCACAGAAGTGCAGCTATACCTAAATTTGTACATGAGGAAGAGGAAGAAGGGGCAGAAAGGCTGTCAGGCTCCAAGCTACTTTTGGCTTGGCTCTGATTAGCACCAAGCACAGGTGTTAAGCACCTCTTTGCTGTCAGATTTTCCATGCAGTGTGTGTCCTTAATACAGGCAGAAACTATTTTTGGTTACAACACAATCAGCTATCTTTATCAAGGGGTTTTCTACAGGACCCATCTGTAGAGCAGCCAAGTACTTCCCAGACAGTCTTCATGGCAGGAATGAGAAAGCATTTCTCTGACAAATTATTTAAAAATAGTATGGGCAGATTTATTAACACCTTATAAAAACTTAAGCAGCTGCTGCTAAGTATAAAGTCAGGCAGCAAAACGATGGGTAAAAGCTGGTTTATGTTTTACAAGAAGTTTTCTAGACATAAAAGATCACTTTTTTTAAAAGTGATTTTTTTAGAGAAATGGTGAGTTTGAAAAGTTTTGTTTGCAATTCACTTATACATTCCAGACACACAACCCACAAAATAAACATCTTAAACTTGAGAGCCTCATTTCAGTTTACTTGATTCCAGTCAGTAATTATAGATATTAAATTTCTGTAACATCTAAGCTAAGTTTACATTGTCTGCAGAAAGGTTTGCACCATTTAAATCTATTTAGAAATCTGTTAAGTAAATCTGACTCGAGTTAAGTTATAGCAAATATTTTAGCTAATAAATTTCTTGGGACTGGGTTTTATCTTTTCTGCATGCATGAATGAAACTCAAGTGCTCTCAAAGCCTCAGCAGATAAATAATAAATGATGCAAAATAGCTTCTTGATACATAATAATATCATAACTTTAAAATATTTTTTTTTCCTAGGACTAGAAATGAGTGTGGTGTGTCCCTCTGGGAAGTTATTAAATACAAAGAAAAAAGAGCTATTTCTAGTGTTGGAAGCTGGTCAATGCATCTCTCACCACACCCTGGTTCCTGGTCATCATTTATGCTCATCTCTTACACCCTTCCAAAGGGGTTGTAAATTATTGCCAGCTCTGTATGTTGCATCTCCCTTATCACAGGTGAAAATAAATTTCAAAGCTGTGGAGATTCCAATCTTTGGTACACACATGCACAGAAAAGCTGCTGCTTTGGCTTATCAGACACCTTTATTTTGCTTTACTCCATTGTAACCTCAGATTTAATACTCTTAACCCTCTCTCAGCTGATATTTGAGCCTGGGTCTGCTCTCTCTCATGTGTCCATAAAGCTTTCTTACTCAGATTAATCTCCATTTAGACTAAAAGTGTTTCTCAGCTCACTAAACTGATGTTTAGTGATCCCTTGTGGTTGTGTGGCTTATTCTTGGTGCTCTTGGGTTTTTAAGGCAATCCAACATCTAGCCAAAGCTGAAATCACTTAACTGATGTGGTCAAGTGGAGTATAGTCACTGTTACAGGTGAATAATATTTCTTAATCCGTTTTCAATTATGTATGATATGAGTAAATTAAAAATATCTCTCAAAATGGCTCTGTTATAACCTTAGATAACCACATAAAATGCCAACTCTTCCCCTCTGTGATAAGTTTAAATGGAAATTAGACTTAACCCTTGATTTTCCTTCCTGGCAGGAGCTGAAGAGGCTGAGGGCATTATACCTGTTCCTCTCTTTCTCCTTCCATTTGCAGGAGCAATGTCCTTCCTTTCAACAAACCTGATGTCCCCACACAGCCCCCTGCAGCTGTTTTAATGTAAAGCTCAGAAGCCAGGAGCATTTTCTTGGCACCTCTCAGAGGTCTTGCCTGCTTCTCTGCTGCTGCCATGTCCCTGCTCCTGGGATACTCATTGGACAAAGAGGCAGCTATTGGCCATCAGCTTTGATAAATGAGACCTCCAACCTCAGGCACAGTAATTCAGAAATGTTCCTTGCAGTATTTGTTAAAACCTTTGTAAAAGTCCCTTTCATAAGTATTGAAAGAAGCCTGCAATGGTGGCAAATTTAAGTACTCCCAAATTAGGAGATAAAGAAGATAAAATTGTCTAGGCAGCTCCAACTTGATCTCTTCATATCAACAAGTCATCTTTAATTATGTGATTGCAGACCCCTGCACCTCCTGGGGATCCCATGCCCAGTGGTCATTTAACACTGGGCAGTTCAGTTCATCATGGTCAGTGTGAGGCTCATCTTGCCAGACCCACACAAACCACCCCCTGAATGCAGCACCACTCATTTTCCAAGTGTTTTTCTGTCATAGTAGGAGTCAAATGCTATGCTAGCTCTAAAAGAAATATTTACTCAATAATGCCGAAAGAGTTAAGCTGTCATTCTCATTTTTGGTGGCAGAGAGATTCAATAGCTTTTAATACAGGTCATGATTTCTCAGGGCCCTTGGTGCATTGTACATGCTCAGGATATGGCTCTCTGAACCTCCAGTCACAGCTGAGGATTAAAACAGTTTTGTCCTTTGCACTGAATGAACACAGGAAAAGCAGGCTGAGTATGGCATTATGGATTTAAAAGACCTAGAAAATTTGCAGAGAGAGGCTGAATATATGGTCTTTATTTCATCATGTATTTACTAACTTTGCAACCTAAATATTCCTTTCTATCTCTAAGTAGGAACACAGTGCATTTTTAGATTCTATTTTCAATACATCCAAAAATTTGATAACACGACATATAATGTAGGAATCTGAACTTGCTATTGGCTGGACCAAACACTTTAAATTCAGTGTATAAGCCCTGCCAAGTTAATCAGTGGGTCCTCATCTCCCCTACAGCCTTGAAGAAAATGGAACATGTGGCCTATAAGTGTCCTAGATGTTTGTGGAGAACAGAGGAATGAAGAGATTTGAAAAATAGGAGGCTCAGACCATGGAAGGGAAGTGGATTTAAGACAGAACTAAGAAGAATATGGGGCTGGAGTGTAGAACTATAATGACTGTTTGATGCAATCACATCAGAAAAACTGGCATTTTAGGAAAGAGCTTGGAAGGAAGAGCAGGGGATCTTTGTGTGCTGCTGAAGCCACTGATACCAGTGCTGGCTCCCTCGACAGCTGCTTTCAACTCACACACGATGGGAAGGATACTTTGTATTTTATCTCAAGCTTCCTAAAGATCCAATTACTCTAACAACTCATTCCTACTCAGAGGCAAATTAGGGATTTCTAATGAGGCATCACCAGGTTTCAACCAGTCTCTGAGCTGACCATCTCTGTACTGTGGATGTCTGAAGCACCTCATGAGTTTTAGCTCTGCTTTGCTCAGCCCTGTGCCTTCTCTTGCTTTATCCCTCCCTTCTGTTGGTTTTGGTTTTGATATAAAGAGTCCAGATTCTTTCTTCTTTTCCATCTTCCTTTTGTTATGAAAACTTCCTTTAGTAATTACCTTGTGGGAGGGAGGCAACTGCACAAAAGACTATTGTCCTCTGATGTAATACACTAGTCCAGTGTCCTGCAGACCCATTACATTCATGTTATCCAGGATCATGGTAGATTTTCTGCTTCACTTTTTTTGGTGAATATGCTCCACTTTTTAGCATTGGCACCTAAAATAACCTGCTGGTCTGGACAGAAGTGTTCTCTGCAGTTGGCAACTATGTTCAGAGGGTACTGCTCTGCTCCAGGTCTGATTCTTCATCTCTTTTAAGTGCCCTGTTAACAGTTTCTTTTTATAGCAGCAATAAAATATAACTACCCTAGAGCTGAAATAATGCTATTTTTAAATCAAACTTTTTTTTGCAAAACAGAGCCATGCCATTTGTGGTCTGTGAACCACTACTGCTGTAGATGGTATGCTGTGGCTCACAAAGACAGATTTTACATGTGAGGTGTCATGTTTGGGGTTATATTGTATAATAATGCTCTTTATGGATAAAAAGGATAATGATCTAGATTTTTTTTTTTCCCTCAGCACAGCCAAATAAATTGATATCAGTCTTGGATCATATATTTAAGAATTTTAGACTTATCATTCTGTGCTGCTTCTCTTTGTCTATTCTGGCCCTTTAAAATGGCCTTTTCTTTACAACCTTACTCAGATCATATTAGTCAGTATTGTTCTGTGTATGACATTTCTCTACATCCTGGGTATTTTAAGCTTTCTTTTGTAATTTCCATATTTAATCACTTCGCCCTCCTCCTTACCTCTCTTTCATTTTTTGCTTTCTCTTTTCCTATTTCCCTGCATTCCTCTTCTGAGCTGTGGTCTCCCAGTTTGCTATGCCTCAGGTGCACCTTCTGACAACATAATTGCAAACCTCATCTTCTAAAGATTTTGTTTCATCTCAACATTATGTTCTCAGGACAGAAGGGTTTGTTCTCTTTTGGTTTTCACCGGCATTCTTATGATCCACGAAGAAGATTGGCTGAATATTGTTCCCAACCCTAGACACTTTCCTTCTCCTTTCCATGGGGAGCAACCCAAGGCATTAATGGGTAGAAAGGCTGTGGCATTATTGGGGATGCAGCTGGACCCTGGGAGTTTGCAGCACATGCTGATACTGTGATGAGTTTGGTTAGGCCTCAGAAATGAATGGGAAAACTCCCTAGGGAGCAGAGGGCACTGGGCAGTGTTTGCTGCCACACAGCCGCGATCATGCTGGCTGGAAACAATCCAGCATGACCCCCAGCAAGAGCAGAGGCCACGGAGAGGAGGTCATTGTGCATAAATATTGCTTCTTTCACTTGGCTTACCAAGCTGGGTTTTCTTAATTTAAAAAGTGAAGCCTTCATTCAAATCAGAGATATCTTTTTGGGTAGTACACCTCCCGGAAGTCTCTGGGCAGTGCCACCTCTCCAGCCAGGTGACTGTCCTATTACACTAATGTGACACCCCTTCAGGAGTGATTTGTCCCCTGTATTAGCTAAGCACTGGTGGTACTGGTCTTGTCTTCATGCTCTGCATTGTAAATCAGGTATCACCCTGATCTGTGCACCCAACTTAAATTAATAAAGGATCTGCTAGTGTGTGACATAAAATCTACATCATGTAGGTATTGCTTAAATCTTTCCAATAAAGAATGAGGCTTGCTTGTGTAGAGGAAATATAGTTTACACCCACTTGTGTAAATTCTGTTTTATAACAGGACTTTGCAAAATTATTATGCTTGTTACAAAATATAGCAGCTCTTTACAAAGGATAGATGTATATTTGGTTTATGTTTTCTTCCACTTTTTGTGCAGTTCATCGTGATCCTTCTTTCAAATATTTTGCAGTTTTCCTATTCCTTTCTGAGCTTTTGATTTTCTTCCTGTTGCTCTTTGGATGAACCCAGCCATCTGAATAAGACCTGTTTTCCTTCAGAGCATTCAATCTGAAAATTATGTTCTCCACTTATGGTCTAATTGCCTTTTCCAAACTGAAGTCAGAATCTTTTCTGCAATCTTTTTCTTGGTTTTGTCTCTCCATTGCAACTTTTGCCTCCAATTAAGTATTCCATAAACGCTTAAAACAATACAATTGATGCAATAGTCACAACTCTGTTCTCAAAACCTCTAAAGCCTCTTTCACTCTCTTTTTGAGTTCTCTTATATCTTGTCACATATCATAATACCACTCTCAAAAGTTTCACTCTATCTAGTAAGAAGGTTTTTTTCAGTCTTGATCATAATCTCATCACTAGTTTGATCTTCACTTACATGCATATTATCGAACAAGGCCTGTGATTCTCTAATGGAAAGGCTGCTTTTAATCACCCATTTCAGTATGTTTGCTTGCCTTCATGAAGGCTTGATCCAATTGCTGCCTGTGGATTGACAGTCAGAGCTATTTCGGCCTTCTATGTTCCACATTCTTTGCTCTTTTATTTCCCCTTCCGTTTCTAGATACTGTAGCAGCCTCCACCTCTGCTGCCATGTAGCACTGCAATTTTAGCAAAACTGCTATTTTGGTCCCAGAATTCTCAAAATAAAATGGCAAAAATCTGCTACCTCCGAAAGAAATATTCTCTTGTGTCACCTTTTTTTGGTTTTGTTTTTAATTTTTAATTTTTTTTTATTTTTAGTGTATTTTCTTACTCAGTTAATTGTAATGTGTTGATCAGATGTTCCAGATTTTCAATGGTTCTTATCTATGTGTAAAAAATAAGCCAAAATAACATGTAACCTGTGCTCATGAGGTTAAGGTTCTGCAAAGTATATGATCACCTAAAATAGATTTTAGAGTGGGAAGTATAAAGCATCTAATATATGCTTCCAGCCCACCATAAAGGGCACTTCTCTCACAGAAAAAAGGACCTTGGGCAGGGTGTGCTGTGCTTGTTGAAATGTCAATAATGAAAATATTCACCTGCAATACTTCATCACATTTCGAGTTTTCACATTTGGACTCAACCTTACATCCCCGTCTTTGTCACATGCTCTGATTGTATCACAGTATCTGTACTACATGTCTGTAATCAAAGTTGTGCCAGGCTTTATCTGCCTAGCAGGCAAATGTAGGAACAGGCACCTTATTCCCCCACCTCATGCTGAGCTGAATTGAAATATAAGTAATGCCACCCCTTTACTGGTCTGGCTGCAGTCCTTGGATGCTAAGGGACCAGGTATCTTTTCTAGAGCAAAATCATCTGAGGTCTGTTATAAATTCATTGTTCTCTTATATCATTTTGTTGTTTGTAGAGCTGTTTTCCTTCTTTATTTTGCTTAATGCAGGCAGAACAGGGAGAGAAGGAAATGATCTCAAGCAAATATCTGTGCAGCAGGGTTAAGGGGAGACACATCCTCAGTGTGAAAGGTTGTGAGAGTTCACATTCATTTTGAGATCTAATGCATGCATAATGTATTTATAATACTGGAAACAAGTAGCAGGTCATGAGGAAAAACTCAAGTGTTTAGAGCTGGCTGGACGCTGAAGCTGTTTGTAAACAAGTGAAGTGAGCAAGAGTCACCACTTGCATGCATTAGGATAAATGCAGAGCTCATAAATGCAGAGTTCCTCGTGGATCATTGGGCATTTCTAAATTTGTACTGATAGGATAAAGGTGCCTGTGATTCCATGGCATTTCACTCACTGAAGATAATGACCTCTTCCTATCCCCACACTGACTACAGGATGTCAGGAGATTAGGAGGTGAACCTCAGCGTAAGAAAGGTATGAAAAGGAATTGAATTTGTCAACTGTAACTAAAAGCCAGGACAGAAGCTCCAATTCAGAGTTAAGGTGACCTTAATTCACATTTGTTTGGCTAACTCTAAGTGCACTAACCATAGGCTCTCTTGTGCGTAAGGACATCCAGGTTCAGCTGTTTCATAAGGAATAACATACTCAGGATGTGCAAGACAACTCCAAGTTTCCTTTTAAACAGCTGGCGTTTTACATAAATTACATCTAGCCATAAATATATTTTCATCATCCTTCAATAAGAACAAAGAACAGCTGTACTGTCGTTAGTTGTAATGTGAGTATGCACACATCTCTAGAGATTACTCCCTCCCAGGCCTATGTGGTCATCTCAGATCCGACTTTGTGAGACAATTTGTTCTGTATTTTGTATCTAGACTTTTCAAATTTGCTTCATGTATATAAACATATGTTGTTGTTTGGGTGTTTTTAATATATATATATCTTTATAGGACCACTAGCAGCATAAAACTGTTTTTGACACAGCTGTGTGGCAAGACTATTCCTGCTCTGGCCGTGTTGAGTTATTGTAATTCAGTATCAGCAAGGGACAGTGTAAAGAAAAGTAGTTTCTAGATGAAAATGTCCGTTTTACTCCTCACTAGACTCCAGACAAATGAAGTGAGCCCTGAGGTTGTGCATCTCATCCCCCTGTCCTCAGCACTTGGCTCTGTGTTCTGACAGTGGTTTTTTGAAGCATGCTCTTGCCTGAGGCAGATGGCCTCTAAAATTTACTGTAAATGAAATTTCCTAATGTCTTCTCTTTCTTACCTCTTCCTGATTATCTTGCCCTTAACATCTGCTTGCCATGACAGAACTTTCTAGCAGATGTCTCTAACTATAACATTGACACAAGGAACTTACCATCTCACTTGTCACAGAGGAGGTTATGGTTGGTTGATAGAGTGGGAACCAGGTTGCTCTTCCTCTGCAGTGATGGTCCAGGAGTCTGGAGTGTGGAGAGACTTACATCTTTTTACCGGCTAGGCTCGTAGTTCAATGCCTTAGAAAGCCTCGGGCAGCCTAGAGAGGTAGCATGGGCAATCCAGCATTTCAGTAGCTCTAAAAGCTGCAATAGTAGCTGCAAAGCTGATACCACCAGTGGAAGCAAAGAGGGAGAAATATAGTCTTCAGTTGCCTAATTTCTGCAATTAGAAGCTTTCAAACAGAAACAGAAGCAGACATTCGCAGAAAGAGTGCAAGCCAAAGAGGGCGGACCCCTCTTGTGTTCTTCTTTTATTC
>NW_008246058.1:1321159-1321433 GCF_000691975.1 Corvus brachyrhynchos
ACCGCCGAGGCTCGTAGTTCAATGCCTTAGAAAGCCTCGGGCAGCCTAGAGAGGTAGCATGGGCAATCCAGCATTTCAGTAGCTCTAAAAGCTGCAATAGTAGCTGCAAAGCTGATACCACCAGTGGAAGCAAAGAGGGAGAAATATAGTCTTCAGTTGCCTAATTTCTGCAATTAGAAGCTTTCAAACAGAAACAGAAGCAGACATTCGCAGAAAGAGTGCAAGCCAAAGAGGGCGGACCCCTCTTGTGTTCTTCTTTTATTCAGTGTTGGGG
>NW_008246058.1:1321570-1339056 GCF_000691975.1 Corvus brachyrhynchos
GAAGGGAAGCTCGAAACAGGCAGCAACACTGGAGGACACAAGTTTTGCAGTTATTACCTGGGGTAATAACTCCCAAATAGAAGAGAGGATTGAGATCACCCTCAGTCAGTTTGCAGATAACACCAAGTTGGTGGGATCTTCTGGAGCGCAGTAAGGACCTGGAGAGGGATCTGGACAGGCTGGATCAATGGCCCAAGGCCATTTGTAAGAGGTTCAACAAGGCTGAGTGCCAGGTCCTGCCCTTGGGTCACAACAACCCCTGCAGTGATACAGGCTGGGGGAAGAGTGGCTGGAAAATTGCCCAGTGGGAAATGACCTGGGGGTGCTGGTTGACAGCAGCTGAATGTGAGCCAGTGTGTGTGCCCAGGTAAGCAAGAGCGTCAATGGCACCAGGTCTGTATCAGCAGTAGTGTGGCCAGCAGAACCAGGGCAGTGATTGTCCCCATCTACTGGGCACTGTGAGGCCACACCTCAAATCCTGTGTCCAGTTTTGGGCCCCTCACTGCACAAAAAACATTGAGGTGCTGGAGTGTGTCCAGAGCAACAGAGCTGGGGAAGGCTCTGGGGCACAAGTCTGATGAGGAGCAGCTGAGGATGTTCAGCCTGGAGAAAACGAGGCTCAGGGGAGACCTCATTGCTCTCTACAACTCCCTGACAGGAGGTTGCAGCCAGGTGAGACTGGTCTATTCCCCCAAGGAACAAGTAAAAAGACAAAAGGAAATGGTCTCAAGTTGCACCAGGATGGTTTAGATTGAATATTAGGAAGAATTTCTTCACCAAAAGCATTACCAAGCATTGGAACTGGCTGCCCAGGGAAGTGGCTGAGTCACCATCCTTGGAGGTGTTTAAAAGACATGTAGATGTAGTGCTCAGGGACGTGTTTCAGTGGTGGAGTTGGCAGTGTTGGGTTTACAGTTGAGCTCAATAATCTTAAAGTTATTTTTTAACCTAAATTATTCTAAGGCTTTCCTGGAGAAGGTCATGACTGACTGGTATTGAGTGGGAACCAGGCTGCTTTTCCTTTCCAGTGATGGTCCAGGAAGCTGGAGGACACAAGTTTGGGCAGACATACCTGACTGACATCTGTATGGGGTGACACTTGGAACTTCCATTTCCCAAGAAAGGTTGAAATTATTAATGAAATGAAATTTCATTAATTAATGAAATTAATGAAAAAATTAATTTCAAATGTGACAACAAAGTAGAAAAATAATTGCTATATGAATATGTGACACTGAGTTAAAGAAGACAAGCTGACTACTCTTACTGGCTTAAAAAGCCAGATTGAAAAGTGACACTAGTTCTCAGCTTTTCTGCTGTATTGTGACAGGTGAGCAGTGGTAGTGAACTAAAAAATTTCGGAAAATTCTCTAGTGACGTTTCGAGGTTTTTCCTCAAAATTTTTCTATAATAAGATTTTTAAAATTTTAAGTTTCAGTGAACTTAAAATATTTTTTTTTGCTGCAGGAAAAGGAATTCAGTTTTACATAATTTTACAAGGAAATATGTTTGGTTTTTGTATTTTTCCTTCCCTGAACTAAAGCTCCCAGGTTGTTTTGCAGAAAATTTTCCAGTGAATTCTAATCCTATAAAAATGACCAGTGATGTGGCAAAATTTTGATATTTGGTGCAGACAATACCACTGATGAAACAGAGGCCCTTAATCCTTGCACATTCAGAGAAAATTCTTAATGGAGTTGTTTGGAGTAGGGTGCAGTCAATTAGATAGTAGGACTTAAACCACACAGATTTTGGAAAAAATGTTGTGTGTTATAAAACCCTACTGGCTTTATGTGTTTGTGCTCACACTACCCTCCAGGAGATACAAATCTAAGTTAAGTGAGATAACTCTGGTCTCTAGGGAATAGCACAGGAGTTTCTGGCAGGGGGTGGGTGATCTAGCAGGAGCATTATTTCTGCACTGACTGGAACAGAAAGCATTAAGCTGATGGAGTTCCCAGCTAACATACCAGAGATAAAAAAGAGTCCTGAATATTTGTGTTTATGAAAGATCTCCTGGCATTTTTAAAAAAAACCCCGAGCAAGCTGACACTTCAAATCTGCATCCTGGCTGATTGCAATTTGTATTCTCCTCCTACAGAAACCCTTCCTCTATCAAGAGGAGAAGGGTGCTGTGCTTCCCATCTGCAACTTCACCTTTTACTTCATCTCAGTGGGAGCATGTACAGGGAGAGCTGAAAAGGTCCTCTGTTCTGACAGTGGTGTTGTAAGCACATGGCACATGTGAATTCAGTCCTAGAATTTAGGTGCCATGGCTGTTTGAAAAAGGAGAGTTGAATGCTATAGATTTACATTAGTGAAAGCATGAGAGAGGTAAGATTACAGAATCACAGAATCCCAAAATAGTCTGAGTTGGAAGGGTCCCTCAAGGATCATTCCAGTCCAACGTGGCCCTGCACAGGACAGCCCCAAGCATCACACCATGTGCCTGTGGTTATGGGATTATCTTCTCTGCTTTTGGTGTCCAGGCTCTAGTCAGGGTAAATAATGCTAGTGGGCATCCTGTCCAGATTATTAGTAAGTTTTAATTCTTCTTGGGCCCCCAAACAAATACCTGATTGAATTTCAGTCTGTTATATACCGTGTACAGGTTTTGATGCCTTTTCCTGTCCATCGTCATTCTAAGATGAACTGCACTAAATGCCAGATCTGCTGATACTTCATGTATGTGAGACACATTTTGGCACAATCCCTGGGTTCACTGACCATTCAGACTCCTGCTGTCTTTTCCTAAACTCTACACTGCAATTCTAGAGGGCACCATTCAGTCTTTTAACCATCATACCACTGTATGATTTGCATCTTGCACCTTGTTTGAAGAATCAAGCTTAGATGGGACTGGCTATAGCAAGTACATATGTAAGATGAGGTCCTTTGCATTTGGATTTCAAACCTGTGTATGGGTGAATCCTATGTTAGAAGTGGGGGAGACTGAAGAACACCATTTGTTCCAGTCCCTCCATCTTCTTTGGAGACTGCTGAGGCACTGTGGATTCTGTGGACAGAACAGGTACATTCCTCAGGTACAAGAATCACCCACTGTCTGTGGTCCTCTGGGGAGCTGAGCTTGGTGTTACAGAACCCAGGCTTTATTCCGTCCTGTGACATGCATCTCCTTCTTGACCTTGGGCAACTTTTGGTCTTGGGCACTAAAAATGCAAACACAGTTGGACCTCCTTTTGGAAGGGCCAAGGGAAAGGAAAATATGGAATATTCAAGCACCAAGATAATAGAATAATTACATGCAAGTGGTGTTTTGTTTAGTCTTACCAATTCACTATGAATTCATCAAAAATCCATGCCAATCTTTCAGCTGGCTGTGTCTGTCTGATGAGTGATATTTATTTTGGGTGACTAATGGATGAGGGATAAAGATAAACCACAAGAGCAAATGTGTTTTCACGATTATGTCTAACAAAAAATTCTCTTGGACAAAACTTTATTCAGAGATTCCCAATTTCAAAAATACCCATTGCAAAACCAACTGAAATTAAAGCACATTTGTCTGAATACATTTTAGTTTTTCATTCTCCAACTGCTTTTGAGCCTTCTTTTCTTTTTTCCTGTTACATTTCAATTCACACTAACAAATTTTCTCTGCCTGAAGGATGTAAAATGTTGAACGTTTTCTCAGTGCTCACTGCAATCCCTCCAGGGATCAGCAGGGGCTCCTCTTGGACTGTGGCTAACCAGGCTCTCTGCTCTCCTTCCTTGCCATTGACTAGCCCAGGGGTTTTCCACATTGGCTACCTGGTGCAGATTCTATAATGCTGGGGAAACACAGCAGTGCAAATATGTTCAGCAATTCTCTCATTTTTCATCTCACAAATCATCCAAAAAGTGTAATGGATGGATCACTATAGATGCGCTGTCAAAGGAGACTGTGTGTACTCTAAAAGCCAGGCAATGAAAGAGCAGCATCACCACCACATTCAGGAGATTATGATCACTGATGATGTGGGCAGACTTTGATACAGTTTTGCTACACCTGCAATTAATGCATTATTAATTTCACATCTGGATAATAGGGAAAAAATACCCCCCACAGATATCTTCCCTGGCAGTAGTACATTTTCACGAATGTGGAGCTGAATATAAGCCTATCTTGAATCTAATGCTCTTGTTTTTCTGCAACATGTTTAGTTTAGCTTCCTCCAGCTCAAGGATATTTGTACTCAATGTTTGGGCTTTACCTCCCTGGGAGCCAAAAATTTTGACCCAGATGATTGGGAGGTGTAGCTGACTGTGGTGGCCAAGGTGGCTCATGATAGGGTGACCCACATCCTCATGGTGACCAAATGACTCAGATGCTTTCCTTCACGTGCTGCAAAAAACAGGAACAGAAAGAATTAGCTCCATTCCACCAACAAGATGGACTAAATGGTCACAAACCTGTGTTACTGATAAACAGACAGACTGTACAGTTGGTAAACCACGTAATTAAATTAGGTGGGGGTTAGGACAGAACCAGCTTTCAGAAGAGAACTGAAGATGATGGAAAAGGTGAGCCTTTACCTAGTTTATGTTGAATAATTTATTTCATTACTGAAAATCTGAGAGGATAAATTATTTATGCATCTACTTTCCAGCAGACAGAAACCCAAATCTCATACTAAGATACATTCCTTGAAGGCTATTATGATTTATCATGAAAAAAATTAGACACTGAGAGCAGTTTCTGTAAAGTGAGTTGTAGATATACCATACAATGCAAACTAATGCCTCTCCATTTTTGTTACAGAAACACAAAGAACAGTAATAATTGATGGCTCAATCTTTCATAATCTTTAGTAATATAAAATTCTTTATTTTTTGTAGTGGTGACAGAGAGGAGGGAAGGAACTTTTTTTGGAACCACCATTCATGTGGTCTTACTTTGTCACTCTGCCATTCTCTATATGGTTCTTGTTAATCAAGGTTCAAACAAGAGAAGCTTTTAAGGGTTTCAAGTCTTTTAACTTCAGGTGTTCACAGTGTAGGTGTCTGGATCCAAGCTGGCTGTCAGTAGATCTCTGTGACAGTCTATGATGTCCCAATGAGGCCAGTGGAGTTCACGGTGAGATCTGACCTCCTGAGTCAGGGATCTATCTAGGCTGGGGTCTGTCTAGGCTGAGGTCTGTCTATCTTGCTCCCTAAAGGACATACATACTATTGATCAGCTCTTGATTGACCTTGCATACGTGCTCAGGTTATAAGCCTATGTTATAAGCAGCTAGATTCAGCACCACAGCTCTTAGGACTTTCATTCCAAGTGCCACTTTGGGACTCTGGGCTCTTTGGAGGCTGCCCAGTCTGCCAGAGTGGACATGGATACCCTTCCTGGATGAATGTCAGTGAAACCTCTGGGTAAAATTCCAGCTTTCATTACAATTCTCTATGATTTGCTGTACTTTCAGTGAGGGTGTGATTTCATTCCATGGCTTATGCTTCTCAAGCTGGAAACTATGTGCTAAACATTACCTAGGGCAAAAATAGTGGAGACTTTCACAGCATTGGACCTAAACCTGGGATTTTGGTGCATAAAATACCCATAACAACCCAGGCTTATGCATTTGCTATCAGCTTGTCTGAATAAAAGTGATGACTTTTTTTCTGGCTTGCTTAGCCTGAGACTGTATGGACCAAAAGTGAGGGGGCTTCTTTATGGATGTAGAGGGTGAGTTTGAGGTTGGCTCCAGGCTTGTGCTGAAGCTCATTCCTCTTGATTTGCATGTGTGATAAAGCTGGCCAAACACCCATCTCTAGAGAATTGCCTGTGCATCAGAGTATTCAGACCTTGCTTTCTGCACCTTCATTTCCTCAGACCTGGGCTTTGTCAGGAGGAGTGCGGCACCAGCTGTCTAACATGGAGAGACAGTGGGAATCAGAATCAGGAGCAACACCACTAGATCAGACCTGGCTGACTGCTAGGACCAGCCACACCATCTGATGCGGCTGTTTCTGTTTGTCCGTGGCTGGGTAGGTCATTGCCTGTCCCAGCTCCTGTAACATGTCTTGTGTCATGATCTTCTGTGGACTTGAATTCAAAACAGTTTGGAGGAGGTTCTGCCTCTTGCAGAGTTCATCTGCAGTACTGCTCACGCTGGGAAATGTAGACACTACAGCTATGCAAATAATGTCTGGCTAATAAAAGCAATCCCAAATGTTGTGGTTATTGCAATGAACACAAAACTGTTGTATCCCTTCTTTCTTCATACTTGCAGGGTGCTAGAATGATAAATATGAATTACCGGGTAAGGATTTGGTTTGAGTACTGTTATTGAGGAATCAGCCACGCTATTCTCCTGACAGGCAGTAAGATATGCATGACTAATTCCCTGAGAAATGAAAGGACAATGTCCTTTGTTAATATTAGATAGAAGGAAAACATTTGCATTATGAATGCAATGATTTTGTACCTGAATGTAATCAGCTTTGCTCAGTCTATTGCACTTAAATGACTTCTCTGTCTTGCATGCAGAGCAAAAAAACTATTTCACAGCTCCTCATGAAAAGTGGCCAGTCATTACTGCAAGCCTTGGGACAACCCAGGCTGTGATAACATTAATCATGATGAATTGGTGGGGCATCTATGGGACCTTAACACCTCTGGGTTGTATTTCAGAGTACTGCTGACTGGTTTATATTTTCCTCTTCACTCACAGAGAAGTTTTTAGAAGTCACTAAAATATCTTATTCACATCATCTCAGCTGACTATTTGTTACAGTGCAACTGCAGATTTTTGCTTTTGTGAGGTCAGAACCATGAACTTAGCTCTTCTGATAAAAAATAGCTTAACCATAAGCAAACCGGAGACTATGATCACTGAAGAAATTAGAGCCCTGAGACAGTTCAAAAATCCAACAAGCTGTTCGCTCTAAAAAAAAAGAAAAAAACCAAAACCAAAAAAAAGAAAGAAAAAAAGAAAGAAAGATCAAGGGGAAAACTTATCTCTTCCTGTGTGATTGATCTTTTTCTCTTCCAATTGCCCTCTGACCTACAATAAATCATTTTAGAGTGTGTCAGGAAAATCCCTTCAATAGCTTTAGAGCTGGGAGGAGAAATGTTTTGTCTCTCAAAGTATTATCACAAAAAACATCCAAACAATAGCAGCTTTTCTGTTATTTTTCCCACATCCAATGAGATGATGAGGGAAGGTTTTTCCCCATGCTGCTGTGAGTTGATAGTGTTTAATGAATATTCCCATCTAAAATCTATACACAATTTTAATGTTGCAGGAGATGCATAGAAGCAGACTTGGATTTCCTTATGGATAAAGAATCTAAGAGGAAAAGACACGCTGGAGAAATTATTGCCCTGCTTTATGGAGCTGGTTCTCACTTGGAAATAAGGGTATTTTTGAAATAAGTCTTTATTAAACAATCAAAAGTATATTGCTGAAACCATTGCTCCACTTGGTGTCAGGAGGCAGGAATGGGTATGAAGGCTGACTTTGATCTGTTTTCAGGTAGGGTGATCCCTCATGGTCATTTTTGTGGTGAGTTGCTTCTAGAAAACCACTGTATCTGCAAAACCACCTGAGCTGCTGTGAGGAGTAGCAGTGCCTTCTAACACATGTTGGCCTCATAAAACCTGAATTTGGTGGCCTTTGATGAATGCATCCTGCACAAGCATTAATTTCACCAGTAATTTGGAGGTCGGTGATGCCTTTTATAATGATAAAAACCTGGAAAAGGCTTTCTGTAGGAAGCTGAACTAGTTCCCATTACAATATTGTTGAAAGTTACTATTATTATGCTGGGTTATTAAACATATTTTAGGACATTTGGGATGGGATTTCTGTGGGTAAAACAGGCATCTAGTACACACATATCTACATGTGGGCTAGTGACAATGCACTCTCAGTAGCCACTGCAGACCAGAGAAAAGTTGGATGCATTCTGAAGAAAACATCTAAAACTGTCAATCTAAAAACATCCTAAAAGTGCCTATTTCTTATAATGGGCTTTTAATTTCTCTTTCTGGAGCTCTCAGAGCTTAGCTCAGAGATAGATGTCAATGTTTAGATGTGTGGTGTTAGGAGAGATGGATCAGTGTGGATCACAAGCAAATTTATAGACATTTTAAAAGCAGAACTCCAAGTCTAAACACGCTAGTAGATTCAATAGCTTTTAAATACTGACTTGCTATATTTAATTTTACAATTATATGTGTTTGTTGCATATTATATATTAAAAGAATTTGTTAAATTGTTCTCCCATTTAAATTCAATTTCTTGCAGTTTTGCTATCCACAACCCCCACCCCTCTCTTCAAAGAGGCCCCCCACATATTTACTGTAAAACAGCCCAGAAATGTCATTATGTAACTCTGATACCCTCCTAATCAGTTGAGCTCTGGCTGGGTGGGTAACCCCAGAGGCAGCAAGAATCTCCCGCACCTACAGCTTGTCCAGCTTCCTGTTCTCAGAACTACTGACCACAAGAAACTCCTGTGGTTACTAACAGAAGAAACAAGTTCCCTCCAATCTCCCAGTGCACCTTGTCAGTTGTGGTTCGTGAGAATTACGCTCTGCTCTTATCCAAGGCAGTCAGGACCGGAGCAGGCTTTGCACCCCTTTGTGCTGCCAGTTTGGGGTCCTCAGCTCTTTGGCTTCAAACTTTCCAGCACTGTGGCTCCATTCTGTGGGAAATCGTTCAAATTAGTCCCACAAATAAAACAATTGCCTTGGGAAAACTACCTGTGCTCAATCACAACCACTCTGTGGAAATGAAACAATGCTTCCCTCGAGATTTTTTGATTTATTTTTCATTTATGTGTCTACAAAGTGTGAGATTTTTTGTGGTAAAGATCTTGGTGCCTTCTTCCTTCTAACACTTTCTGAGCAGCCTGTGTTCATTTATATCATTACCTTTGGTGTGAGAACGACAGGAAATGAACCATTTAATGGCAGTGAGATGGGAACTGGGCAATGTGAAATGACATGTTTCCTAATTAAAACACTAATGACCATAAAATATGCCACCAGGTTCTTTTATTATAACACATAGCTACAGCATGAAAACCTTTGGAATATAGTTAGTCTCTCCCTTTTCATTTCCTTGAACCTTTGTGTACATTTGTTTCTCAATACGATCTGAAAGATCAGGCCTCGCAAAACATCTTCATTTCTAAAAAGCTACCCTGTGCTCTGTCAGTGCATCTCTCTCATTGCTGCTTTTGTCCTGTGACTGCTTGGCTGTGCTCCTGGTGGGATTACACCAGCCTCTAATGGGCATGTTTTCCCTGGTTGCTCCTGGCTATTCTGCAATAGCACCACTCAGCTCCATCAAGGAAATAACTGCAATTTTCTCTTCCCTAATGAATTTCATAATGTAATCAGTGTCAGACCATGACTGAGAATGAAACTAAAATTTGATGTAGTGGTCAGGCAAGAAATTTGACTTGGAGCTTTGTTTTGACTGGGTCCCAAATGAGGAGAGGCATTGCTGACAGCTCTGAATATACTCTGTGGATGGTGATGGCTCCAGTGGCAATAAAAATGTTCACAGTTTTTTGTTTTTGTCTTGTTTTCATTACCACTGTCATGTTGCTTCTTTCTGTGAAGTTTGGGTTGCCAGATAATGAACTGCTTCCAGGGACAGGAATGGCCTTTGGCTTCCTGCAGAAATTAATTAAAGAAAATACAATAAAATCACGCTGTGAGTTCTTGTGTGGAGGCTCAGCCTCTACCGGGTGCTGGCTGAGAGCAGGTAGACAGCTGAAGATATCGCTGGGCATGCAAAGATGTCACCAGGCACCCAGGGGGTCTCAGAAATACTCAGCTGTTGAGTGTGCTTGAGATGTTCAATATGAGTTATTAGGTGTAAACCATCAGGGAAAAACTGGTGAAGGGGCACCAAGTGTCACCTACACAAGGATAGCTCCACATTATTTTTGTACTCTTCAGCATGACTCAGTTTAGGTTGGACCTAGTACAGTGAGCAACAAATGGTCAAATAGTGACAAACCTGACTCCTCCTCTCTTCCCCGCTTTTCCATATATTCAGGAGCAACTGCCCATTTCAATAAGTCTGGGGAAAAATTCTGTTTGTACCTGCACATCTTTTTTGGATTTGGGACAAAACATTTCAGGACTCCCAAGCCAAATATGTGTGGGAATCTGAAGACTTACAAAGTGCAGATCCAGAGGGTTTTAATGTAAGAAACAATTTGGCTTAGTCAACATGTTGGCATGGGAAACATCTGAATGATGCCAGACCAAGAGGAGACCAATGTAGCAATAAGTGGGCAAAGCAGCGTGACTGTTTCTTCAACACGTCAGCCCAGCACAGGCCAAATACCACCAGAAGTGCTGCAGCTTCTCTAAGGCCCCTTGGTGAGCCTGAGCCTGGTTGTGAATCACCAGGACTTTTGTCCCTCTGCAAACACTGATTTCCCAGGAGGGTCAAAGTGGATGAGGTGGCTGTCTGGGAACCCTTGAGTTTGCAACTGGAAGAATAAAAGCCACCCATAGTTCTATTGTGCTCAGTTGTGGCTGCAGTTATTGTGCCAGCCTTCCTCCCTCAGAGCCTCATCCAAATGCCATGGTTCCTTCCCCTGGGGCTGGTGGCTTGGAGCTGGAGCAATGGGAGACTTCTGGAAAGACAGTTGGGATTTCTCCTTGCTACAGGCGAGGTGGCTGCTGCTTTCACACCACTGAGAGTGGTGGTGAACTTTCCTGATGGGCTTTTGCTGGCTCATTGTGCTGATAAGCAGAATCCCACATTTCTGGAGTGCTTTGAAAGGGCAGGGCAAGCTGCAGCACTTAGGTGAAGTGCACACAAGGCTTCACAGAGTCATTTATTACAACTGCTGTTCCACTGCCAAAATCTCTGCTATGGTCATTTGGCACTTGTCTGTGGATTTGAGCTCAACAGAGACTATAGCCACCAACAGAGACTTGGCCCTCCCTGCTGGAAAATCCCAGCCTTCCAGGATACACTTATCTTGCTACAGCTATTTTATTTTGTCTGCAGTGAAGCTGGACAAGTGATTTGGCATTGATGGGCCATGCTGTTAAAAGCATTCATAAATGTGAGGAGTTTCATTACTGCAGAGGACCCAGCTCCACCCCCACTGAGGACAGCACTCTCACTTCAGTGAAGACAGGCAGCCAACAGTGCTGGCCCCTCTGGGTTCTGAGCCCAGAAGGAGGTTAATCTTCCCTGCCTCTTATCCTAATATCCTTTATTTTGGGTATGTCTAACCTGACACCTTGCATTTCCATATCACATGGGTCACCAGTTTGGGAATATTTTTCAACCCAGTGCTGTGATGACCTGCTCTCCTCCCCTTTACTGGGATGCTCTGATGCTTTGCCCCTGGTGATGTGGCTTCCCCTTCTAGGCAGTGGCTCATGGCTCTGGGTACACCACAGGTGGCACAGTGTATGGTTTTGCTCATAGGGAAAAGCACTGCAAGGATGCTGATGTTCATGAACTATTTCTGACTGGGTCCCAGGCAATCTCTTGGGTGGGTTAAACTCAGAGCTGGTCCACAGGACAGTTTGGGAAGGTGGTGTTTCCAGAGAGAGCCACCCAACACAAAGCAGAAAACCAAACCATTCTTTCTGAAATATGCAGATAATTACATACTTTCTTCTGCTTCTGAACTGAAAAGTGAATATTGGTGCTAGGCTGTGCTCAGGACCTTGCTATTTTGGTTTGATGGTCACACATGCATTAAGAGACTCTCTTGGTGTTCCCTTCACTTGAGAGGGAGGGAGACTCTTGTCCACTGTGCAGAACTCGGTGCTCTCAACCTGGCAAGGGTTATACTGATGAATGCAGAGTGCACCAAAGTTTCACATGTAATTTTTTAGAATTAAAAAACTGTTCAATACAATACACATTTGATGGAATACAGCAAATCCTATGAGTAATGGCAAAGGTAAGCCTCGCAGGGCTGTCACCTCCACACAGACTTTCTCCTGTAAAGAGGAGAGGTGAATTGCTGAGATGAATGAGTCAAAATACCTGCAATAGTTGTGGATTGTTTTCTTGGTTCCACTTTGGGATAATGTGATTGCTTCAAGGTACACACTGCCTTCTCTCCCAGGACTCCAGTCAAAACATGGCTTGTGGAAAGCAGTTCCTTTTTACACTTTGACTGCCTGGTACTAACATTCTCTGCTCATTGTTTGTTCTCACTTTCCTCTTGCCTCCGTCGAAGTGCCTGGGAAGTGCTGAGAGTTGTGCCATTTGTTAGGGACAGCCAGAAGATGTTGACTCTACTGCCTTCCCTGCAGGAGTCTTCTCTGCACTAATGCTCATGGCAGCAGTGTCCAATTTTCTGAATGGTGTTCAAGGCAAACGTGCAATCAATTAGGTGTACTGCACAAGTGATGGGATCACATTGCTGGGATGCATCGATTTTAAAAGCAGAAAGGACTCTTATCATGTAGCCTGACCTTGCATTTTTAAGGTTTTTTTGCACAATTTATTAAAAGCCCTTTCCCTCCTTTGTGGTATGTAGGAATAGGCAGTACTATATAAAAGGCTGATGCCCACATCCCAGTTTCCAGAGGCAAACCCCCGGAGGAGATGTGAAGTTGGAAACCCGGTGAATCAAAATGGTGTTCAGCTGCTATAGCACTTAAATGCCAATTTCAGTAATTAGCTGGAATATCTGGACATCCTGTTTAGGCACATTAAAAACTGGACATCATGCACTGCAGTTTGCTAGCACTAAATTTTAGAAATTCAGGCTGATAGCTTCCAATAGATTTTCAGTTTCAGACCTATAAGTGTATTAGAAAGATTATCTGTATGTTCTACTGTTAAGCATATTTTTGCAAAGATAGAAAGCAATCTTTCACACACAGCAAATTAAAAAGGGGTTCCTAAATAACAATCAGAAGTTTCTACACTTCTTGCAAGCAAACATTCCCCCCTCCTCAGTTAATGTCTCCCTAGGCAAATTACTAATTCTAAATAAATGCCTGCTTTATCAAAAATCTTGTTAGAATAATAAAATATCCTGAGTTGGAAGGGACCCACAAGGATGATCAAAGTCCCACTCCTGACCCTTTATAGAATCATACCATGTGCCTGATAGAGTTATCCAAATCTAGTTGAACTCTGTCAGGTTTGGTGCTGTGATCACTTCTGCAGGGAGCCTGTTCCAGTGCCCAACCACCCTCGGGGTGAAGAATCTTTTCCTAAATTTCAACCTAAACCTCCCTGAAACAGCTCCATGCCCTTCCCTCAACCAAATGTACTAGTTAGATTTGGTCCAAGGTGGCACCCATGGGGGCTTCATGTGACTATATTTATACAACCTTTGATTTCCTAAATCTTCAGATCAGGCAGCAGTTGCTCAGGAAACAGAGCAGATGGGAGACTGTTTTGTTTTGGACAGTTTAGACAGTTTTGGATTTGCAGGATAAGTCTAGCTGGGAGGAGAGGATGGTCTTCACTACACATGGAGTGTAGACTACCAGCACCTAAAGACTGGGAGTGGATGTGGTGTTCTGCCAGATCAGAGCTGCAGCATTTTGTTTCACTTTTGTCTGGTGTAAAGGACCCTCACACACCCTACAGCTGTGCACACCATGCTGCATAGTCCAAATTAAGCTCAGCTTACTTTCAGCACCAGAATAAAGAGTGCTGTTGCTGTGGGCTGCTCCTAAGTCTCTTTCCTGACTGATTGAGGACACAATTTAAGGGGAAAAGTTTCTTGACTTAGTAATCTTAACAGAACTCCACAGTTGTGTGGGCTGATCCCAGATCTTCTAAGTGTTTGCTGCCCAACATGCAGCCCTTATTAACATAGATGGAAGTAACTAGTGCTATTGGGAAAATTGATAGCCCCAGAGGGAAAAAAATTCAAAAGTCTTCTAGAAAGGGAGTCTTGTAACCAACCCAAATGTACCAGAGTGGCAAAGATTAAAAATCACTGAAATTTCTGTGCATGTGATAGAGTTCTGTGGGGCTTTCTCTATGGCTATGTGAATCAAGAGCTATTGTCAGCCCCATTCTCCTTGAGACCACCAGGAAAACTTGCTGATTTCTCTAGATATGAGATCAGACCTTCAAGTGTTGCCCCAAACAGGCAGAGATCAATGGGAGGAAAAAAAAAAATCTGGAGTGGTGTTAGGCAGCTGGGTCAAACACCAGCACAGCCTGGTCAGAAATGACCCTCTCTGACCTAAGTTGTGGCTATCCTGTGCAACTGCAGGAGCACTTGGCTTTTCTTGTGTTACACAGGCAGCCTTGTACAGGTATACAGGTACCTACATATGGTTAGTTTGCTCTGTGTTGGTAAAGGGGGTGCTTCCAGCAACAAATGAAACAAAGTCAGCCTGAGCTGCCAGGGCCACAGTAAATAAAAACAGTGCATCTGTGTGACCACAGCAGATCAACCCCCTAATCTGTTCCTCCTGTCAAAATACTGTTAATTGCTGCTTGTCAGTAAAGACTGACCAGTAAATGGAGATGCCAGCTCCATCTGGGTGCCAGATTACCGGGAGGAGAGCTTCTTCCTTTGGATCTTCTTGACAGATTTCTAGCGCTTAAGCAAGGATCTCTCCTTCCCCGAGACTGACTTCCAGCTATCATTAGAGGGAGCTGTTGCCGCAGCAAGCTTGAACCTCCCTTTGAGCTCCTCATCAGACCTGGCCCGAGCCGCCGTGCCGAGGAAATTCCCTTGAAAGTGAGTTGGCACCTTTCTGTAAGCACTGTCAATCATGTCAGTTCTCGAGGGTGCCTCGCAAATAAAGACCTTCACTTTCATTTGTTTGGTTTTCTGTACGCAACAGAAGAGAGATATCTGAGCTGAACCGTGGAGGCATTGGGATCTTCCAATGCTGGCTGGGGAAGATGGGGAAGACTTTTAGCCCTTCTGTTAACCTATGTTAAAAAAAGCAGGGGAGATCCTTGACACAATTTTCTGTCATTTCAGCAGCGTTTTGTTTGAACTATTAGTCTTTTCCTTCATCCTGACCCTGTTCTCATTTCCATTGCGACTGGAGTAATTAAAACCAAGCCGGGAAGTTACATGAGTGCAAACCATTGCTAATGAGATCAGAGTTGGTCTTTTTGTGAAAAGTAACAAAGGCCCGTGACTAAAACTTAGAAAAGTCAAGCATCTTACTCAGTGGTAAACATTTGCTTTTAACTTGTAATGATTTTTCTTGGAGACAATCATCAGGATGGTGGCTCTGAGTACCCTGTCTCCATGCATTCCATGCTTGTTTTCCTACTGGGGATGGGCACGTTCTTCGGTTTTGTTTTCTGACGAGAAATGTGTGG
Source organism: Corvus brachyrhynchos (assembly GCF_000691975.1). Classification (NCBI taxonomy): domain Eukaryota; kingdom Metazoa; phylum Chordata; class Aves; order Passeriformes; family Corvidae; genus Corvus; species Corvus brachyrhynchos. The sequence continues at coordinate 1,336,825 of NW_008246058.1, forward strand.
CGATTAGATACACGATGTCAGTGGTGTTATTCCAGGCTGATAACATCACATGGTGTGTTTCATACTAAGAGAGGGCGTAGATTGAATTACGGCAGGCCCAGCATGGGTCGTGCAGTGAGTGTGTAAGAAAGTATTTCAGCTGCACGAAGCAACTCGCGGGGCATTGTTTTAAATGTGCATGGGCTGAATCAAAAATGTCAGCTATCACATGAGGTTTGATTTTAATGGACAGGAACAATTGTGTAACCAGATCCCAATGGTTATTAAGACAAATTCAGATTGGTGGATAAAATTTAAATAGGAATTTATTTGCCTGTTTACTCCAAATATCTCAAAGCTGAGAGTCGGCTCACTTGCTGCAGTAGGACTGCGCCCTGTATACCTGTAAACCACTGTTCTTAAAACTGTGCTACTCATTTGAAGCAGATAAGGTTATCTTGGTATTTGCAATTTCCCTTTGACTCTTCTGTTTTTCCTGGGGAGAGAATTTGGCACTGTCTCTGCTCTAGGTAATAGTATTTAATTTTCCAAACCAATTTGTCGGGTTTCTAAGTGTGACCATTCAGCATGTAAATTCGATGCATAATCCTTGTGCTGTCATCTCACTCACCTAAATGAACTGAATACAAGGCATATTTTTGTAATCTGTCTCTGCTCTCTTGGGACATTTGTAAATGACATGTTACATTCCCAAGTCTCAGCCAGGCAAAGAGGCTTATTCAGTGCCAATAAAGAGCAGTTATTTCCTAATATGTATATTAACTGCTCAAAACATTGTTGTGAAGATCTGAAAAATGCTCTGTCAACAGAAAGCAAGTGTGAGCTAGTGGCAAGTGGCTCTGCTCAGGGTGTGTATCCATCAGGGTATGTGTCCATCAGGCTGGGAGCATGTGTCCGTCAGGACGGCATCCAGCACACTACTGACAGACCCGGCCTCTTTGCCTCAGTGAGGTGGCTCAAGTGATGGGTTGAGCTGGTCTGGGGTCAAAGAGCACGCCACCAAGCAGAAGGTGCCCAGGAGTCAAGGGCTGGGTTTCTGTAAGCCAGCAGAGGCCACCATTGTCACTCAAAGAAGCAGTTCTGCCTTTCCCTGCCCTTCCTGTAGCCATCACCAAGATGGTTTTACTCAGTTCTGCAGGTAACAGGGTCTTGGAAGTTACCTGGTTTAAAACTGCCCAGGAAATAGCAACCAAAAATCATTTTGACTGATCTGATTTATTGTAACGCCACAGACACTGGCCCCAAGGCATGGTGAATGAATTACAGAAATAAATTGCATGGAGCAGCAACAGGACTACTTCTTCTGGTTGCAGTGCTGGTTTATGGTGTCTTAAAGCAAGCATTAAGCTCCAGGTTAAGATACCTATTGCAGACAAAAGCTTCTACCTGCTTCAGTGCTAAGCCATTAATTCCCTAAGTTAAAGGGCTCTATCTAAATGGAGGTCTGCTCTGTCAGCCCCCTGGCTATACCTCTGCCCAGATTTGTACCTCCTCTCTGTCTTGGGTAGTTTGGTTCAATCAGTGCCAGTACCTCCTCTAGTGAGTTCTCTTTGTTGCTTCTTCTTTGACTGCCATGGTCTGTCAAGTCATGGCCTTAAATTCCAAGCAAAGCAAAAAAAATAGTTTCACAGGTTTCAGAACTGACTGGGGGAAACCACTGCCAAGGGATATAGATGGCAAAAGCATAAAGAAAGTATTTTTTAAAGGCTTGTAAACTTATGAAGGAGGCCTATACTGACAATGATTACATATGATGATCTTAGGAATAATTTTAATCAATTATTAGTCAATTGATTAGAAAATGGTCATTCTGCACATTACCTGCTCTGCTCTGTTCCTTAAACCTACTGTACCCCCTCTGTCTCCTCCTTAATATGACAGGAGCTAAGATTCAGGACAGCAAACTGGAGTGTTCAACTTCTGATTTGATCCAGAACAGCCATTCCTACACTTCATAAACAATATTTTAATAATCTGTGAATGGAACTGAAGATCTGAATGTGCATTGTCACACTTTGTGCACAAATTATCACCTGCAAAAGCAGTAGCTTATCTGGCAAACTGCATGGTCGGGTATTCTCAAGGAAGAATAAGATCTGGGTGTTAGCTTACAAACATGAAGCTTTCCAGTCCTGCACAGCAAAGATAAGGCCAACTATGTCAAACTTCCATGTCCTTACTCCAGATGGTATTCTGCTGTGGACACTGAGCTCTTGAGGAGAAAGCAGGAAT
>NW_008246058.1:1339183-1379921 GCF_000691975.1 Corvus brachyrhynchos
GTGAAACCTGCTGTATTTGGTATACAGCTTCAATGATAATCATTTATTTATCCCACAAGCAAATGTTTGCAACTGAAAATCTGCACAAACTATTTGGAGACTTGCTTTTATTTGCATGAGGATAAACAGAGAAGGATTCCTTTGCAGCTGGTGGATGTGGGACAGTGTGACAATGAGAAGAATCCGGCCTTTAGTATGTCATGGTGCCTTCTTTCCCTGAGTCAGACACAGCAGAGCCAGGGAGAGCTCCTCCTGTCTGTTCTCTCCTTGTCCCACTGGCAGTCTAGGTGTAGCTTTCAAATGGCAATTGGGAACATTTGGATCAGTGTGGGGTTTTTTATAAATGTTCTTTAAATGTATCTCCATAAGTGAGAGGAAAAGACAAATATTTCATCATCTCTGCACCTCCAAATAGTTTGCAGATAATCTCCGGACCGTGTAAGAACTTCTGAAACCTGTGCCATTACTTATTGCTGGCCCAGTGTACTTACAAACACTATCACCCTTAGTGATTGTGGAGCTTTATCAGGTGAGAAAGGGATTCCTCCCTGCTGGGAAGCCTGTGGCAGCAATGCCAGGTGGTGTGTGAGGAAGGGAGTTCTTGCAGTTGGCTCTGGGGTTCCTTGAGCTCCTGGAGGCAAGAAGGAGACCTCTCAGAGTGTGCTTCAGATATGTGACCTCAGGACCTCTTGGCACACTCAGGGCCTGTGGGATTTATAAGAAAAAGAGAGATGTTGTATCTTTTCATCATATGATTTGGAAACTACACACAGCATGGCATCGCGATTGCCAAGTGAATCTGTTTTCCAGTGCAGTGCACTGCACAAAGCCCATTTTTAGTAGCAAAATGCACAAAGATCTCCAAGGTCTTCTACCACAACAGCCATCAACAGAGACACGGGAATTTCACGGCTGAACTGAGCTGCAGCAGGACATGCAGCAGGGTGGGGATCCTGGCTGCCCAAACATGGCAAAGAAAGAAGTGGTTTCATTCAGAAAGGCAGTTTCTGCTTTTCATTCAGAGTGGGAAGTGTGTGACAGGACCCAGCGAGGTGATGGAGGGAAGTAACCTGGAGGGAAGTAACCTTTACACACAGTGGGAAACGGAATTCATTGAAGACATATCTTCCCATCCTACCCATCTCCTAAACCCATCTTCTGCCCCAGGAAAGATAATCTATCAGATACTGGCCATGCTCTTGTTTTTCTCAAAGAAAAGTAGGAAGCTCTAAGCACCAGACACACAGGTCCTGCTTCCTCCTGCGGGCCTGGGTAGCAGGCGCTTTCAGACCACTTCTTGGCGGGGAAGAAAGTGCTCTCTGTGGGGTTTGGCCTTCAGGGCAGCTATAGCTATCGCTCTTGTCTGGGAGTCATGTGCCTTAATCCCCCAAAGTGGACTGCCCTGCAGTTGAACATTCCCCACATTCCTGCCGCCTGCTGACACGCAGCCCATTCAAAGGCAGCTCCAAGGCTGTGGGAAACCTTTGCACCAGCTCTGGGGGTGGCCGCAGCTCTTGCCCGTGTCCCTTGTACCAGGCATGCCTTTCTATTCGGAGCTGCCGGGCCACCCGTGCTGGGGACAGATATAGCTGGGGAGCAGTGGGAGAAAGCTTCTGGAGAGTTGCCAGCAGCACCCATGGGCTGGATGTTCCATGCTTCCAGAGACCTGATGCTGTGTAAACCCACTGCTTGCTAGAAAGAAACTGAGGCAGGGGCCAGGAAGGATTTTTTTGGGAGGCTGGATCTCTGAACACAGGAACATGGAGGTGGAGCTGGGATGGAAAGGGAGGTCCAGAGAAGACAAGCTATGGTGACTGTCTGTACCTCTGTCTCCCTAATGAGACCTAGCAAGGTGGCAAGGGTACTGCTTCTGTCTCGAGTGTGCTGTGGGCACGGTCTCATAAAGCCTTAAAATTCAGGAGAAAGTGACATTTCTGCTTTCCCAGAAGGGTGGAATGTTTTCATCTTTGTCCTAATTGAGTTTTTGGTAAACAACATAAAACCTGGTCCTGATCAAGGCTGAAAAGGAAGGCTATCCTTCTCTTGTTTCTCTGTTTGAAAAGTGGAAACAACAACAATAATAATAATAATAAATAATTCTATGACATAAGGAGTGTTCTAAATTTGTTTATAAATAAAAAAAGTAATGCAGGTGTTTGCATCCTTTGGAAAGACTGAGAAATCTTGACAGTGTCAATAAGATGGCTCTGCTGAGTAAGGATTGTGCTTAATGAGAAAAAGCTAAGGACCCAGGCAGTGGCAGAATAGGAAGGATCACAGTTTTTTTTTTTCTCAGGCTGTTATGGTTTCTCATTTTCTAAGAATTTCAGTGACAGGTAGGAATTTGGAAGCTTTTGTGTGCTGATAACAATGGCCGTTAGGATTTGACAAGTGTGAAAGACAAGCATATGTTGTCCCCAAAGATATGCAACACCAACCCTCAATGCATCATCTGTGGATGAGTGTTTACATTGTACAGCTTTCTGAATCAATTGTCACTTTTCCTCATTCTGTCTCTCTTTTTTTTTATGAATGAAGTCTGAAGCAAGCCAGACAGAAAGGAAGGCTGCAGCATGTTTTATAGCTTGTGTTTCCTTCTGGTGAGGATGTTGCATTTGCTGAAGCAAATTTCTGAAAGAGATGTGGAAGGGTTTTCTGGTCAGGGTTAGGGGATATTTCATTCATGCAGGAAGTTGCAAAAGCTGAACAGAAAGTGTATATTCCAGAAGTTTCAATTAAAAAAAAACTAGGCTGAAGGGTAAAATTGCAAAATACCAGCTGAGGCTCAGCAGTTGAGTTCAATTCATAGTCCTAGTAAAGTTTAATGTTAATAGTAATAAAGAAAAAATCTTTAAATCCAAGACAGATGAATATTTTTTCATTCAATCTTCTAGTGTAAATTTTTGAAAATGGTGTTTACTATAATGTATTTCCGTGACAAAAAATAGCTGCCTCTTATGCAAGCTGTTCCAGTGCAGAAACCTTGGACTGAACATGGGGAATTCTTCAAAGCCAGGGTGGATGGGATAGACATGATATCACCTGAATTTTTGTTTAGGGAGTTTCAACATGTTATTATCAAGCAAATCGACAGAGCAGCAAGAAATTGAAGTGCTGCTCTGTTGTCCAGAATGGATTCATGAGCTGATTTGAACAGGGATTGTGGTTCAAATGCCTTTAATACTCCACATACCAGTGCATCAGGGAGTAGAAGCTGATGTGTTTTATCTTTGTTTTGCTAAGCAGTTTTTCCCATTCATTTGTCCTAGACCCACGGCACACAACTTTACTACAGATGTGTAGCCTCAGTGGGCCAGATGCCAGGGGAATGGGAAGAGAGTGTTGGTATAGGCAGTGAATTATACCTTACAGAACCACAAGGATTCACAGTTTTAAAGGTTTTGATGTCAAGAACAGTTCACTTAGTTCACGTTGGCTATCTAGGTTGACTCATTGTGTTGCATGGGTGAAAGAAGCTCACCCCAAACTTTCTACACCAGGCTCAAAATTTGTTTGAATGTCTGTGTGTTTTAGAGAGACAAAAGCAATCTCTATTTGAAAGTCTTCCAATGAATTTTCCACATCTCTAGTTAAGGTTATGCATAAATCCAACTCAAGTTGTGCCAGCCCCTTATGAAGAGCAGTTTCAGCCAGTTCAATCTTCTCTTGCATCACTATTCCAAATGGATAATTTCCCAGGTCTGAGCACATGATAAGAAATAATTGAGTTACTGAAGATGCTCATCATATGAAACCTGCTAACTAACCATGTGCATGCCTTAAGCTTGACCCACTGAGAAGTGTGTTAGTTCAAACTGCCTCTACAGTGGATTTCATTTTCATTAGGAGCTAAGATGGCACAATTTACTTTGCAGCTGCATTATGCTAAGGACACATGCACGGTCAGGCACCAACCATTACCATGGCTTAGCTGACAATCAGTAGCTTGATTAACTGCCTGAATTCACTCATGCACCTCATCCCAAAAGAAGTGGGTGGAAAAGATCTAAATATCTATATTGTTCTCTCATTTAGTTGTCCCTGGACAATTTTTATAAGCTAGAGGAGGCCTTGAATGCACTTCAGAAGTCAGTTTACTGTGCTATTGAAAACAGAGGCAAAATTTACATTTCTCCAACCAGAAACAGGACGTCTAACTCAAGCTTTTTTTGTTAGAGAAAGCAGTCTGTGATCTTCAAAGTTCACAGGTGTTCACGACAGCAGCTTAGCATCTCATCCAGAAAAAGGACGTTTTCTGTAGCTTAGCCACCTCCTAAAATCACATGAGGGCACTGCTGTGAGGGCTGTGACTGCTTTGCCTGTGTGATCTCATGGAATCAGAGCCTGGAATGGCATGTAAAGTGACAGGCTGACCCAACAGATGGTTTCATTAGTACTCTACAAGTCATGACAGCAATGCCTGCAGTAGCCCATGAGCATATTGAGAACTGAGTGCCAGGATATAGGGAAAGCAAAGACAAGTTGACAAAATCACCAGAAAAAAACTTCAGATGAATAAGTAGTAAAGCAGCTGAAACCTGCAGGAAGACCTGGTTTTCTGCTGGTGTGCACATCTGCCTCTCCAACACACCAAGTGCCTGGTGTGGACTCCAACAAGCATTCAAAATCATGAAATGCTTGGAGGTCTCTGCCTTGTGCTTGCCCTTGCCATCGTTCCTAACCATTTTCAGGTAGTTTACAAAAGGGATATTTATTCAACAGCTTGGTGTCTGTCAGTACTTTGCAGCCTGACTGAACCACCCTCCCCAAGTCACAGGCCAGTGAGCCCCATTCAGCAGGGGTCCATGATGTTTCATGGTGTGTTGTATGGAGCAGGGACTGCTCCTAGCTCTGTCCGTGCTCCAGAGGATTGCAGAAATGGCTAGTGGAAAGGAGCCTTGGGGGACAACTAGTCCTTCCTCCCTGAGGAAACAGGAATATTTTCAAGTGGAATGAAATGCAGAGCCACTGTATGGATGGAAGCATAGCTCAGGGCTTTCAAGAACAGAGCATCTTAATGTAATCAAGAAACACCAGAAGGGAAAAAAAAATAAAGGAAAGGGGGAAAACCCTCATAGTTTTCCCAGAAGCAAAAAAAGAAACCATGAGAACACGTTTTGACATCTATCATGCAGAAAATATACAGGGGAAAGGTTTGAACTGGGGAGAAGTAATTTTTGGTGTAATCTGGGTATAAAAATGGAAGATTTCCCTTCTCAAGGGATGAAGCTTGGGGGTTCAGCAAAAATTTGCAGCCAACATCCAGTTGCACTGAAAAAAAAAAATACCCACTACTGGTTATCAACCCAGCTGTGCCTGCATGCCTAGTGGAGAAAACTAGCTCAAAAAATAGTCTCTGTCAAGGTTTTTCCTCTGCTGAATGTGAATGCCATCAATCTGCTAAGCTTAATTAAACTGTCTGTCTGTTTCAGCTTGCACAATTTAGATAAGAAAATGACTATTCGTCCCAGAGTCAAAAAGAAACAACTCACTCTCTTCCTTATGTGGTGTGAGCCCGTCGCTGTCCTGCTTGCCCAGTTTGTAACACTGAACTGCCTGTAGTCAAATCGAAAGCTGCTCCCACCAAAGAACAGCATTCTGTTTTGCTTCCCCTCTAGATGGCAAACTCTCCTTAATTTTTGGGAGGGCAACAGCCACAGTGATTGCTGCTGGCTTTTGCAATTATTAATTTGCAGCACAGCTTCAGTTTCTAGTTTTGAATCAACCAAAGAAGACCCAAGAAGACAGATCCCAGCTGTGGCAATGGAAGAGGACGGGAAGGGGGGATGATTGGGGACATGCATGAGTTTCACAGATTCCTCGAGTTGAAATGGCAACTTACAGACATTGATACACTCGTACATTGGGAAGTGCAGTCTGTCCCCTGCAGCTGGGTGCTGTGGATCTCCAGAAGTTACTCCTCCAGGAGTGCTACACAGTACTGCTTAGGTGCTTCAGTTATGATTGAATCAAGAATAAACCTGAAGTTTCATTCATTCATTCATTCATTCATTCATTTTGCCAGTGAGAGGAGCCTCAAGTAAGGAGTCATGGATCCCAATTTCTCTGTAGACAGCAAGGTCTCCTGTTCTTCCCTTGACAGCCCATCCCCATGGGTTTACCTGTCATCCTGTTTCAAATTCCGTTTCTCCTTTTCAGCTTCCATCTCCTGCCAAATGTTTTCTATTCTCTTTTTTTCAACCATAATCCAGTCCTGGAGCTCCAGGAGTTGGGCTTTGAACCTTGTGGGTCCCTTCCAACTCAGGATACTCTGTGATTCTATGATTCCTTAACCCATCCAGATATGCACCCTATTCCCAAACCCTACCTTCCCTCTCTGCTCAGTTCCCATCTTCCCTAAACATTCAGATCCAAAACATGGTCAGCACTTCTTCAGAGCACTGTGGCAAAGTAACAAATAACCATCTCCCTGTTGCATCTCAATATCATATGGCCCAGAAGATGCAAATATTTGAAGTTCTACAAAATGAAGAAAGTTTGTTGGTTCAGGTCTTAACCATGCTCCCTTTCCCTGAAGCACAGGGCCTTGTGGGAGTGTGTGAGTTTCCAGGGAGGGATTTATCTGCTTAAAGTGATTGTCTACAGTGCAGTAATCTATATCTGAGCTAGTCACCTGGGCTGCCTTTACAATCAGTGGAGAGTTGTCAGCAGAGTTCAGGGAATCTAGGGCACATCCTAAGGTGGTCACCCACATTAGATAAAAGCGTGTCACACATAAAACTGCCCGTCTGCTTAGATGGAAACTCATACCACAGGCGGAGTTAGGGAAGAGGAATATCTTTTTTTTTTTGTGCCTTTAGTCAGCTGAGGTGACATTTTTATTTTATCTATTTCTTGGAATTCAGAATATTTCACACTTCCTCTTTGTGCAGGAAACGGAACAGCCTTTGACATGACGAGTAAGACTTCCTCCTTCCTTTCTCCTTGAAAGCCTTTAGAAACCAATTCTCAGCCCATCTAGTGGAGTTAAAAAAAAAAAAAAAAGGTGAGAAAAACCCTCTGGAAAATAAAAAAAGATGGTAAATGTAATATTTTCCAAATCCGAATTGGATAAATGTAATTTCTTATGTATACCCTTGATTAAAAACCTAGGCAGGAATACGAGGTTTCAGAAAGGAACTCCTTCTTCTTTCATTTTTGGTATGATGAGGGGGATGAGGAGATCCAGCTGAGTATCTGTGTTTGCTGTCTTAGCTAGCACTGTGATATTTTCCTGTGGCAAGTGAAACACCATTTGTCTTTTCTTAATCATCAGTTTTCAGGATAGAGAAAGAACAAGTAATTTCCAGACTATATAGAGTCAGCTTGACAAATTGCTCCCCTACCCAGTGAAAGATTTGCTAGTTTCCTTTGTGTTGATACGTTGGTACCAAAGAAAGGTGCTAGGCATGTTCCTGGATGGGAACATGTTCTCAGGATAACGGATTTCAGAGCTGCACACAGCCAGTGACTTCTCTGTTCATGACATATTTAGTGGGAGCATCTCCATTTTCAAGCAGCTGAGTCAATGGTCTTTTATTGCAGAGCTTGATTTCTTATGCTTCATGTAATCTAGTTTGAAAACAATCAGTTAATAAAAGAATCAAAATTAAAATTGCTTGTACTAACAAGCGCTACCTTCTCAGTATGTTCAGGCTACAAAGTAGTCACATTCAGGCCTATGGAGATTTAATACAGAGCTGTGGTAGAAAGGAAAGGACTGAGGAGTGTGAATGTCTGGAGCTTACAATGATGCATTAGAGTGCTCCTGTTGAGGTGTTACAAAAGGCAGTGAGCAGCTGCTTTGCAAAATGCATGTAAAGTCACATCAGCATCTGAGCTTTGATTGTATGAAAGTCTTGCTCAACTGTATGTGAGTTTTTAATTGCAGATTATGCTTAGTTATCAGGCAATTGTTATCTAGTCTTCAAGTTATAAAAGATTTGTATTTTAAATATTTGTTAGGACTCCAAAATGCAGGCTTACTCTGTAAGTAAAGAAAAATATATTAGTGAAAGAAATGTAGCTGTGTGAAAAGTGCCAATCATTGATCGCAATTTAAGCAAAGAGATCCCCACCAGTAATTACATTATTATGAGCACACTGCCATAGAGATCCTATTACTCGTGGGAAACTATAATTTTTTCTTAATTGATATGTACTTAATAATTTCAGCCGTGACACAATGCCTGTGTCCCAGAGATTGTATGGGTGCAGAGGGAAAAGACATAAGTCAGAGGGGAGAGCCTAAGACTGTCTTTCCTCAAATTTGCCTTTATATTTACAGATGGTTGGGAATTTTCCTACTAGGATATGCTAGTTTTGCAGAATTAAAATTTACAATAGGGAAAACATAAGTTTTGAATGAAAATGTTGAGTTTTCTTTTGGGACCTTGAAAATATGGTGGGTACCTACTGATCTGGGAGTCCAGTGACATGTTCACTTGCTCTCACTCACACTTGCCAAGGACACAGCCTGTCTTACATCTAAACTGGAGGCTCAGAGGTAGAAGAAAAGGTGAACAGGACAGTCGCACACAAATCAGCTTTCCTAGAAATTGTAATGGCCCAGTACCTCCATATACATTCACCTCTGGGAATGGGTGAATAAGGGCATTTGTCCTGTTAATTACTTGGTGGGGGTTTTTTAACTATTGATCCCACTGGACAATTTTTTTTTCTGAAACGCTGTTGCTTTCTGTGGGGCAGAAATTTCACTGATGGCCAAGTGTACAGTACAAACCTTGCTTTTTATGATGCCAGTTACTGCTGGCTGACTGTCTTACAATGCAGAGTAGCAGGTACATGGCTTAACCATTCCTCTCAACTGGTCCATCATATCTCTGCAAACACCTTTAAATCCAAATTGATTGCCCTTACTGCTATCTGAGGACAAACTCTATACAAGTTGGTCCTTCAGCACTTTGTAAATGCATACCTCTCCATAGGCTGTTTATTTGACATGTCGTATGGAATTAATGATGTTTATTCCCAGCTGACCAATTTGCATCAGTGCCACCTTTACCCAGTTGCAGGATATGCTTGAGCTGACCCTCCACAATTAATCACAGCCACCAACAGGACCATGCAACATTCACTCAGCCCCATTAACCAGCTGGCAACTGTTGATTCCTTATAGATGGAGATACTTATAAGAGTCCCTGTGAAGAAAAGCAGAAATTCAGTCTAAGACGATATTTTTTCTAGATACGTGTACCTTAGAAATACTCTGGGCTAATTCTGGACTAAAAAAGGAGATAATTTCTCATGCACACGGCACTGGCAATTTTGACTAATACAATCCTCATCCACACAGTTTTATCTACTTAATTCAGAAGCCAAACTAAAAGATTTTACCAGCAGAGCTGGTCGAGAGGGAGAAGAGAGAGAGAAATGGCCTTCTCCAGACTGTGCTTTAGCTCACTGACAGTCAAACCAAGAGAGGTACCTGTACCTTTCCACTCACGACTCTTCAGTTTACAGACAATAATCATGGGCCAAAATGGGTGGGAATGGCCTAAGAAAGGGCAGAATAGAAATCTCAGGAAATCTTTATAGGCATGCTTCCAAATGAAAGAGGATTCCTGAAAGAAGAGGAAAGTCAACTTTGCTGGTAGAGAAGAATCTTGCTTAGGACAGGTTTTGAGTTACCTGTATTCCACATCAATCATTAGTCTACATATATGGTCTGGTGACATTTGATGCCCTGCCTTGCCCACCATGACCTTCGACTGCTGGAGAAGGGCACAGATTTCATGCAGTTTATGTGTCACCTCTAGCAGGGCGACCACATCCGTCTACTTCAGATACACAAGGGCATCTCAAATGGCATCAGATACTTAGGTTTAGGTAAACTAAATCTGCTTGAGAGTTATATAATAGTCTCTTATCAAAAGGTTAAAGACTCCCTCAGACTGAAGGAGATGCCCTGCTATCCGGATTCTTTTGGACAGGTAAATTGTTTGTGTCCATCCTCCATGCCTGCAGCCTACTGTGGAGGATATACCCCTGCCACAATGTTGAGTGACTGACTGATCTCTCATCATGACTGGGCTCATCATACAGTGGTTGTGAAAGGTGTCTGCTGACACATTGAGTTCTGGGTGGGTTGAATTACGCAGATCTCAAAGACCAATCAGAAGACGACAAAGGGATAAATGTGTATTTTTAAACATAGTACTGTGGGGTGACTTTGTTTTGGCTGCATTATTTAAAATTAGAATGGCCAAAATTTAAACCACATCGTGCAACTTAGTTAAGAAAAAGAAAAAATATTACTTTCTTCTGTTTTTATTCTTTCTCCTACATTACCTCTCCTTTTCCTAGCAAGATCCTTTTTGCAGGGGATTGTCCCTTTTGCCAAGGTGTCACGGTTTTTAATGGTGTAGGTCTTTGGCTGTCAGATTAACCCAAAGTTCAGGACCTTACTGCTCATTTCACTTAAAAGGAAAAAACAGGGATGTGTGAGGCTTCTCTTTGTTTTAGTCTGCTTATACCAAGGGGAGAGGAGGTCCTTGCTAGTGGGATCAATAATAGATACTGAGGATGCTCACAACTTTTCAGGTACCCGCCTTTGAAGCCTCTGGCAGCTGTCAGTTGCGGGCACAGCTGGATGGAGCCTAGACACATCTGTACAGACAATGGTTAAATTTCCATTGGAGAAGTTAGATTTCCTAAATCAATGACTTTAGTAGTGTCTGTCACATACAGTATCTCCTCTGACACCTTCTTTCTGCACTAGCATTTGCTTCCTCTTTGCAAACTTAGTTCCGTAGTTTTCTCTGGATTGGATCTGGTCATTTTTACTGAATTTTCGGCCAACCTTTCTCACAGAACACATTACTCAGTAGAAGCCTCCTGGTCCACACATGCTTTCAATGCACCCATGACAGGAGCAGGCTCATCTACCCATAAGGTGGTGAGGGTGGCAATTGCTTGTCTTTTGAGAGAGGCTTGGGCCAAATCAGCACAAACTATTCCTCTCGAGCAGTGTTTTCCCCAAAAGACATGGGATCAAATGTGGCTTCAGCTCTCCCTCCGCCCCCTCATTAACTGTGTTGAACCTATTGGTAGTGTTTTCTGTTAGCAAGGTCAGTAACAGTGTGTATTAGTGCATTTTATATTAATGCATCTGTGTATCACATCATTCTTTCTTCACCCCAATAAGTTCACTTTCCCAGGCACACATTTAAATCCCTTGGCTGCAGTCTAGTATTAAGCCAAGCCTTTGAAACTCTGAATGCAAAATTTAGGAAAAAAGCAGATTTGCTGTTTAACTAGAAAAGCAATAATTTGTTTTTTTACTAAACTTGTTAATATCATGATTGCCCAAGTAGTTTTCACTGGTCTGTGAAAATTCAGTCCAGAATTATTTGGTTAACAGCTGCTTCACTCACAGGCTCCAGAAGATTACCAAGGCTATGGGAATTGCTCTACAGCAGTGTAGCCACCTGAGTCGTAAAGAGTCTTTGCGGAAAGGTGGAGACAATATATATATATATCTAAGAAGACTCTCAGTGTGTGTAAAAATGAAGTAATTCATTAGTAGATTGAGGCTGCCAGTCCAAAAGTGTGGGTTTTTTTCTTTAAAGGTGACTTCAAGAGTATCCATGGAATAGACAGGTCCCTGAAGTGTGGTGACATTACTGCAATGCCTACACTGCCACCCGAGTTCAGAAGCTCTGCAGTGCTTAAGTGCAGTGGTGATTATGCAATTTTTCATTTAGTAATTAGTGCATTTCAGGGGCTAGACATGTCCCTGGCTTATGACAAAAGTTGGATTAATCTTGCCTTGGCTTAGACATCCATGGTGTAGAAGCACATGCATACTAGCCAGTCATCCATGGGTTTTTCATAGCTGATGGAGAGAAGTAGTACTTTTCAGAACAGTGTTCTTGTGAACGGTGGGACAATCACTGTGGGCATCACTGTGGAACAAATTATGCCCCAGAAGAGCCTGTTTCTCTCCGCTGGTGATAAAGGAAATCTAGGTGGTTAGTTCAGAAGTAAACAAATACAAGGAACTAACCAGAGTGCTGCCCTACAGAATATGCAGAAAGCATGAGTCTGATGGCTTCAAGCTGTGTGTGTTCTCTGCACAGCCACATTCTTCTGGCAATGGACCCCTTTCCATTTTGTTGTGATTAATGACACACTTTCTGCCAAGTAAATTTTGTCCGGGCCATTTGCTGACCTTTGCAGCCCTTCTTTGCACTTCAGTATTCATTTTTAATTGGATTTATTTTGGTCTTAGTGAACTTTTCATTTGGAAATCAGAATTTTGACTTGACCTACAAGTATCAACCCTTTTTGCAAAGTCAAGCCCAGTGCTGCAATAACATTGATCTGACCTTGTTATCAGTTACATTATGAATAATCTGCTAACTAATCAATTTCCTAAACTGTTCTTTCTCAGTGCTCTAGTTTTAGAAGCCTCCAGTAGTTCTCATGCTTCTTCTGAAGTATACTGTCAGTTTCCAGTGCCTTTGGAGCTGCCACATCCAATACTGGGGAAGATTTCAGTCTAAATTCCCTGCAGTAAGGCTTGCTTCCAGGTACAATCAGGAAAATGACAATCATTTCTTCTAGTTCTGTGCCTCAAAGGAAGGACCTGAATTTCTTGGATCACGCTGTCAGAGTTATAAAAGTTCACTGCTTCTATTATGTCTGATACCTGTCATTACACAGCATTCTCTTCAAAGTTGGTAGAAATTCTTGAGTGCCACTAAATGCTAGATGTATCAGACTGGAAGGATTATGTTGAAGATTCAGTGCAGACCTTGGAATCAGAGGTAAGGAAGGTCCATGGAACACCCAGTTTGCTCCATTCCTGACAGCCTGCATCCATGATAACTTCCCAATGATTTCATCCATCAGTGCCCTTTAGGAAAAAAGCCTGATAGCCATCAGAACCAGCATGATGTAGAAACTGAGATATAGAGGAGAACAAGAAAATGAGCAGAAAAGATCAACAACATCAATTATGTTCTGTATCCACAAAACTGAAAAAGGGAGAGGCTGAGGATGTTTGGACTACTAGATGGAGAACTAGAAATTGCTGAAGTCCTCTGCTTCATGAAAATCACCAGACATGTGAAGGTATGAAATCACTTACTCAACGATGAGAAGAAACCATGGTACTGAAAATTGCTCAGGATATAAAAAGAAGATTCATCTCACTGAACTGTAAGGAAAAAGTCAGCCATCAGGTGTGGCTAGCTCCCTTGTAGTCAGTGGAGAACTGATTGCTAGTATTAGCAGAGTTTAGTGTGCACTGCAGCATTTTCTAGGGAGACTGATATTTGGCCAAGTGTATTTCATCTGGCCTCACTCTTGCAAGACCGAATAATTCCATGATGCCTTGGGCATTTACCATTAGAGGGCAAGCCAAGTACTGTCCTCACTGTATAACCAATTTATAAATGTTTGTTTCCTGCATTGTAAATGTAACTTTCATGTGTTCTTTGCCAAACACACTGACTTGAATTTTATTCAATTAGTAATGAAGAAGCATGGAACACTGAAGACCAGGAACTCTGCTGAATTTATGCACCAATATTTGGCACTTCATCAGCAAGAAAACACTGGTTTCCTACAGACATAGCTACACACTGGTGGGGGCAGAACCAAAGTCAACAAACATCTTAATTACCCTCGGTACCATATCCACAGGTATCACATTACAGCCCATGTACTTCAGAAAAAGCTGCAGCTTATCTTCAAGGAGACCAGAACCTTTGCATCAAGCAAGGTCAAAAGTCAAAGGAAGTGCCAGTAGAAGCAGTAGTCACAGTAAAGGAGCTCAATAAACCCCTCACCTTCTTGTTTACTCTTGATTTCTCATTTATTGTATAATAAAGGCAAATCTAAATGCATAACGGCACAAGAAGCAGCTGGACTTTGTTTGTTCAAGGGGACTCAGCTGATGACAGAGACAGGAACTTGGTTAATCAACCACACTGTTGTTCTGCTCCTCAGTGCCCTGAGGCCATGCATGCAGTAGCTGGAATTAAGTCCTCACATTTGCAGTGATGGAAAGGAGGATGTCTTTGACAGCACCACCACAGAAGGAAAAAATTGCCACTAGTATTAAGTATGTAAATAAAGCCAATGGATGAGATTAATGCAACTGCATGTCTAGTGCATATACATGGTTTCTTTAATTGAATTTGGGTCCCAGATAATGTTGGATTATTGCTTGACAGCTGCATAACCACCAGGCTGCCTTCCTACCTTCCTGTCGCCAGCTGGGACAGACTCTTGATCACAGCTATGCTGGTATAGTCTTTCCCTCTTAATGGGTTTAATTCAGATCATAGATAATAAATGCAGTTACAATAAGGCCCAGATTTACTGGGGCAGGTCCTTGAGTAGATGTGATCACAATGTGTGTGGACACAATTGTTGTGGCATGAGGTCTTGTGGTATGAGTGGCTGGAGCATTGGGCAGCTGCCTTTGCAGGCTTTGTACCAAGGCCCCGCTGCCCCCAGCAGCCGCAGCCCTCATCCTGACCGCTGTCCTGAACCTCGTTTGTTTGTCATCTGCTCTCATTGGTGTCTCTCATCTTCTGCCACCCCTGCCAATGTGAACACGCTGACACCACCACAGTCTCTTTCTGTTCTGCTTGACATGTTACCATGGGCCATCCCAGGGACTGCCAGGAGGTGCATCCTGACTGCCAGCACTTTCAAGTGGTCCTGTCATTATGGTGCTGATGTGTGGTATAAATCTAAAGCAATGGACAGCCCAAGTACATTTTCTTCTGGTTGGAAAATGTTCCTTTTTCTCTGTCTCTCTGGTGATCCTTGCTTTCTTCATTCCTTGTAACTTTCTTCCCTGAGTGACCCCAGGGGATGCTTCTGGGATGGAGCATGTATGTCCTTACACAAACCCAGAGCTGAGCTGCTGGGCAAAGAGTGGTACAGGGTCTCAGTTAAATCTGGTGCCCTGCCATCATTTCTTGTGTGGCATTGGACAGTGCTCTTAGACATCCATAAACCACAAATAAGTTGTGTGTCTGTCCATGTCTCAGACACCCTGTGCACAGCCTATTCTTCACTCCTGCTCATGCTTCCACATTCAAGGAGTGTTGAGAGGGTTGACATCCTGCTGCACTGGGCTAAGCAAAGAGCAGAGACGTGACAGCCATGATTAAAGTAACTTCTCTGGGGAAGTGATCTGAAGATGATGTCTTAGGGACTCTGAGGTGTTCAGGTGCTGCACTGACTGATTTTAAATATCCAGAATTTATCAAAAGCTTCACAATATTTATGTGGATTAAAAGATTAATTTTAATAATAAAATTGCCCATTTAGTTATGCAACCATTTCAAATAGCCTGTTATATACTAAATCACACACCTGCTTTCAAGTCAGTAATAGTTACTTCCATTTTGTGCTCTCTTAATGTAACTCACTGGCATAAACAGATTCATCCCAATGACTAAATTTATCCTGGTACACAATCTGAATTTTCATAATTACTGAAAAGAAAGCTGATCCTGAGACTAACTGCAGAATTATATCCTTACTCTTACAGAAGGAGATGCTGGTTGTTTATCAGTATCTCATGGAATTAAAGCTGTAGCTTATATATTATATGTTAAATATCATATAATATATGTTAAATGTCATTCAGCAATTATTCTGGGTTTCAGAACCTGGGATGGAAGTGCTTACATGTAATGCCTACCACAGAAAACATGAATGGGCAAAATTACTCTTTTTCTACATTCACAAAAGGTTTAAAAAATTGCCAAAGCTGCTGTGAGGTCACCTGTAACAAGTTCCAATTCCCAGAAGCATGTGGGAGAATTTTCAAAGTCAAAAATCAATGGCTATGAAATTACTCATTAGTCTAGGGGAGTGTACTTTGCCTGTTTTCACAGCTAACATTCATCTTCCTATAGTAATAGTGGCATAGACAATTTGACACAGTAAAGTTGATCTATAAGTGTTTTAATTAAAGCTCTGACAGCAAATTGAAATCTTATTTTACTTACAGAGCAGACAGAATTCATCTCCTTCTCACCTGAGGACTCAGGTTTGGAGGAAGATCTCAGGACTGACACAAGTCTGGGAGGGACATTAGGAAAACACATACTCATCAAACTAAGCTAATGCTGTTAGGTTTTCTCTCCCATGATGTTGTTATGGTTTGGATACTTCTTGGACATTAAGACTCATCAGCTCTTTTGCAGAGGTCTTTGGACACTTCAAGTGCTAGTTTGTAAGAGCTGGGGGGAGATTTTTTAGCTGGCTAATGCACAGGCAAGAGATGAGGACAGCACCCTGTCTGAGCAAGGCATGGAGGCTGCACAGAAAGAGGAGATGACAAGGAGAAAGTGTTGTATCTTTTCTAAGGAATCTTTGATCTTTTCCCTCATGCCAGAATAAGGCAGTAGCCCAGGGGAAGGAGAGGGTTAGCACAGGCTTTGAGAGACTCCAAGCAAATGCTCAGGAATGAGAAGGAAACTGAGGCAAGACCCTATTGAAAATTTTATTGGTTTCTGTGGCTCTGCTGGGCCATGTAAGACACAGCACGTTTGAGCAGGCTTCAGACAGAGACCAAGTAGGTAGTTATCCAAAGTACAGAAGTGAAAATGGCAAAACCGCAGTTTGGGGAGAGATCCCCTTGGTCTTGGAGCAGCATTAAGGTCTCTGTGAGAGGCAGGTACAGCTCAGTGAAGCAGGATGGAGGGAAATCCCCAGCAGTGCCAGCAAGTACTTGTTCTGCAGGGCTGCCACCCTCCTGGCTTCTTTTCCTCTTCCACCACTGACCAAAAGTCTATGCATGATATAGGGCTGCATCTGCTGAGAAGGCAAAGTCTGGGAGCCCTGGCTCCTGGCTGCATTCATTGCTGCCCCACCCCACGGCACGGCGTACTCACCATCCGCTCTGGCAGAGGGATGGGCTGGGGACAGGGCACGCAGGGCCATGACAGACTGCAGCAAGGGTTTTGCCCTCCTGAGTTACTTAAGTGATGCTGATGCTCAGAGGAGTTGTTCTGCTTCCTGTGCCTACATGAACTTTGCCTTTGCTAATGAGAAATCCTTTACTCTGTGAGTTTAGAGATCCCACCTTTCACTGATTTAGGCATGAGAGGTGTCTGTCTGTTTCCACTGACTGGAGAGGGCATCTATAAGGGAGTGGAAAGACACCGAAGAGCTTAGGATTCTGAGAAAAAGCTAATTATCAATCAAAATGAATAACCAAAGTTTTGCATCAAAGAAAGGACCATCTTAACTCCTAGGAGTTCAATGAGAGAATTGGGTGATCTATAAGAGGATGTATATCAGTCTCCTACCTTACCAACTAAACTAAACTCAGTTCAACTGACATAACTCAACTTTCTTTGTTCCCAGTTTTCTGTTCTCAGTTTTCCCTGTGCAAAAGCAAGTATAGAGAATATATATATTTCTTACAAGGCAGAAATCTCTGATGGGATGGATGCTAATATTTTAATTAAGCTTTGATTTGAGAAGTTGCTACGGTCCCGTGCCAGTTAGCACGATGTCCCGGGCATCGAGCAGCCTTCTGCCTGCCCCGAGCGGGGGCTGGATGGAGAACGGGCGAGTCCCCATCTAGGGCTCGCCTTGCACCCTGAAGGCTAGTGTGAGTGAAGGAGGTAGGATAGAGCAGAGGGACTCCCTCGTGCGGAAGGACTTCATTCCAGGGTAAAAATCCACGGAGAGAGACCAAGACACACGCCTGGCGGGACGGTTTTGTACTCCTACAAGCAGGCGTGGAAAACACACAGTAACCAATGATACTTCAACCAGGGGTGTTACAGGGGCGGGGAGAAGGGGTTACAGCAAATGGGGAAGGGGCAGGCGGGGAGGAGTACCAGAGACCAATTAGCCACTGAAGAGCCTAGATCACTCTGGAAGAGCGCCCAGCTATGAGAAACATGGGGAAGGGAGGGCTGCGGCTAAAAGTAAGGCATGGATCACAGCCTCTTGGGGGCTCTGCTAAGGCTTTTGGGCTGCAGAAGCATCAAACCACTGGGCTGTTTGGTCTCCATGATTTGGCTGATCATAGCTCACCGCAACAAGCAGTGATCTGAGGATTGGCAAACTGTAACACCATACACCTTTGCCATCAAAAATTTCCTCTGCAGTTTATCTCCCTCTTTTTAAAAATAAAGGGGTGAAGTGTTGGGGTTTGTCCCCCCTGCCATGTAGCCCTGGGAGATGGGCCCTTGGGGGGAGACGCGGGGTTTCCCTGCCCCTGGTCAGTCTCATTTCCCATTGGTTGGTTTGCGTTCCCCGGTGTGGCCAAGGACCCTCGGGTCCCATGACTGGGAGAGTTCCTGAGGAAAGCCCCGGCCATGCGGCTGGAGAAATAAACATCTCCGAACATCTACCAAGAATCCGTCCATATATACTTCTTTTCCACGGGATTCCTGGTTTGATATATGCTTGTTGCAGTAATCCCCGCTGTAACACTCTCTCTCTCACTCTGTCTATCTATTTATCTTTTTTTTTTTTTTTCAGCCAGGGTAGAAAAACCTTAGGAAGCCACCAAGGCTCATGCTTAATTTTCACAAAGTGTGAGGCCATGGTGGTTAACCCACAAGCAAGAGTCATGACTCTTTTCTACGTCTGGCATATCCTTTTGGGACTCACATAGCAGCTTGGTTTTGTAATTATTTATAGAACATTAATTTTCAGTCAGGAAAGAACTAATTGTTTACTATTAGCATAACACTCAATTTGAAATAATTAAGGAGAACTCTTTTTTTTTTGCACTAATCTTAATCTGAGTCTAAAATGTATCCCCAAAGTCCATTAAAAACCAAGCAAAATCCACTGTTAATTAGCAAATTGCTCCATTACAATAGCTGTGAGTTTTAACAAGTTCAACCAAGGACTATGCAACATTATACAATAAGTCTCCTGGTTTGTCATGTTTGAGAGTTACTAATAAAGAGGATAATTTAGCATTATAAAAGTGCCTACTTTTTCTGGGAAGGCCTCACAGTATGTCAGTATTGTATAATTCACATGATGGCAGATCAGAAGAGAGAGATAAATTGTTTGGTTGGGTAAATTAACTAAGGATTGATTCTCTCTGTTTTAATTTAGCATCAGAATGCTAGAAAACTTCTAAAAGCAGATGGGCTATTGATCCAACAAGAGGATAATCAGTGCATCAAAACAGGGGGAGGACAAGAAATGGGTACTCTTGAGGCTCCTCAGCAATTGCTGCTTTAGACAGAGAGAGGTCTTATTCACAGTGAGTAAGGAGGGGAAAGAGGAAACTGGGGGAGGAGAGGCTGCTTTGGGACAAACCCTTACCCAAGTAAGTGAAGCTGAAAAAATATATCTAGCAGGAGAGGAAATGTAAAATTGAAGAGAGAAGATCTTAAATCATAAGAGTATGGGGGAAGGGAAGGCCTTACAATCACTCACTGAGGACACACAATCCATCAATGTCCATCCTTTCTGCAGGGCACTAATTGCCATGTCCATGAAAGGAGCTTGAGAGCTCTGAGGGGATGGGCTCCCAAGAAACCAAGAGTTTTCTGCTCTGTGAGGTCCAAGTCCTGGCATGAGCTTCCATGACTATTTACTTCTCTCTGAAGTTTTTGAAGGTATGGAAATAATTAATGATCTGGTTGTGTCTCTTTGGCTCTGGAAGCACAGCATTTCTGTGGCCCTGTTAACCACACAGAAATTATGCTGTCCGATGGGAGGCTGTGTTGCAGCCAGAGTCAGAACGTTCTGACTCCTGGCACAACACACAGTTATGCGCAGTGTCCTAAAAGCAGCATGGGAGCATCACTTTTTGAGGAGAAGAATAGGGAGGAGAAGAATAAAATTCTCATGTTCAGCCAGTAGTGCTTAGCACAGGTCCTGGAGGGAATCCAGGAGGACTTAAAGCAATATTTTTGTTTCCTTCGTCTCAGTTACTTTCCTGACACAGCTTCTTTCTGGCAAAATTTGGATGACCCAGAAGGGGCTCTGTCTTGTGTGTGCCCTTGTAACTGTAGTCCTAATACAACATTTGGGGAATAGTTAGGGAAGGCTGTACCCCTGTTCCAGACAGTTTACCCTACTACAGTGTGTCTGCACACACAGATGGGGGCTATGGGAGTGTGGTCTTTGAATGATGCACCAGAATGAGACTGGTCTATGAACCACAGACTTCCTCAGTGACTCTAAGTAAATCACTGTCTCTTTCTGCCTATTAACATAAAAACAGGATGAAAATTTCTTTCCCCTTAACCCTCGTGTGGCTGTTTTGATTATAAGTCTGTCTAGGTAGGTATGCTTTCTCACTGTATAGAACACCTCACACAAGAAAGTCTGTCATCAGTTGTCTCTCAGTTGGAGAGGTAGCACCATTTCACACATCCCTGGGTACACTGCAGATCATGGTTTGCTGAAGGTCCTGCATCAGACCTGTCAGCCCCCTGAGGACATCCTGGATACCTTCGGGCTCCTCACAGTTCTCTGACTCACACCTTGTTTGCTGTGGTGGATCCATTGACAGTCATCAGTTCACTTATTTGTGTTTCTAAACACTTCTGAGGCATAAATTTGGAGGAAGTGGATGTTCAATCCTTGGAAGTATTCAAGGACAGGTTGGATGGGGCTCTGAGCAATGTGGTGTGCAAGGTGTCCCTGTCCATAGCAGGGGGGCTGGAACCAGATGATCTTTAAGATCCCTTCAAACCCAAACCATTCTAAAATTCTCTGATAAATCTTACAAAGCAATAACATTTGGAACTTAGTGACATTTAACAATTTTTTATGACATTGAAGTAATTCCAAAGTGTTTACTGACTCAATGATACTTACAATAGGTTCCAGCATCTCCCAAAGTTTGCTCATCATGGGCTTGCTTTTAATAGTGATGCATTCATACAGCTATTAAGCCATGCCCTGGCATTGGTGTAAGCAGCTTCCCAGTTACCATAATAGTCTTGGAATGGAAGGAATGGCTGACACTCAGAACTCTGATATTAGGAAGATTGTGGAATGTTTTCACTTCTTTTGGATTCAGGACCATCCCAATCCCTTAGAGACAGTAATAGTGCCATTGGCATCAGCTCTTCCTCTTCTTCCATCTGACACCCAGAGGAGGAGCCATCATCATACACAGGACTGGTGTGTGAGAAAGTGCTTTCCTGAACACATAATTCTGTGTTTGAGCTGGGCAGCCATAAAACGAGTACAATTTGTCCTGGTCTTGATATTCTGAACCAGCTGCTCTGATATTGCTGGTTCAGAAATGGCTATGTAAAGAACAACTGGGAAGGGTTGGAGATGCTCCCTGTAATTCTGAGGTTTGCCCCTATCTGGGACATACAGTTTGTGATATCGCCAGAGGAAGCAATTTCAAATCACAGGGACTCTGGAAAGAGCAAGTGAAACCTACCTCCTTCCATGGGCTCAAGCCAAATGCTTCTGCCTGAGAGACATCAAATAGCTCTCTCTTATTTTGCTCTCTAAGTGGCAAGAGTGCAGTTGGTTGAAACTAAAATACTGTGCTTGCTAATGTCTTATGGATTTGAGTCTACAAGTGAGCAACAGGCAGAAAGAATGCTTAGGGATTCACAGAGGAGTGGAAAAAATTTTTTGATTCAGCATTTTTTAATATTGAAAACTCAAAATGTTAAAATGTTCTTTAGAAATTTCAGATGTTCTGTAACAAACTAAAATTGTATTTATACCTACATTAAAAATTCCAGTCTCAGTGTTTACAAGGAGATTTTGAGTACTAACAGAAGGCAAAAGCAGATAAATCCCTACCCTAAACTCCAAACACTTAAAAAACCCTTCAATTTTTTACAGGATTTAGTGGTGTAATAACTTTGAAGTAGGTAGATAATGCCATTAGACAGAATGTAAACCTCTACCTTCTGCTGCTGGCTGACTCAGCAGCTTGTCACTCAGTGCTGGTTTCTCACATCACAATCTCTTCCCTTTCACTGTGTTGACAACTTGGGTGCTTACCTTAGCTCTGACACCTCTCTTAGCTGGCACGGAGATGCTTGTCAGAGGAGAACACTGAAATGTCTGTGCTCCAAAGTGGTAAATGAGGAAGGGAGATGTTAAGACCTCAATTTTAAAAGTAATGAAGCCAAAGGACACCGAAAAAAGTAGCAGAGACAG
The DNA here is from genome assembly GCF_000691975.1 of Corvus brachyrhynchos. Classification (NCBI taxonomy): domain Eukaryota; kingdom Metazoa; phylum Chordata; class Aves; order Passeriformes; family Corvidae; genus Corvus; species Corvus brachyrhynchos. Next base: position 1,361,306 of record NW_008246058.1, read on the forward strand.
GTTCAAACCCTCCTTGCACTCATTCCCCTGTTCACTGATGGTTGCATTTAAATGTTTCTGCCAAAACTAGTTGTAATGAAGTTTACTTTTCAATTGTTTTAGTTGTCAATAAAAGATGTTTGAAGAAGGTGAAACTGAAATAATGACTTTAAATGAAATGGCTTTTTCTGGGGGGAAAATAGGCACTTGTATTAATAATTATGTGTACTATAATTGTACATTCAGGCTTTATGCAGAAGCTGCCCTTGCCAGGGAAGAATTCAGAGTTAACATCCTGCAGGGTGTTAATCCAAGTAGAACAGACAGACAGAGAAATTATTATCCCTTACTTATCAATGGAGATTTGAGGGATTAAACCTTGGTTCCAGAGACCCAGGTATGACCTTGATGGAACTAAACCCAAGTAATCTAAAACCCTGTTCAGTGCTATTGGCTGCTAACATTATTTCTTTTGCCTTACTAGTCTGAAAAAAAACAAACAAAGAGCCAAAAATAAGCATTGTACAGCTGTCCAAAACCAGTGATAGAGCCAATTAGGGAAGCATGATGATATTGCATTGAGCACTTTGGTTCATTCCTCAGAGGAAACCCCAGGGAACTGCTGTTGCCTCATTTATGACTCTGAGGAGTTTATTGTTATGGATGGGTATGAGGGATGCGAGGAGTACATTTAATAGTGAGGGGTAAAATAATTTCTTAGACCAGCTGAGATAGATAGATAGATAGATAGATAGATAGATAGATAGATAGATGAAGCAGGCAGTATTTCATGCTGTCAATCCCTTCCATTGGTTACCATGTCATAATTTGAGGATAATGGGACTGCTAAGTATTCTTTAATGGCTTTTAAAATATCACAAGTCATTCCCTCCTAGCTAAGCAGTTTATTTCCAACAATCACACAGTCTTTATTTTGAAAGGGTAACAGAATCCCACTGCAAGTGGCTCCCTGAATATAAAACCTGGCACTGTGGCAAGGAGTACTTGTGGGTTCCAGAGGAACATGGGTGTGAAGGTTGAAAATATTTGGCTTTATGTTCCTGGACCACAAAACAAAAAAAAGTATTCTGTTTGTCTTGCATGGCCCAGTTCAGTACATGATCTGGTTCATGTGGTGGAATCATCAGTTTAGCATAATATCCACTGGAGCAGATTAATTTATCAAGGAAAGTGCATAAGTATAGGAAAAAATGGCCTGAGTGTGATGCACTGCTTCTGATCCAGAACTGGTTTAACTGTCTCCTTCCTGCTCTTCTCTAGTCCTTTAGGATGGACATGCCCTCCTAGGACCTGAGCTGTATCAGAGTCCTGAATGCTGCCCAAGCAGGTCACACCAAACCCTCCTGAGAAAGAGAATATTTTTCTTCTTGGGCTGGCATTATCAATAGAGGGACACGAGAGAAATGGGAGGCACAAAGCCCAACTACATTGTAGGCGAGTGAACCCTAAAGAATTCTACAGGATCAAACTGTGAACCCTAAAGATCTCTACAAGATCAGACTGTGAACCCTAAAGATCTCTACAGGATCTAACTGCCTCTTCATCAAGTCATTTTCAAGGACACTTTTGCTCTTGGAGCCACCCTAGGTCTTCCTATTGAGCACTACATGTAGGGACAGGTAAGTGTATGGACAAGGTGACTTACTGCACACTTCCAAGGAGCATTGTCCCTGGTGGATACCTGACTGTGAATGCTGCCTTCTTCTTGGCCCACCCGAAGCACAGTATATGAACCCTCTGCCTGAAGGATGAGGTGTGCCCTGTGTTGCACAATACCAGGAGGAAAAGTTTATGATGGTGAAATCTCTTGGCTCAAGGCCTTGGTGCAAAGTATCCTAGAGCTGACTCACACCTGAACTTCAGAATTTGTTGGGAAATTTTTCCATTTTCCCAGGGAAAAGTTACCCACATGAATAAAAGTTGTATGCATGTTAAAACACAGGAGGCTTCTTGAATGCCTCATTGAAGAAGGGATAGCTAAATTTCTTTAAGTAACCATGGAAAGTTTGATATTTATTGCCTTTATTTTTGTTTTTTTATTAATTGAGGCACATGCCCAATTTGGAAGAATTTAGGACATATCTGAAAGAGCAATAGGAGTCCAACAGCAAAGATTCTGCATTTCATATGCATTTCAGGGAAGAAAATTAAAATTTTCCAAGTAAAAATCTGTATTAGTATCTGTGGGATTCTTGTGAATTTTTTTTAGGGAGTAAGAACCTCTAAGGACTTACATCCTTTGTTATCTACTAGCTTGTCTATGCTATTGCCCTGTGAATTGAGGCTGGCTGGAAACCCGAAGGGGAAAGGGGAAGAGAAGGCCTGGGTGTTCCCGGTAGATTTCTTTTTCAGTAAATAAAACTGCAAAAGCTTGTGGACACCAAAATGGTAGCTCCTGGTGTCTGGTGGTGTTTGAATACTCTGCCCACTACGTCTGACTGAGCAAATAATTTCCCAGTTTATTGTGTTCAGCTCTTCCCTGTTCAGTGGCTTATGGAAATTTATGATTCTATGATTCACAGAGGAAATAAAAATACTTCAATTGGCTTAATGCATCTAACGTATAAAGTTTATAGCAATTCTTTCAGTAAGTACAAGCATGAGTTTATTGGCCAATATTGAAGTCAGAAACTGAATTTGATTGCTAAATCATTGTGCATCATTCAGTCTGGTTTCTTTGAAGATGTCCTGAAAATTGCCACTGTAAAACAATGCAGAGCATTTGTGGTGCGTTGCTCACATCACAGGCCATTGTTTTAACTGACACTGTAGTCAACTATTTAATTATACCTAAATCATCACCAGGCCTTAGGCTTTGAAAGAAAGCATCCTGATAGAAGTTGGATGAAGACCAGTCCACCTCTCGGAAAATTTGCTTTCAAAATAGCATTATGCCTTGCTAAAAAGCCATTCTGGTCAGCTCTGTTTGTGCCTTTGGGCCATTATTTGTAGTTCCCAAACAGGACTGCTTTAGTGCAAATGAGCTCACAAGTCCTGCTCTGTCCAGCAGGGCAGGAGTTGCCACTTCTGATGAAGGCTTTTCAGCACCAGCCTTCACCCAGATGTGGGCTGCATCACACTCCCAGAGGTGAGGAATTCCCTGAGCACAGAGCATAGTGGTGGGGATATATACAAATCTCAGATTGGTTCAAATTGATGACCCTCTTCAAAAAAACCCCCAAAACAAACCCAAAGACAAAACTCAATGCAGACTGTAAGACCAACACATTTCAAGATCCAAACAAAGGTAGTGCAGTGTAGTGCATTTGCATCCTTAGGGCTTTGGAAAAGCCTATTACTTTTAAAGGACAAACACATTAGTGGAATTCCTGTTCCTTCATTCTCCTTTTCTGGGCAAATCAAAAACTAAGAGCCTTTTACTATCCTCTTAAGGAAGGAATGTCTTGTGGGAGACGCTTGTTAAAATCTTGGCAGTGTATCGTTGCAATGCACCTTTCCAAACAAACCCACAAACCTTATGATTGCTTCATGGTGTTTAATGTGTAACAAGGAGTTCTGCTGCTATTGTAAAAATACCAGTTGACTTTTAACAGGACCATTAATTGATACAGTATCTTATTAGAACTCTTGTTTAAGTGGCAGTAAAATGTTAAACATTCTTGAATGTATTAATAAAGAAAGGCAATTAGACATGCTTGTTTCAGGAGTCTTGATAAATGAATAAATCTTGAGTTAATTACAGTGCCGGGCACTGAGATTTAGCTCTCAGAGGCTACAATCAGTACATTTCAAAAGGACTCTTATCATAGTTAAGTACGTGTATGCACAAATGGTAAATCTGGCAGGCATGATTGTAAGGGATAACAGTTCTATTCTTTTCATTATTTATTATTTATTTTCAAAGTACAGATGAAATCCAGTTAACACTGCAATCTGAACATCTCCAGAGGTGTGAGAGGAGGTTTGGCCACTATTTTTCTTTAGATCCTTTGGTACCATTCCATTACCAGATGGCTTTACCAGAACTAAGTCACGTGAAATAGGGTGACATTGTACGTAAACCAAAGCCATCTCCTACCTACCATTTTTATCTCACTCTGCCTTTGAGGTGAAAAAGAGATTAGACAAGGCTGAATATAGACCTGAAACACTGGCTCCTTCCTCACTGGAACCATTTGCTCTAGAACTGTATCAGTAAACACAGGAGGTGTTTGCTTAAATCTTGGTATATACAGGGTGAATCACCTTTCACTTACTGTTTTTAGCAAGTACACGTATTTTTACACATAACAACTTTGATACAATACACCCTTGACAGCATTCTGAAAATCTTTGTGCTGCTGTTTTTATCCCCGTTTGCCTGAACATCTGGTGACAATGTTCTAGTTGATTTTTAAAGGTTTTTATTGATTTAATCTATAAATTTATGGGTATCCTATATCCAGTAGTAATGTTTAGTAGCCTTTCTACTTTTACAACTGGTTCACACTCTTTGAAATGTTAAGTTATTCTCTTGAACTCTGCTTGTACTGGCCGAGACCCAGTGGCACTATTCTGCAGAGTACAGGGTAACTAATATGTGGATTATTCACTTCGTTATTTATCTGGTCAATAGCACTCCTCTATCCCTCTGATCACCATGAAATTCTCCAGAACTCATTGCTTTTCAGATCTCGGTTTCTTAGGCGGAATTTAAATACAGCTTGGTGGAATTGCAGAGAGGAGAGAATCCTGGCTCCAGCTGTAGGATTCAGGAAGCCTGGACTCCATAGCACAATTCCTCAAACTCGGAATTAAGAAAATCAAGGTTTTGAAAAGATGTGTGTGGTTAGTAACAACAGTTTCAACAGTGTATTTCTGACATGTTGCAAACTGGGAATGACCCTGTTCTGAGTACAGCTCAGAGTATAAAATTCAATTTAAGAACACTATTCTGCCATGGTCATGCAATTTAAATCATACATGTTGCACTGTCTTTGCATACTAAAGATAACTTTTTTTGACAGACAGAGCATGGGTTTGAAGCTGAAGAAAAGTACAAGGAGCAGAACACAAGCAGGATCCTTTCTTTTAAGTCTGTGTGAAGAATAAACAAAGGCTTTATTAGCTTAATGTAACTCAAGGCTCAGTGAAAGCAGATAAGCTGTATTCCTCTGAAATAAGCATGGCAAAAACTGACCCACCAGCAATCACATGGAGATCACATTTTATTAATTCTGCTTTTTACTAGGCAACTGGCACATAAATGAAAAACTTTGAGTCTTCAACCATTTACTACAAAGATAAGACTCTTAAAAGAAGTCTTATAATAAAAACCTTTATGAAAGGCAATCAGAAGAAAAGTTGAAGATCTAGTTTCTATTTTTCATAATCTCCTTTTAACCAGATAGTTATTTGCATTTGCATTTAATCAAGCCACACACACTATATTTTGCCTTTGGTAAGCCATTGCTTTACCTGGGTATTTTTCTATTGATTCCTTCAAGCTGGAGACTCTCTTTGCTGGATTTCTGCAGTAACTAACAGTCATGTCTGATGATAAACTGTTGGTCTGTGTCAGCTCTTAATAAAGAAGGTCAGCTGTTTACAAAGCCAGCAGAGAGATTTCTGGTCTCTCTCCTCTTTGAACACAATGACATTGCTTCAGTTTTACAACAATCCCCTGCACCCTGGGATCTGTCCCAAGAAATTTACTTTTGAGAGGTATGGATGAAGAATGATGATTATGACTCTAAATTCTAATTGTTATAGCCTAGCCTAGCAGAATGACAACTGTGGATAGCAACAGGGTCATTTCTGCAATGAGAAACACAGTGCTATTTGTATTGTGTGGCTTTTTATGATTAGAGAAGCAAATCTAAGCAATTTGTAAGAAAGTTAATTACTTTACAAATGTGCTCAGATTTGCTTGTGTGCAAAGCTGTGTGCCAAAATATATTTACAAAGGTTTTGCTTGGATTAATGGTGGGAGGCCAGAGGGCCAGCATAGTGCTGGTGCAGCGCAGGGCTGTGGGAGGGAGCCCTGGGCTGTCCCCGAGTGGGTGGCTGTGAGCACTCAGAGCAGTACTGCCTCATGCAGAGATGTTAGAGCCCAACACAAGCAGGTGTCTTGTTCCTGTGAGCAATCACAGCCTCTGTTCCCCTGACTGTTTAAGAGGTGGGATCAGGAAACCCTTGCCTCATTTTGGGGCAGGATACCACCTACTCAGTGCTGTGTTTTCTCTGTCTAAGGTGGGGAGTCCCCTTCCTGCCCTAGTTACGATCTTTGTGTCTTGCTGGGTGGCAAACTGGGACATTCAGCCTCTGCTGCCCTTGCCTCAGAGACAACCAGATGCCTCAGGCTCAACAAATACGAGTTATCTTGCAGCTCATCAAGCATCACCATGTTCTGTATGTAATTATTTCTGTCTGTTATTGTGGATACCTGTTTAAACACTGCTGGGAAGAGAAGTCAGTGATAATAGCAGTCATACATCACACTGCATTTAAAACCACGGTACCCCACTGGAAGCAGATCTGTGCACTACTGGTGCCTCAACACCACCCACAAACCAAAGGGCTGAGCCTCTGCATGGATCCATCCACATACTGTGGCAGCTTCCTCACTCCTAACCAAGGAAGTGTGCGCAGTGCTAACCCACAGCCAGGGAGGGTTCACTGTAAGGCTATGATGCCTTATTTATCAGAGGGTCTGGATCTGCAGTTGAAGGGAACAGAAATAATAAATATCAGAATTGTTCAGCTCAAGTGAAACCAGTTAAGGACTCTCAATGGTCTCTATCCAAATAAAATGGGTAAGTCACAACACTTCTGTCATATGAACTCAGATTGTCCTCCAACAGCAGAATCTGCAAAGGGCACATATCTGATCTGGTATCTTTTACCCTTCTTTTGCCCACCCTCTTCTATTAAACAAGGAATTATCATTTTCAACACAAATGCTGAAAAATAATGTGTTTAGCTGAAAAGAGGAGAAAGAAGAAAAACTGTGAAGTTTCCCTGACCAGCTCAACATGCCACATTTCTCCTGAATTTAATAAACAGGTCATTTTAAAATGGAAAGGGTTGAGGTCTGATTTTCTTTAAAGCCTGTATTCCTTTATACAGACCAGTTCCCTTGTCTAATGCTTCCTAAAGCTTAGTCACTGAGGTAATGCCTCTCTGAGGCAGCTTTCTGGCATGATGACAATGCCTTTTCTAGCCTGATTTCCATGTCAGGTCTGACAACTCTTCATTTGTGCTGAACCATCCGGCTGATAACAGAACAACCAAAGTGAAACATCACCCACTGCATGGGGGAAAAAAAAGGTCAGAAAGGTTCATGCTTTAACACCTTTCTTAAACCTTTGCTTTCTTCACCTCACTTACATCTTTGTACTGGCTGTGTCCTCTAAACTGATATCACTTGGTTTTTGTCTTAGAAGGAAGATTTTTAAGTGAAATGACTGCCCAGGAAATTTTCTGCCTGATATTCCCAGGCAAGAAGATACTTCTTCCACCTGAAGTCAAGGTCTAAGTGGACCTTAGGTCACTGCTTTTTGTTTTATATTGAAGGGAAGAGGATGCAGTCTACAAGAGGCAGTGCTGTCCTGACTGCTGTCAGGTCTTCCAGACAGTGCTGCCAAAATAAGAACTGCATGTCTACTCTGGATGCCATTTCCCACTTGTGAAAATCTGCCTTCCTCCCACAGATGTCACACTCCTCCCCGCATGACCCTGGATGAATCTTACCATTCTTTAGTATGGTGTAACTTTATGTGTTCAAATAATAGTTTTGTGCTATTTCTATACTGTATGTGCTGCTAATAATGTATTGGGAATAATAATTATCATTTATCCATGATTATCATGGCACTGCCTGTGCTTGCCACCAGGATGGAAAAAAAGGTTAAAATTTAGAACTTTAGGAGTAAGATTAGTTAATTAAGGGGGGTCCATCCTGCAGCATTGGTGAAGAAGTGAGAAAGGAAAGTGTTGATGGATTTGCATGGAGGGAACCACAGAACCAGGAAGAGGACAGGTTGCTGTCTTCAGTGAGACCTGCATGGCCACAGACCTACAGTGGACATGTGTGCCCAGTGTGCATTGTCCACATTCCACAACTGGGGCTTGGGATGAAATCTGTGCAACCTCCCCTGATCTCCTACACCCTCGCACTGTCATTAATAGAGCAAGACCACAAAAATGTGAGGTGATTTGAGTGGCATCAGTTGGTGTGTGCTGCTCTCCTGTGCTGCTCCTCATGTTGAATTCAGGTTCTGGGAGAAGCAGAGCTGTCACTCAGGGCCCCCTTTGCCTGGCTCTGAAGGGCAGTGACAAACAGCCATCACAGCTTCCCTTCCTGCATGTGACACCTGGCATATACCATGCCACTTGGGGCTGAAAGGAGATTTTCTTTATAAAGCCTCAGCAAATCTGCTCTTTAGGAGCTGCGTGCATCCAGTTTGGAGTCTGCAAGGGAGAATGTAAACCTTGTGTTGTGGTCAAAGATCCCTCAGGTACTGCAGATGTGCCACATCTGGCAGTCAGGCTGAAGTATGGGACACTCACATTCCTGTGTCTGGTTGTGTCTTCTGTGTGTATCTTCTTAAATGCACCAGTGTAGCTGTGAACAGGACTGAGAAGCTTTCTGCCACAATGAGGGAAAGTGAATACTTTGTGCTGCTTTTGCAGCAATGTAGCAGAGACATTTCTTCCAGATGTGGGAGTACCTATAGGAATAGTATAAATTCATCCACCTGCAAAAATGGCACTCTTTTGTGCAGTTTTGAAAGCATCACTTTTGCTGAACATGTAGTCCAGACTCCAAGGAAGATGAGCAATAAGCCTTGATAGTTGCATCTTCAGGTAAACTGGGTGGCAAATAGAGATGTTTTTCCCCATTAAAAGATGAAACTGAGAGTTATAGATGCTGTGATAAACAGGGATGGACCTGTTGAAGGAAAGACAAATTGGAACCTAGTGGAAGCATGTCTCCATTTGTTATGGGACTGGTACCCACTTCCACAGTCACACTGGTGCTGCCTAGAAAAAAACTAGAATTCCAAAATGATCACATATAATTGCAACAAATGAATTCATTAAGACCTTAAAACTACAATGGACACTGGCAAAACAGACAGATGTCTGACGTAGTAAAAGTTAAGGTACCTTTTGTCATCTCTCTGTCTGTAAAAGGTTTCTTGCTCCATATTCCCTGGGACAGCCATTTGAGGTCTCCACTTCAAACCAGACTGAAATGTAATCTCTACCATAGACAGCCATTTTGGCCCTGCCAACAAGCTGGCCCTTTTGAAACTGTAGCCCGGAGCAAGAGAATCTAGATTTATTTCAAGACATCTGGAGCTATTTGTGCTTTTATTGAGGTTTTATTTCAGAGTTCACAGCCACTGAAATTCAGGCTTATGTATGTGGTCCATGTAAGGTAATTTGTACCTCACAGAGAATGAGGACAAATCTCATGCATGGAAATAATTTTCAACCACTAAGCTTTCCTGCAAAACTCTTAAAAGTGTTCTCAGCATCTTTAGTTCTTGTTTTATATTACCTAAATATTGCCCACTACTCCTTAGAGCTGGATTTCCCCTCAGATAAGGGCACTGCCATTATCAGCTGTATGTTAGCCAGGCAGCAAATGAAAAAGATGATGAATTTCTCTGATGAAGCTGATAATGGTTATCTAGGTATTCAGATTAATACTAACTCATTGATAGCTACGCACAAACAATTTAATGAGATTAAATATATGAGGAAAAATACAGGTTTTGAATTCAAGGATTTCCTTTTCCTCTGAAAAAAATGTCAACTCAGTATTCAGAAAGAGAGTTGCATAAAATTACATGTCTGCCCTGATGTGCTGAGAAGGATGAAGCAATGACATTTGCAGGGCTATATCCTTTTCCTTCCCTGGATAGCCAAGCTGTAAATGTAAGGCTTCAATTTGTCAGGCAAAGTTAACCCAAAGTTTAGAACAGAGTTAAGATCGAGACTGAGAGCTGCATTTTTAATCTCTCATTATTTCAAGCTTCATAGATGTAGGGTTTTGATTCAAGGGCACTGCTGCTTCCATTTCTGTTGAAAAACAGTCAGGCTTTGAATGTGAGCATCTTTTTAAAAGGTACTGTAATAATTTTATCAATATTCATACTGACAATTTATAACTAGTTTCACAAGTTTCAAAACCTTTAAGAGTTATTTACCTTCTGGATCCTGCTGTAAAAAACATCTACAAACTGCTACAGATCTTTTAAAAAGCCCAACCTCTTATTGGTGATTTTACACTGGCAGCAGTCATATCCTCTGTGCTATAAGCCTTCTGGGCACTACAAGTTAATGACTGAAACTGAGTAGCAGCAAAAGAATGATTAATGGAAAAACCTCATGTCTCCCTATCGAAGCTGTCTCAAGAGCTATGCTCATATAGCAGCAGATACAATATTTCTTAGCTTTGCAGTCTCCAGACAATGAAAAATGGCATCTTATGTATTTCTAAGATATATAGTTCCCTTAATATTGGCTCCATTATATGAGAAAACTATGCTTTAAAGAAGGATAAATATTGACATATTTTATTATGGAAAATAAACTCACATTTGAGTCAAAATGCCACTACTATCTTCTTCAGTGAATTATTTTTTAATCATTATTTAAATTTTGGGTTGATTTACTAGGAAAAAAGGCACTTCAAAAGCAGATAGTTTAAGAAGCTAAAGCAGTGCAGAAATGACAAGAACCCAAACGTTTAAAAAGCACAGAAAGTTTAGAGTGTCATAACTGGGAAAAACACTGCAAAGGGGTTTTAATGAGAAGAAATAATGACATGTTAATACCTCTTAAAACACGTGCTTTGGGTTTAAAATGTTTCATACAGGCAGTTTAAGAAATTATATGTGTGAGGTTCTCAGGAAACTACACCAGACTTTAGTCTTCTGAAACCCAGGCCAGTTTTGAAGAGCCACAGCTCAGAGAGCTTCATGCAGTTGCCTCACAAGTACCACAACCTGGTTACTGCTCTGCCAGGAGCTTGATGAACTCTGCAGTCACACACCCTGCTGAGGACAGAAAAGGAGTTTCTGATGTGGGGTCTAGTGCTGTCCATGGGTCCTCTGTCCAAACATAAGACTACAGAACAGGAAGACTTCAAACTTGGGAGACACTGAATTATTGATGGTATAAGTTAGAATCTAAGTGTGCTAATGACACTAGAGTCTGTTTAATTGTAGTATTGGTCACTGGATTTCTCTTCTTCCCCAGGAAAAGAGTGTCTTGTCCTGTCTTGTCCTGTCTTGTCCTGTCTTATATAAATCCATTATTTCATATTTTTTATATTTTCTTATGTTTTGTTTGTTTTCTTTAATTTGTGGAATTGGGCTGGAAATGTTCCCACCACACAAATGCTTTATGTTTTTGAAAACAAATCCACATCTAATATGGAAAATGACCCTTAATTCCTTGGTGTTCTGTGTGCAAAAAGTGGGATGTAGCTTCTGTGCCCATGTGGATTAAGGCACTCAGAATGCAAGAGTTTGGTGCTCTTGTGATTCCTGGGCAGATGACAGATCTGAACTGGCTTCTTCCAGGTTATTGATTGTAACTACTTCCAGTCTCCCACTCTTTGAGCAGAATTAGAACTCTTATCCTCATCTTTGCTGATAGGACTTCCCCTGAGAGATTTTTATCTCTCTATAAAAGAGATTTCATTTCCCAGACAGGTGCTGTCATTTGGACAGCATTCTTGCACTCCTCAATCTGGAAAAAAAAAAAAAAAAGTTTAATTAAAGACATTTCAAGCCCCTTGGAGAGCAGGAGTGTTCATTCTGAGCTGGCAGCATCCCTAATTTCAGCAGAGACTTCTGCTAACAGAAGGAAATGGCAGCTGCAGAGCAAAAGGTGAATTTCCATATATGCAGCACCTGACTCTGAAAGGCTTTGAATAACAACACAAAGACACAGATCTTGATTATCCTTAACCGTGAGAACACCAAAATATTTTGGTTTTAGGACATGTTGAGATCTACAGCATTTCCTCAACAAATTGCTACAGAAACCTGGACAGAGAAGTGGACTCTGTGGGGAGGTTCAGGTGAATATCCAGACGGCACAACCAAGTCTTGTAATTGCTACAGCCTCCAGTAAAATTAATTTGTAAGCCATTGGCTTTCTAAAGGCCACATGTCTACAATTATTTTTTTCTCCTTTGTGCTAAGATACAGTCTTTCAAGAAAAAAGTATTGCTAAGCAAAGGGCACCTGTCTAAAATTACTAAGGCTCAAGTAAGAGATTTGCAGGTCAACTTTGTTGCCCTTTTCCCCTTGCAGTAAGACTATATGCTTTGCCTACTGAGAGCATGAGAACAAGAGAACATGCCCTTGCCTTGATTTCTGAACTCTAAAAAATGCTGAAATGTGTCTGAGAGGGAAATGCAAAACCAGCCTTCAGCTGTGAAGGATTTATTTTTCCTCATTTTTTAAAAAGAAAATGAGGATGCCATAAACAATCTGTCTTTATTTATTCTTGTGGTCCTCTGTTTTTCCCTCATATAATTACTGCAAGGTTTATTTACACCATTTATTGATTTACACTCTAGGAAAAGCTAATATATTTTCAATATTAAGAAAAAAAAAATCCACATTTGAATTTGTTTATTTCAGTAGTTGTATTTAGACCTAGTCAGAAAATAGAATTTACAGTCTACATGGAAGTGTGGAATATCTGTATTTCATTTTGGTCTTCACTCAGTGTAAAAAGACCAACTGTTGGTGGCAGAATAAATGCTGCAGAATAGCTTGATTTAGAAATAATAACGAAGCATTCTTTATTTTCACATTAAAGTTGAAAAGTTTTCTGCTATGAAATAATCATCTGCCCACCTCCTTGCTATGTGTGCCTTCTCTTGTGCAACTTTCAACTGAAGGAAGATTTGCTGTGTAACACATTTTTTCCACTGAAAATAATTTTATTAAACCAGCTTCCATCAAAGTACATAATTGCCAAATTATAATTATTAAGAATCTAATTAAATCTTAAGAATAGTAAAACTTGGGGTTTTTCCCAAGCTGATTTCCTACAGCTGTGTGATCACTGTATTTGCTCCAGTCCTGAACTGCCACAGGACAGGGACAGCTGTGCAGGGCCAATGAGGGTGTTTTATGTGCTGGGTTCCTGCACCACCTTCTTCAACCTATTAGGAGAGAATCATAAAAACAAAAAAGAGAGAGTTTGATGAGTTGGCATTATAACACTGACGACAAAATACCATATCCTGCTACTGATAAAACCAGTCATAAAAGGAAGCAGATGTTTTGGGCCTTTGCAGTGGATCTCTCATGATTCAAGTGTGCCTAGTGTTAGCCCTTACCTGGTGCACAGAATTCCAAAGAATTGGTTCCTGAAATCCTCTGCAAAGGAAGATGTCACCAAGTAGCAATGGCTCCATCTCTACTACAGTTTCTTTTGTAATAGTAAACATTATTATGACACTGCTTTGCTCCCATGATAACACCAGCAAATGTATATACATACTGTTGTATGTAACAAATTACTTTTCCAATAAAAATATTCATTGCAATTGGAAGTATCAGGAAAAAATTCAAGAAGGTGCATGGCTTAGTTGTTATTAGTGTATGTTAAACATTGCCACTCTATGTTGTACATGAAAATTAAATGTACAAACCTGAGGACTGAGGGTCAGTGTTGTAACTGTGCAACATTGCTCACAGTCTGCTGATATCCTTCAAATCTGTGACAATATCTCTTCAGCTGCTGTAATCAGCTAAACTATGGCAATTTACTTCATTGCAAGATTTCTGCTCCAATTCAAATTTTTAAATTCCACTGGGTTGAAGATAGCTGTGCATCAGTCTCTCATGGTGTAAAATGGTGCAGCTTTATGCACACAAGTTTTTGCTCCAAACCTACTGTTCTATGAAAGGAAGCAAACAGTTTCAAAATCTAGAAGCTGCTTTTCTCACCCAAAATATAAACAAGTTTTTCACTTCATCCCAATGTGTATATTCACCTGAGGAAGAATTTAGCTTCAGTTAAGTCAAAATGAGTCCCAAATTTTGTAAGACCAAAAGGTTCCTGTGGGCAATTTTCTAGAAGTAAATGTACATGTTGCTTTTTCAAAAAGTGTGTGTGTCAATAATGGGGTCTACACTTGTACCTGCCTGTTCTTAATACATAAGAATCAAGCATATAAACTCAAGCTGCTTCCAAATTTTGCACAAATATATATTCTCTAAGCTGCTCAGCAGGCACATCAGATACATAGAAGTGGTATTAGGGCAGTGCTTTTATCTGGGCTTAAACCAAAACAAAATAAAATTGCTTTGCAGGTTGTCTTCTTTTTCCTTCATGCTCTCTACAACTCTGTGCAAAGTAACCAAGAAACCAGGCTCAAGCTGCTGACATGAGAGATGACTCAAAGTGTGACAATCAGTGAAGCTGGGAAGCATTTCTCTCTCATGAAGTAATGTGTCCTGATAATCCTGGATACCCTTCAGTGGGAAGAACAGCCTTTTACAGGGCTCAATTTTCTGCTTTGAATGAGATGTGCTGAGTGTCTGGGTCACTCTGGAACATGGGAGACATTTTCAAAGGCACCTCAGGCACCAAGGTGCTCAAATATAAAGAGATTTGGTGGTGCCTGGATCCTTTATCTGTTTCTGAAATGTTCTCATTAAGAAAAAAAAAAATATAGAAAAACTCTCAAACAAATCGAAGCACTTATAAAGGACAAGTGATAAGTGGTGTGAGGACAAGAAGTGCAGCAACAGGATATAGGTCAGTGTTTTAAAGCACAGATTCAAAGTGTCACTATATTATTTATTTTTTTACGATGGCTTTTTGAACTGGAGATAGCAAGTAATGAAATAATACTGGTAAAATAAGACATAAAGGTTCTCCCTATGTGTAGTGCAAGTCCCATGATGCTGACAGCAGCAGTCTGTGCCCAAACCTTTTGATTCCCAGGGAGCCCTGGCTCCCCTGACAATGCCCTGCAAAAGATGCTGCAGGTCCATGAGCAGTTTGCATCAAATCTCCACGCACTTGGATTTCACTCTGTTTTCAGTGCATTAGCTCAGCTTTACAGATTCAAGCACTGGTGCCCGGTGTGGTTAGGAGCGAGCTGGCACTCTCACCCACTGGCATCAAGCACTGAGCACATTGCACCCAGAAGGAGCCAGTAGCTGATCCAGCAGTTGCCTGCTGTTTATAGGAACAGCTCAAGATCCCACAGTAAATTGCCAGAAAGCCGCTTTCATGACAGACCGCATTCCTTTCTCCCCATCACTCCCCTCACTACATGACATAGCTGGATTTCCAATTATGGTTGAACACCGATGTGTCTTTTATACCCCTTTTTTTTCCCCTCTAACCTCAGAAGCCATTGCCAACCTGCTCTTCTCTTAACTAACCATATTCTTCCCTCATCAACACGAACAAGTGTGGCACCATTGAGCCCTGTGTAAATAGCCACAGTGACATCTGAAACAACAGAAATGTTAGTGTTCGCTTGATGGGGGTTTTTAACAACATGCTTGGAGATGTCGAGGGTTTGCTTTACATCTGCAGTAAATTCACTATGTGATCTGTCGATGGTTTGCAGATGGCATCATGACCCACTGCTTGCAGCAGAAGTAACAACCCTGGTCACATTTTACCACATTAAACAATTTACTTGGGTGGTAATTACACAGCAATTAACTTTGCTGCCTCACAAATGCTATGTGAGCAGTCTGGCTTTTGCAGTTTTTTCTTCTCTGTCAGCTTCAGTCTTTTATCTAAGGCTGGGTACAAGTGTTCCTGCCAGAACAAGCCATTAGGAAATGAGGGCCAGCCATGATCTCTGTGGGAAATAATGTCTGCTCCTCTGGGCAGGGCTGGGAGATGAGCTACCAGGGTACATTTTAGCTGCCACTGGATTACTGTTACCACTTAAAGGACAGGCTCTGTCTTGATCAAAACATTTGATGTCTACTCAAAATCTGTTGCCCAGGCTCCTTCTGCAGTCACTGGATAGAGCAGTATCTTGACTGGGTGATTCACACCTGCTGTCTAGTGGTGAGGTGAATTTCTGATGCTGAGCATAGAGGTGATATGAGTAAGATGCTACTTTTTAGGTAACTATACATTTGGTGAAGGGAGCCCTGTTCAGCCTGGCTACAATCTGAAAACATCTAAAGAGCATATGGAGTGTGGAGAAAGTCTTACAAAGAGAAGGAGCTTGACATACCCATCTCAAAAACATTTACTTACAGGTGATAAGACAAAGTGCCTCTCTGGTACTGTTAAGGTTTATAATCAAAAAACTTGCAGTAGAAACCTTTGTGTGGAACAGAGGTGTTATCGATCACTGGGACCTTGGTGGTGCTCTGTGGTAGATTCCTGAATACCTGACATGAAGACTGGGCATCTTTCCAAAATATATGTTGTAATACATACAAATGATGTGCTACATATTAATGGATGAGTAATGTACGGGTATTTTCCCATTGAATGGCCAGTGTAATCTTTCTGGAGCAAAGTCTATGAAAAATTTCTTACGTATGTACCTTTTGTCTACAAGTTTTGCTGATAACATATCTTTGTCGTATTAATATATTTTCATCACTAAAATTATTAATGACCATCTTTAAAGAGGAAAGGTGATCATGGAGGAAGGCACTGCATGAGAACAGAATTAAGCCAGTTTCCATTCTGCCAGTGACTCACTAAGGTTCAGAACTTGCAATGTTTTTAATACTGCTTTTGAAATCTGTAGGAGATTGATCCATAATTGAGCTCTGGGCTTTATAGTAGGCTTATAGCATGTAGGCTTTCTCCTATAAGAACACAATGCCACTGCTGCTTGTTTGACATCAACACTCAACGATTATCTACTGTGGCTGTCTCTTGTTCAGAGCTGCCAGACCTTTGCTCCTTAATCAGTTGAGAGGGAGTGAGTCTCAGCTCATAGTTTACCACCTCCAGCAGCAGGTCAGAATAGGATCTTTTTTTTCTGATTTTTTTGGCATTCCTCTTCTTTTTCTGCTGAGACTGTAATCACATTATGTGTAGACATTTTGAAGTGCAGATGCAGCTCTAAGTGCCACTTTACCATAACTAAAAGTCAGCTACACAGGGCAGTCACACTTGATAAGTTTCTTTCAAAGGCTTTGCCATTTTGAGCAGTGTTACTGGACATTGTGGAATTGCTTACATTATAAAGCATGGACTGTAAATTGATAGATTTTGCAGTATAGAAGAAAGGTGGCATCTGCAGAAGCCAGGAGTTTAAAGTCCATTAAAAGTCAGAAGCATTGTTGTTTTATAATCTCCTTGTGTAGCTTTTACTATCTCTGACCATCTGTTCTGACAGAACTTCTCTATGTTCTGAACAAACCCGTGATAAGATATTTTTCTAGTGCCATAAACTTTATGCAATCTAAGCTCTGATTACAGTAGGGTTATGGAGTTTTTTACCTGTGTTTAGATAATTACTATGCCAAAATTGCTGTAAAGCAAATGGTGTGCTGACTGCCTAGGAAACTAAACTTCAATTTTTCTCCCTTTCTAATATTTAGCAAGTGTCATTTGGCTCTGTGGCATCTGGACAAGAGCAGTCCAGCAAAATCTGTTAATGTTATTTTTGATGATATGTTTCCCTTCCTGACTATCTTGATTCCTATAACAGCTGCTGGAAGCACTGAAATGCAACTTCTACCAGTCTTTAGAGATGTTATTGTTATTATTATTGTTGCTATTATCATCATTATTGTTATTATTACTATTTTCCTAGTGTGACACACCAGCAAAAAAAGTTTTGTAACAGGCAAGTTAATTTGTGAATGGAATTTCTGTTGTGGCTCATTTCTTCTAAAATGACAAGAGTCTTCTCAGATTTATGCCAGAAACATATCTGGAAAGAGGGTAATATTGCTGAGACTTTTACTAAGCTATATGAGCCATCACTACTGAGGGAGATTGGAGTTTTCCTAATTTATATCAGAACTGGCCAGGAATTATTTTGGTTTTTTTTCACCTAGGCCAAGCTAGGTCCTTGTGGAAGGGGAGCTTCAAATCCAGCCTTTGTTTGATTTGGAACAGAGCTTGAGGGTCATTTTTCTTCTCCAAAAGGAGTGAAAATAACAGTCCTTCTTCTGGAAGAGTTCCACTTTATCTAGAACCACTCTTCACCTGTATTGGTTTGGCATGGCCTGGTTTTAGGTAGCAGGGGGCCACAAAGACGGCTCCTGTGAGGAAGCTGCTGGAAGCTTCCCACCGTGTCCGGCAGAGCCAATGTCTGATGGCTCTGAAGATGGAAATGCTGCTGGCCAAAACTGGGCCAATGAGAGAGGTTGGTAACGCCTTTGTGATGACACATTTAAGAAGAAAATCAAAACAAAGTCACAAGATTTTGGATTCTAGTCAGAGAAGAGGAGGAGGTGAGAACATGTGAGGGAAACAACCTGGCGGCACCAAGGTCAGTGGAGAAGGAGGGGCAGGAGGTGCTCCAGGTGTTGGAGCCGAGGTGCCTCTGCAGGCTGAGGTGCAGCCCATGGTGAAGCAGCTGTGCCCCTGCAGCCCCTGGGTCCATGGGGGATGCAGAGATCCACCCACAGCCAATGGGGGAGGTGCTCACACCAGAGCAGGGGGATGCCTGGAGCAGGCT
>NW_008246058.1:1380008-1394301 GCF_000691975.1 Corvus brachyrhynchos
ACAGGCTGCAGCAGGGGCGGTGTGGCTGCTGCTCCTGAGAGTGGACCCACACCGGGGAAGTTCAGGGAGAGCTGTGTCCCGTGGGAGGGACCCCACAGCCTCACAGGGGAAGACTCCTCTCCCGGAGCAGTGGAAGGAAATCTCAGTGATGAACTGACCAGATCCCCATGCCCTGTCTCCCTGCGCTGTTGGTGGGAAGGAGGGAGGGGGTGGGGGGAAGAAGGTGTTCTAAGGGCTTATTTTGCTTCTCATTATCCTCCTCTGATTCTGTTAGTAATAAATTCACTTCACAACTGAAGTTGAACCTGTTTCACCCTTGAAGTGTTTCTCCTGGTCCTTATCTCACTCATGAAGTGTTTGTTAATTTTTTCCCTCCTCTGCCCAGCTGTGGCAGCAGCTGTGAGTGAGCGGTTCTTGTGGGGGCCATGGCATTGGGCCAGTGTCAAACCACGACATCACCATGGCAGCATCTGGACTCCACTAATTCAATTAAGGACCATGATGGTCAGGATGCCTTTCTCTTACATTATACAGCCTATAGGAAGAGAGGACAACAGTCTGGTGACTCAAGAACTCTCCTGGAGCTGATTCATGTCAGGTTCCTGCTTTGGTCTGGAGAGTGAAAAGCTATGTTTCTTCTGATGGAGACAGGCTGAAATAACTGGGTGAAGGAAGGCAGAAATGGCACCAGCCTTGCTGTCAGACTGCTCACCACCTTGGGTGTGGCAACAGAGAGTAGCACACAAATTGTGAGTGCCGAAGAGGCTCTGCAGATCACCAGGTCACTTTACATATTGCTGGAAAAATAAATGTCATTGCTGGAGGGGTTCCCTGAAAAAAATGCTTAGGCGCTTTCAGGGTAGATAGAAACTGAGTCACAGGTCTGAAATTTTTGTGATATTAAAATGTTGGACTTTTTCATTTAATGGCCTGAGATTGATGCCATGAAGATTTTTGCCTTTTCTTTTATACCCCTGTTATACCTTTTTACAACTTCTGTATTCTTAGTGCTTTTTGCCTACATTCTTGGACTTGTTTGTTCAGCTAGGAGACTAAACATTTTAGAAGATTTGTAGGTAGGGATCAGTGTGCCCCAGACCCCAAGGTCCTCTCCAGAACACATTCTGTAAACTAAGACAGAACCATCCAGGGGAAGGTTCCTTGGGAAGGTGGGGGGGGCTCATTCAAGCCTCTCATTGGGGAATTTTTGATAGCTATGCTAATTAGTAAGACTAATGTTATACCAGATCTTTTGGGGGTACATTGCAGTGTACATTTTGGTGCATTTGACCTCGACATACTGCACCTAAGGATCCTTAAAATAAATACCAAGGTAAAATCCCTTTTTCCTTTCTAACTGTGTTTGACTCTTGATTTTAAGACCAGGAAAAGGCCTCAAGATCAACCTGAAAACTTTAATCAATCTGCTTTAGAAGCAGGTTGGTTTTTATGATGGTGGTTAACACCTTAGGTGAAAAGGACTGTAACACTATCCTTGTTTATGGACGCTCTGGAAACACTCCAGGATGTGACTTTGTCCCATGACTGTACTTCGAGAAACTTCCTCTTCTACTGTGGTCTGACCATGCTACGTGGCTGACATTTACCAACTGAGTTAAAGCATAGGTGTGTCTGCTGAGGTGTCAGCTTGGAGATAGAGGCACAGAGCCATCCACAGTGCAGAGAACCTGTGCTGCTCCCTGAAATGATGGTGCCAATGCTGCCCCAAAGATGGGCAGGGGCAGCAGAAATGAGCATCTGAGAAGCTGGATCTCTTCTTGATTCCT
Source organism: Corvus brachyrhynchos (assembly GCF_000691975.1). Lineage (NCBI taxonomy): Eukaryota > Metazoa > Chordata > Aves > Passeriformes > Corvidae > Corvus > Corvus brachyrhynchos. The sequence continues at coordinate 1,381,796 of NW_008246058.1, forward strand.
GGCTGCTGAAGGTGGAAAATCTTTAACTCACCCTGACAGTTTCAGAGCAGCTGAAACCAGAAACAGGGATGTTACCTAACTTGCCATGAGAGTTCCATTTCTCATAGAAATTCTCCTCTACCTGAGAAATCCCAGTTAAGCAAACCTGCATGATTACTCTCCAGGGAAGTAGAAGAAAGTGAAGAAAATAATGGGAGCCACATGAAGCAAAATGATATGCTAGGAAAAGCTTCACTCTTTGGTTTTCATGCTGCAGGAACTGAACTTAGCTGTTTGTCCCCTAAAATAATAAGATCATAAGTCATAGAATAATTCAGGTTGGAACGGACCTCCAGAGGTCATCTGGTCCCATCATATGTGTCTTATATCTCATTCAGACATTCTTCTGACCTGAGTGTGGCAATCTGTCAAATAACATCCTTGTTATAAGGTGTCTCACTGTAAATATGTAACTGTGATTTGTATCTCTCCAATCTGAGACGTAATCCTGAGGATTTTCCTGCTCCAACAAAACAAATACAGCCTCAGTATTCATAAAAAGTTAGACATTGAAATAATGTTGAGTAATCTTTTAACTGTAAACAATGTGGTCAAGGGGATTCCGTGTGAGAAGAGCAGGGAAGGGCAATAAGGATTCACATCCGTGTTATGCATTCTCCCTAATGTATACATGGCCAGAGGAAGAAAGCTGTGCATGGATGACTGCTCTGACTCAGAAACATTAAAAAACCAGGCCTGTGAACTGTAAACACATGACTAATTCTGTTTGCCTTAATCTGAATTTTCTCAGTGATGCCTGCTATTGTGTCTATATAATTTATGCCTAATATCTTTGCATAATCTGCATATACATGACAGGATATATTTAACAGACAGAGTAAGCATGTAATTCTAAACACCTGCTAGAAGACATTACATGTTCATATGTGTGCTCATATATTTTGTAAGCACAAATTGCTGTGAAAATGTATATTATTTCATTCCTTCATCTGCTGTAGAACTGAGGGTACTTTAGAGGCCTGGTAATCTTACATTCATGCCATTTGAAACTGAATAAAGTCCAAGAAAATAATATAGGAAATTATGCAGCACTGGAGGAAGAGGGACAGGCTGGCTGCATTCCTTATACTCATTAAGAGTCTTCTGTTCCAGATTTCAAAAATGTAAATAAGATGAGCTCTCAGAGGAGTCAATGAGAGTTGAACTCCATAAGGGGTCAAAATAAAGGTCTGTCTAGCTCAGCATCCCCCTCCTGTCCATCTTGTGCTCAGTGTACAACAAGCAAGATATTCCTGGGACCTTGCAAATGGTTCAGAAATTCCATATAAGAGAAAAATTCACTGGCTCAGTCTCCTACATGGTGTTTCCATCATTTTGGGGCAAGGCATGGAAGGAAATAGTTTCTGTTTCACAGGTGCCTAGACAAGGTATCCCTGAAGGCTCTTTCTTCTTGTCTCCACCTGACAACTCAACTTCTCTGAGATGCCTTGAGGCAAAAGTAATTTCCTTGTCCTCCTGAAGCTTCCCGAACATGGTCCTTTCCAGCCTGAATTACTCTGTGGTACATCGGGGTGGATTCAGTGAGGAGAGAGGAGCAATTATTTGTATCTTGCCCTGGTTTCTGCACCTCGGGATCAATCACTCCAGCTTGTGATGAAGCAGAGTCTCATCACGTCATGCCAGAGTCTGCCATGTGGTTGCTTTCATCTGCTCAAATTAACACAGGGTTGGGTTCAGTTGGCCAGACACTGCCACCAGCTGTATTTAGTTCTCACAGCCTTGGCAGGTGCAGTAATTTGATGAGGTTAACCACCAGTTAAAGCGATGCAGAAACCACTTCTCATGTTTCAAGCTATTGTATTTGGTGTGGTAGGAAATGTCCCTTCTATCTATATGGTTATTGATCATATCATTAAAACGTAACAGTGGCTGGAAACTAGAGCTGTGCGAAAGTATCAGCAGTTTTATTTCCCAGAGATATTATCAAGAAATATCACCTCCCATGCCCTCCATCAGGTTAGTATTTAGATGAACCCAATATGTCTAAATTTAAAAAGAAAATGCTTAACAACTAGTATGCATTGAATTTAGTGGTTTTTTTCCAGGCAAAAATTTTACAAGGATGAAGGAGTGATCAAAACCACAGACTAATCAGAGTCAACTTTGAAACCAGCTCATATATCTATTCTTTTTTCAAATGTTGGCCAAAATTTTGGATCAGGAATGAAATAAAAAATCAATCCAAACAGCTCCATTCCATCATAAATTAATAGCAGGATCATGGAGGGAATAACTGAGATCACCGTATAAACTCACCATTTAGCTCCCTGATCATAGATTTGTTTCCCTGACAGCATGAGCCCCCTCGATTGGTCTCACCTCATTTTTCCTACTCCTGCTAGGGAAGAGCTTCTTTATTGCCACTGGGTATAGCACTTTGCACAGTAGTGCCTTATAATGTTCTGCTACACATGTAGAACACCCCTCACGTGGTGTGACCAGCAGCCCTTTGGCTGGATTCATAAGTTCTATGGAGTGCAGCTTTCCCAAGTTGTCTGATTTATATTGGGGTTTTTTTTTTTTCAGACATATACTATGTGCAATTTCTGAAGTTATGATCAAACAAATTAATAAATGTTTAAAGCTACTAATTGCAGACTGACCCAGCATGGTTTGAGTTCTGCTGAAATGTGTGCTGTGTGTCCCCACACAGGCCAGAGCTCTCACAGCTCTCACAATGTGCTCACTAAAACCAGTCCTATGAATCTTCATTAAGCCAGAAATTATAGGCACTATCCCAGGTCTAATTCTGACTTTCCACATCTGTATCTGAGATTGTGCATAACAAAGACACCATTTCATTTCCAAATAATTTACAAAGGGTGTATTTTTCCCCACTGAGAAGTTGCATCGTAACAGCAATCAGCAATTCAGAGCTTTCAATTAAACATTGTGGCAGTAAATGGCAGTAAAAATGAAATGGTTGAGCAGAATAGGAAGGAATCTAAAACCAGTTGCAATCACATTCATTTTTATTTCAGACTCTTAAATTTTAATGCCTTTTACAGGCAAATGAATAAATGAATTATGCAGGATTCACAACTGTTGGGAATTAATTCATACCGTTCCAGAAAGCTCTAGTTCAGCAGAAGTAGAAAGTGGAATAATAGGTTCTAAAGGTGCCAGCTGTTGGCCATAGGTCTCCCAGTGATTCCAGCTACATGCCAGCAGGTTACAGCACCTGCTGTGTGGCTTGGGATCAGGGGGAGGGATTGTACCGCACCCTGACAAAATCACTCTGTATGAATATCAGTGGGAGAGAGCTGGCTTCTTATTTTGTCTCCAAGAGAAGTGTGGTGCTCCTTATGACTGACCACACTTTCTCCCTCTATCCTCAAAGAGTATTGACAATATAAGTTGCTTTCTCTTGCCCTTGTATCACTACATACAAGGGGATATACTGATAGGACAAGGGGGAATGGCTTCAAATTGAGAGTCAGTTTAGATTAGGTATTAGGAAGAAACGTTTTTTTATGATGAGAGTGATGAGACACTGATACAGTTTGCCCAGAGAAGCTGTGGCTGCCCCGTCCCTGGCAGTGTTCAACACCAGGTTGGATGGGGCTTGGAACAACCTGGTCTGGTGGATGGTGTCCCTGCCCATGGCACGGGGATTGGAAATAGATTATATTTAAGATCTCCTCCAACACAAGCCATTTTATGACTCTAAAACAACAAGTTCAGTCCCATACCTGTGACATTGGTAACTGTCATTATTAGCTCAGCTGCCTGTCATGAAGATCCAAACATCAATTTGCACTTAGATTCACACTGCATAATTCTATCTGTAACTTGGGACCTTTTCACTTAGGCTCCTTGTGGGTTGCAAATTTCCTTCAATTCAAGGCTATTTACACCTAATGGGATTTACGATTGCTAATTATAATTCAGGAGCTGAGGCTACTGCTGTGCTCAATGAAAGTTTCAAAGTTCCTCTGAGGATCTTAGATGTCTGAAGTCTGATGATATGAATACTCCTCCTTTATCTAAGGCAAAGGTCCAAAATCACAGCTCCACAATAAAACACTGACTTGCTTAAACAAGCAAGTAATTTCTCTTATCCATGAAAGAAATGGGATGAGGCTTTACCTGGGTTATTTTATCATTTTGGGCAGAAATTCAACCCTTTATAAATATCAGGGAACATCAGTTGCTGACCCAAATCATACCAAGCGCTTTTTGCCATGTTTTGAGTACTCTCTGTTCTCACCACTCAGTGGAAGTGAAAGAATCTGAGAAGATCAGGTGGGATTTTCTGAACCCTGCAAAACCAGGAGTTTATTAACCATTGTTCCTACCAATTTCTGCAAACAGCTGCAACTTCCCAGATTGCCTCTCTCCAGCACTTCTCTGAAGTGAGCCAGGCCTGTCAAAGGAAAAACCTGTTTTCCAGGTCTGTTTACAACACACACACACATGCCTTGTATTTGGGTATCTTTTCTCATGTGAGAAGTAGCAACGAAAGGTCAGATGGCCACAACACTGTTTTGCAGTGTGAGTTTTGTACCAGACATGAGATGCTGCTAAGTGTCTCATGCTCAGCAGCCATCACCCTCATAGAATCATAGAATAGAATCATAAAATACACTGAGTTGAAAGAGACCCACAAAGATCATTGAGTCCAACTCCTGGCCCTGCACAGGATCACCACAAGAATCATACATATTCTTGAGAGCATTGTATAAATGCTTCTTGAGCTCTGTCAGGCTTGGTGCTGTGACCACTTCCCTGGGGAACTTTTTCCAGTGCCCAACCACCCTCTGGGTAAAGAATTTTTTTCCCAGTATCCAACCTAAACCTCTCTTGACACAGCTTCAGGCCATTCCTTTGAGTCTATCACTTGTCACCAGAGAGAAGAGACCTCCTCTTCCCCTCACAAAAAGGTTGTAGACTGCAATGAAGTCTCCTCTCAGTCTCCTTTTCTTGAGGCTGAACTAGCCAAGTGACCTCAGTTGCTCCTCATATGACTTCCCCTTCTGACCCTTCACCATTTTTGTCCTCCAATTCCACAGTACTGTCCACATCTATTTGAAGGTTGGCTCAGAGTGAACACCTGGCACAGTGGACCTGGAACATGAACAAGGCCACAGAATTCCCCATTAAATTCTGCTGAAGCTGCAAAAGTGTGTGAAGAAGAGACACAGACTCAGACACAAATGCAACTGATTTTGAGGTGATGGGTTCAGTATCTTGGCTTGTGTTATAAGGTTCACACAGGAACAAACAGGAACAGAAAAAGCAGCTTTGCTGTTCAGCTTTACCTACATCCACTGTGAGTAACATTTTGGTCTCATGACCCTCATGACCTCCCCTCCCCACCCCTTCCCCAGCGTTGCATTTCTTAATGTTACTGTACTTTTCTAAACTTCCATTATTCGTCAGAGCATTACACTGACATCACTGCCACTCCCATCACATCAGGGCAAACTGGCTAGATAAAAAGGTGAACCTGTCTGCCCTCTGTACCAAAGACAACTGTTTTAGGGCTAAATTACAATATGAGACTATTAAGAGTATCACGTTCTATCTGCAAACAGCAGTGTAACTTCACTCCCTTTTTCCATGGTGCTTTGTAATTTATTCTCGTCTGAGAATATCCTTGATTCTGGGGCTTGGAACACACGTGGAGTTTGCAAAATTTGTGTTTCAGTTAAACTTGCTGCATCTCAGATAAAGAACTGAGATAGCATTAAGAGGAACATGGAGTCCTCCCAGTATTTCTCTCCCTTCCATCCTTTGTAGTGAGATCAAAGATCCCTGGAGTCTAACAATAGTTTATAGAGCGGGGAAAGGCAAATCTTCACCCCTCTCCTGTTGAGGCCTTTCCCTGATTTCTGGCTGCTTTCTGTGTGCAATATGATATGTAGAGTAGGGTGCTCCCAGAAAAGTCCTAAGCTCTTTAATCCCCAAATGCTCTGGTTTGGCACTTTTGACAATGTTGTAGAGTGTGTTTGCAGCCACAGGACAGTGTGCAACCTTTAATAGGAGACTGGCTGATGTCTCTGGAGTTGTTTTCACACTGATAAGGATTCAGTTAAGGTAAATATAAACTAGGAAGATTTTCTTGAGTGCTAAAGGATTAGTAGCATCCAGGGAGGCAGCTTCTTGTTGGTCAATCACTGGAACATATCTTCCGTTATTGCAGTGGGATCTCCTGGAAGTGATTCTGCCCCTCAGCCAGCTGATCCAGAGCACCTTTGTCCTTTGTGTGCATTAGCAAAGGGGATAAAAAAAACCCCTACCTTGTTCCCGAGGACAAACCACTCATCTGTGTCAGCTTACTGTCACTCTCCTCTTGCAGTTAAGCTTCTTTAGCAAAAGCATAAAAAAACTCCAGCTCAGACTTTCTCTCCCAGAGCTCTCAGGTCCTCCCCACCACCCTTCTGCACTGTCTAGGGAGAGGTCTGCCAGTGCTTACACAGCCCAGTGATACATCCAACCTCCCCCAGGAAACCTGTGAACCCAACACCCAACACTTCTCTCAGGGTAGGTAAAGAGGAGTCTGCTGCTCTGCTCTGTCATCTGTGGCCAGGACTGGATTTCCTCCGTGTAGAGACTGGATTGTGTCCTTAGCTTCACTGGGAAAGAAAAGTGTTCTGAACAGAGGCTGAAGACATGCTTTGGTAAGAGAGATGAGCATAAGCCCAACTCATGTGTTTTCTGTCAATGTTTCAAGTGTGAGACTCCAGTGAGTGTATTTTTGTAATTTCCAAAGTACACTTTTTGTGAGCCGACGCCTGTGAAAATCCTTCAGCTCAATTGTATTCTGATGTTTTTCACAGAGGGCTAAAAGTGCTGGCCTTAGTAAAGATTTCTTCTTTTTTATGTCATCACACTGCTGACCTGATGTCAGAGCCCTATTGTATTTTCTAACACATCTGAGTCACAAAGATTTTATTTATGAAATATTATCTCCCTTCCTGATAACAGTAATTTTAAAATAACAAATTTTTCAAAGCACTCTAAAAAAAAATTAGAACTGACTCTGTGGACTCTTCAAAAATAGCTCTTTCTAGAAGAACAAATCATCTGAAAAGAAGAATTTATAGAAATCTGATTTAATTTCTTTTACTTGTTTGGTAGCTTATCAACCAATGGTAGCACATAAGTCTTAGCAATATCTATTAAATGGCTGTAAAAATACAAAAATTAAACAAACACCTCATTCCCACAGCTGCAAACAAAATGGGAGAAGTAATAGTGTTTTCAGTGTTCAGTCTGATCCTTATTTGCTTTTAAATGACATGTCACTGGGGCAGCATTGCAGAAAATTGTCCTAAGGCTTCCTGCAAAAGGCGGCATTTTTTGATTCAAAACAGTTGGAAAAACATGTCTAAATGAAAGTGCATTCAGAGGACCAGCTGTTGAGATGACTGTACCACTTGAAGTCTTGGAGAATACAGTGGAAAACTGTCTCAGAACTGGCAAAGAAACAAACTCAGGACTGATCTTCCCACCAGAAGTCAGCATGCCAACAGGAGTGCAATACAAGGGTGGGCAAAAACTTGGATGTGAAGCCACAGCCACATCAAAGCAACAAAGACCTATAAATGGGATTATTTCTTGAAACATTCTAGGGTTTGTGCTTCTTTTAATTTGGAAAATTTCACCAGGCTATGACTGTCTTACTAAGGGAGGTACTAAAAAATGACAATTCAAGGAAGAACCATCAATGGCAAGAAGAATGTGACTTCAGAGACATGACACAGATTCATTACGCAATTATAAAACTCCACTGATTTATATGAGAAGTCACGTAAACTGTCACCAGAAGTGTGCAATTGCCAGCCGCTAATGGACATAAAATAAAAAAAAAAAAATGTGAGTGGAGGTTATGTGCAAACAGTAAAGAAAAAGAGAAATCCCTCTTTTTACAGTTTTTGAAGGTAACAGCAGAAATTGAAAAAAACACCTGAAAATGAAATTCTATCAGGCTGTCAACTAGTCTCAAAGGAAAATCTCTGAAAACCACAGAAGTGCGAACAGTGATTCTTGTTTGATAACTTATGGAGATCTGCTCCCAACATGCACCATTCTAATACCCAAATTTCAAATCCCTGAGTGACGATATGCACCTGTATGGTGGGCGAGGGAGGGGCAGGGAGCATTCTGCAGCCATCTCTTCTGAGAGAGCAGAAAAGCAATGCTAATAAGCAGGGGGAGAAACAGCAGCAGTGTCCAGGTGATGCCATGAAGATTTTTGCCTTTGCTTTTATACCCCTGTTATACCTTTTACAACTTCTGTATTCCTAGTGCTTTTTGCCTACATTCTTGGACTTGTTTGTCAAGCTAAGAGACTAAACATTTTAGAAGCTTCGTAGCTAGGGATCAGTGTGCCCCAGACCCCAAAGTCCTCTCCAGAACATATTCTGTAAACCAAGATAGAACCATCCAGGGGAAGGTTCCTTGGGAAGGGGGGGGCTCACTTGAGCCTCTCATTGGGGAATCTTTGATAGATATGCTAATTAGTAAAACCTATAATGTTATACCCAATGTTGGGGAGAGAGAGAGAGAGACACAGAGATAGACTCGGCGGGGTGCATCTCAATGCATATGACCTGGACGTGTGCACCTAAGGATCCTTAAAATAAATACCAAGGTAAAATCCCTTTTCCCCTTCTAACCGTGTATGCCTCTTGATTTTAAGACCAGGGAAAGGCATCACAGGCATTAGAAGCAGAAAGTCACCATATCACTGGTTCAGCTGTGCTCTGCACACCAAGGAGCTGGGACTGCCAGCACTGAGAGGAGGAGGCAGGGGGAGATGGAGGAATTCAGCTGATGCAGTATGAAATAACCAGATGTGGAATTTTAAGGCATGAACAGGTGTAGACATCTCTGAATGCACTTTTGTCTGGGTAAGTGCCCTGCAGAGCCTCAAGATCAAAGTTAGGTTCTGGTGGAGGAAGAGAGGTTTGTCTTTTGAAGAACTAGGAGAAAGCTCATTTTGTGAGCAGACGGTAAGTGAATAAATGCTGGGAGTGTTCAGGGCTGAGAAGATCAGAACAATGAAAAGTTTGCCAGGATCAAAAGCATCATCCTCTGCAAGTTTCCTCATTATGTTCTTTCACTCGACTGGCTCTGATCCAGCATACGCTTGGGTAGAGCTCACGGTTACATAAAGGAAAACACCTGTGTGCACCCACACACGTATGGGTATATAACCTCCAGACTTAGAACTTGTCCTACTGGGAAGTGAAGAATTGCCACTGGACTTGCCTGTGAGGCATCACCCTTGCCTTCATCTCTATCCAATTGCTTTGTCTGCAGCATGACTGAGGTTGCAAAGGGCCTCACACATTTGTGTGTCTGCCACTAGAAACAAACATAAAATAAAAAAATTTGGTAGAAGCAAAACAATGGGCTTTATTCAGCTCCCAGAGTTTCTTTGTTTTACTGCTGACCACATGTGTGGGCTTTACTGCTATCCTGATTTTCACCAAGTCAGTTCTCTATTGGTCCTTCCTTGCCTGGATAAAACTTACCAAGTCCGTACATGTCTTTCTGCACATGCATTCATTGGTGATTTCTGCATGGTGACAGATTTGCTTGATATGTGCCTATTAAAGCTTTGCATTTCATCCCACTCTCATTACTGTTGTTGTGATTGCTAAGCATGGCTGCAGTTTCAAGCACTGCACAAGCACAGAGGGTAAAACAGGCCCTGCTTAGAAGAATTTGAAGACAGACAGACATCAGCAACCACCATCACCACAACAACAACAAAACAATCAAAAATTGAGACAGCAGAGAATTTTTTTTCTCTTCTTTTGCCTTTTGCTAACCACCCCTCTCATCTCTGTCCAGCAGCAAAGACACGTGCTCCACCCTGCTTTGTCCATGCAGAATGCTGCCCCTGGCACAAAGGGGCCTCATGCCACATCTGCATTGTGCAGGGAAGGCAGAGGGAAAAGAACGAGCTGGAATGCTGCTGACTGACCCACGTCATCGGTGTGGGTAACATCAGCACACAGGACTCTAGCAGGCAGCAAGTCTCAGATGCATGTTGCACACAAATGAGGCTGCCCTGCTGCTCTCTCAGCTCTGCTCAGCAATGGTTTATGTTGGCACAGGCATAGTAAATATATATACTTTTTGAAAAGAGGAAAAAGAAAATTGAAGAGGTATCCCAGCCTACTCTCTCCAGGCTCACTCATCCCCAACTCCATTCTTCCCTGAAGTATCTCTCAGAAGGGCAGAGCTGGGAACTCCCAGCTTTCATCCCTCTGTCATGAAACCCACACACCAGGGATGAACGAGTGCTGGCACATCTGACCAGAAGCTGTTCTATGGATATGGGAGGGCCTGCAATCTGAAGAGCAACTCCCAGCTCTTAGATGAGGGACAGTCACTGCTTTCACCTCTTCCATGCGATGAATGTGGATAGTATGATGACAGAGAGACAGGAACAATTTGAATTTCAGGAAGTCAGACCTTGGTTGCTGATGTTCATATTGCACTCAACATAGGGCTTGCAGTCCTTGCATTGCCATTTTCCAATGTGCCACAGAGTTTGGACTGACAGATTTTAAACTGCATCAAAGGAACTGTCAGAAGTGAAGCTACATGTTTTGACAGCTGGAGAGTTGACAGCTGATGCTTTAGAGACCTGGAAAGGCCTTGGGAGCCAGTTTGAAGCTCTAGGATAAGCACATTAAGTGGATGTATTGGCAAAGTAGCAAAGTTATTCAGAATGGTGGGATTTAAACTGTCATCATAAAACCTTCACCACCGTGGCTTGCATTCTGTTCTTGTTTTGTGGGCTACCTGTGCAGGGACACACTGTTTCTTGGTACCTGGTGATTTCCACAGTGGTGGAGTCCCACATTATCATGGGGAGAATGTAGGTGACCTGCTTCACCTGTGCTCCCACTAATTACAACTCTGGCCTGGTTTTTATACTCTTTAACAGCTGAAAGTTTGAAGGGTCCCACTTCCTCTTCTGCCTCAGCTGGTTTTCTTCCCCATTCACACACAGTCATTCTTCTCTGACTAGCCTGCAAACCTGTTATGCAAAGACTGAATGTAATAAAAGAAGATGATTTAAAGCAGTTGGAGATTTTATCTATTTCACTGGATTTGAAAATTCAGTACTAAATCTCCACCAACAACCTTTTTCTGCTGGGCTGTGATAAACCCTTAGAGTTCCTAACTGAAATACATAACATTTGTTGCACAGATGTCAGAAATACATCTGTGGTGACACATACACACACAACCTAAACTCACTTGCAGAGCAATCCATCATCTTAGTGATTCTTTTCCTTTCCTTGTTTTCCCATGGATATGATTAATTTACTTCAAAACTCATTCCTTCATCTTGAGAGCTAATGCAAGGCTTGTTTAGGAGTAGGTCTAACCAAGATACGTGAAGACATTTGTAGCTGAGCCAAGAGGCCCTACTCCAGCTCCAGCTGACATGCAGCCCTAACAGCTGATCCAGGCATCTACCAAACAGCTGCCAGGATGCAGCCCACAGCTGTTGGGAAAAATGACAAGGAACAGTGTCTGTTTAAAGAGGCAGAAGAGAGAGTTTAAATCCTATGACACAGGGACTAGCAGTACACAAAAGAAGATGCTTCCAAGCACACAGAGGATGTGTGTATATGCAGACATGCTTATTTTCAGTGGGCTGCAATAAAGGAATGTGGGATGACTGCAACCTCAGTGCAGCTATCCATGGTAAAGCTGTGTTGAACAATAAGAAGAGCTCCCAACAAGAAGAACCAAATGGGATCATGCCTCCATGTGAGGGAGATAAAAACTGGGGGGAATGGCAGGGTGTGTGGGTGTGGTTGTTATAGGTTCTAAGGGTGAGGAGTTGCATTAGTGAAATAGTTTCCTTGCTTCCATGTGATGCAAAGCTATGCCAAGTGCTTTGACAGGTTCTGTGTATGCTCCTCTGTGTATGTCAGGGAGCAGAAAAGACTGAGGCCATCTGTCTTGCTGCTCAATAAGATCTCTATTTAGGTCTCAGAGTGGCTTAAGGTCAGATTTGAAAAGTTTAGGAGTCTAGAACTAATGTGCTGTAATGCTTTGACATTTAGGAGCCAGGTCTCTGGAGTAGAATCCAGAAACTGAAAATGTCTTTGCTCCTCATGTGAAGTCTGAGGAGCACTGGTGTCTCCAAACTGCTGCCCAGACAGGGAGAATATGAAGTTACAGATACTGGGGACAATGGCAACAGTAGTGTGTATGGAGTCCAACCCTCCAAATGCCTCACTCCAGATAACAGGGAAGAGGCAAGAAAAATATTGTACTGACCTGATCTGGTCTCTGAGTTCATTTTCTCCAAGTGAGGTCTCACCATACTCTGCATTGGGCTGACATGGGATTGTACACAGGCCATGTGTGAAGATACACCCATGCACAGCTTGCAGTCTCCTGTACTTTGTCACATAAAAGCTTGAGGATTATCTGTAGTCAGAGACGGAAAAGCCGCCTTA
>NW_008246058.1:1394639-1403694 GCF_000691975.1 Corvus brachyrhynchos
AACCCCAGACCCCTGCAGTATGGGATTATCCTCTTGGATAGCTCAGTCAATAGGGGAAACAGAAAAACTAATGAAATGAGATATTTGGCTTCACAGAACTCTGTTTGGAAGCTGCACTTTTATGAACATCTGGTAATGTTGCCTCCCACTCATAAATGTCAAATGCAAGACCCTCTGTGTCCTTTTGGTCAAGATCTTCTCCTTCTGCTGCAGTACTTTATCCAGGGAGGAACTTAGAACATTTCCTCCTTCCCAGCAGGTTAGAAACTGTGGCGATCTGTTTACCCATTGCTTTTCCCATCCCAGATTGTTCCCCCTCTGTTCCTTGCCCTTAGCCCTGGCCACTCCCTCAGGCTCTGCCTATTGGTTCCTGTACCCCAACTCCGCCCCCGAGCCCCTGACAAAACCCTCCTGCCCCCAGATCACAAGGTCTCTCTGCCTCTGGAGATTGCTGGGACAAGATGTAATTATTAAAAGATCCTCTTAAACCCTTATGGAGAGACCCTTCTCGCCTCCTTTACCATCACTGTGTTGTAAGGCTGACAGCTGCCGGAGCAAAAACCGCAGAGCCGTCCAAAATGGACTACGGGAGGGTGAAATGGTTGCACTGCCCTAAGCGGCTCTGCTGAGCTCTCAGGGAAAGCTGTAGCTTGCTAAACTAAACCTAGCATTACAACAAGAACTGGAGGCTTTAAGGTAAAAAAGGTTTGTTTCCCACTGCTTCATTTTTGCTTTCTGGTCAGAAGGGACAATTTTATATCTTCTCATTTGTTAAAAGTCCTCACACATTTTCCTGGTGTTTGTATCAAAACCAGTAAACAACTGTAGGTCAGAGCTTTTAATTCAATATATAACAATAATTTATTTAACTGGAGCTTTTTGAAAGGTCTCAGTCTGGAAGGTCAGTTAAGATCCCAGTGTTGACTCTGGCCTGTGGAACAATTTCCCACAGAGGAGACAGGGACATCTATTTTGACAGTGAATATGCTGACATAACTGCAGCTACTCCAGTGCCAGCCCTTGGTAGACACGTAAGCCCAGACACCACAGCTGGGAACATGGGAGAACACAAGCACCCTGAGTATGACATGAGCCTGGCAGTAAGCTCTGGGCCACATCTCTAATTTGGCCTCAAAAATAGGCCAAATTTAACTAGGATTTGGGTCCTATGGTTGGCAGAGTCAGATGTTCCAGGTTAAATTATTGCTGATCTTAAGTACAATGAAAGATTTAACAACTGTTGTCATGTGGATCATATTGTAAACAAAGGATGGGCTTTAATACTTAGGTTACAATGGATGAAACTTAAGTAGTTGTAAACCATTCCTAACCTCAGGGAAGTCTCTCCTCCTGCCGTGCTTTGTCCTGCCCACATGTACATAAGACCAACAAGATTTCCATGTCAGCACAGGAGCAGCAAAAGAGTATGTGCCCCTTGTTCTCTTGTTGGGATAGACAGTTGACCTCAGCCCCAAATTCACTGAAATCATTGTTAATTGCCTACCATAGGTGTTGGTTTAAAAGTGATTAAAAAATAAAATATTGTTTAGGGGAAAAAAAATGCATCCATTGACTTCTTGAAGGTAAAGAACAATAAAACCATGTCAGTGTGAACAGACAGAGATAGAAGAGTTCCTAGCTTGATGCTAGTACAATGATTCCAGGCTGCGGAGGATTGCAGTTCCCAAAGGTGTTTTCCTTCCTTTCTCACCACAATCAGCCATCCTCTAAGACCCTAATTAACTGTCTTGTGAGGTCCTTAATGGAGTGGGTAGAAAGGAAACAAATTCATGTGATTAGACTGTGCATAAAGGTTTAGCTTCACATTTAGCATTACTCCTGTTACACAAGACTACCTGGGTGGTGTTTCTGGTTGCTCCTTGGAGGTGTCATGTTAATGGTGGTGTGGGCCTCCACTGGAGGAGCACAACTTCCATTAATGAGCTTCTGTGTTTAACAAAGGAAGACATTCTAAAGGATAAAATGCTAACTCTCCTACTAACAAATTTATGCAGAGATAGCCCAGATGAAATTACTACAAATCAATTTATCCAAAAATCGGCATCCTTTGCATTTTTAATTTTATCACTTTTCTTAAAAATAGCATTCAGTGGTCCAAGCCCAGAAGGTATAAGAGAGACTGCCCTTGACTTAAAAAAACTTGCAGATTAAGTTCAGATGCAACATAATATAAGAAAACCACTAGAGGGGTCTAGTAAGAAAACCTTGCTGAAATTCTATAACTTAAAAAACAGTGGAGAAGTTTCTGCATTCCTTATTTCTGTCTTCATGAGGAAGGATCTTCAGAATCCCTCCCACCAATATTCATAGAATCATAGAATATCCTGAGCTGGAAGGGACTCACAAGGAACATCGAGACAGGCATTTGCTTTGGCTAACTTCATAAGGGTGATAATTGCCCAGCCCCACAATTTGTCAGGGTCTCTCTGCAGGGCCTTTCTGCCTTCATGTCACAGCTCTTTCTGTCTTCTTGTTCCTTCTCTCTGGCTAAAAACTGTCTTAAGAAGAAGATATATTCCTCCTTTATCTTTCTGTCAAACCATACACAGGCCTGGCTGAATTCCCCCTTACAAGTATATGCTAAACAGTTCAAGTGAAATTTCTCACTTCTTGTTGTCTTTTACTTACACAAACATGGACCAGAACACACAATTGAATGTTGCTAAATTTTGGAAAATATTAAATTTTTAGATACACATTTCAGCAGAGTTTAGTGTTTAAATTTATGGAATGCTGCTGGAATATTTTATTCATTACTTCAACAGTTCTTTTCTTGACCTTTCTTAGGGGCTTCAAGAAACTTCATTCAGTCTTTCCCCAGAATAACCCACTCCAGGCCTGCAATAGGGGACACAGTTCAGCCCTGTTCATCACATTCACCTTAACAATGCTGCTGCGTTCTGCCTAGAGCATTCCTAAAACTGTTTCCATGGGTTAATTCATTCTCCAAATATTCCATGGCCACAGCAGGTGACAAAAAAGAACTTTGGATATTTTAATGGTGGCCAGTACAGCCCGTGACATAGCTTTGAAAACCATTGTGTCAGCAAACCACTTACTGATTTCTTCAAGGCATTTTTGCCTAATAAAATCCTAACTGACAAATGTAAATTTGTAGTTCTGGTGTAGTTCATATATTTTCATGCCTACATCTATATGCCTTCATCTTTCTAATTTATATTGTTACCTCTTTGGACCATCTGTTTATTTCCTTCTCCAGCACAGTCATGACCAGGATGCTTAGGCACATACGATTATTTAACTAAAAACAGTGGAAAAATTGGCCCATGTTCCTGAGGCATCCTAAAAGAGAATAGTAGATTCTTAAATTCCTCATGGCAGCCAGTGAAAGATCAGGCTGTTAAAAAGTACTACAAAAGGCAACCTTTAAAATACAGTTAGAAGTTGCCTAACAGTCATCCACCCCCTCCAAATGCCCATGGCAAAATACTAATAGTCACATAAGTGTAAACGATCGTAAACATATCTTCATGTAAGCCTTCATTATATAATTATTGATCAACATCCACAGGGACAGAATTATTTTTGTACATGGGCTGGTGTGAGAGCACTGAGATATGATGACCTCCCCTTGATGTTGCTTCCTTGCCACCCCAAAACCAGCCCTGAGAGGTTTACCCTTATATACAGCATAGTGCCTCTGTAATACCTCAGCCTTCAAGATTTAGGTATTTATCCCTATTGAGTAAAGTTGTGTCGTTTTAAGATCACAATCTGCTAATGGAAAGACATTAGGTGTTATTAACCATAAAACATGGAATTGATCAGAACTGGCAATATTTTTATGGAACATAATTTTGGTAAAATCATAAACAATTTCCTGGTATCATTTGGATAAAATTTATGCTATTTATTTCCTTTCCAAACTATAAGTAACTAGGGAATTACTTATCTAGGCTGATTAGGAATGTGGGAAAATGATAGTGTAAAATACTAGACTTTCACTAGAAGGGAAAGGGCGTGGTCACCCTCTCAGGAGTAGCTCATGTTTCCAGGCTAAAGAAGTTCCATTCAATACAGAGAAACAATTGAGTGGCTAAAGAGTTGTTACTAATTTTTTTATTTACATTGGAGCTTACACTGGCCTCTTGCAGCTATGACCTGTATATGTACCAAACAGCTTGTGAACAAAGGATAAACTAAAAAACAACACATGAATACAGATAGAATGAAAGACTGAGGCAGTGAAAGTTATAGAACTAGACTAGAACTAGACACAGTAGGTGACTTTGTGCCATTTCAGTGTCAGATTGTAAATATTTCTATGGTTATTTTGATGTATAGAATGGTAGCAAGGTCCCATCTCTCCCTTCTTCTCCCCGTATTAGTTTGGAAGACCTGTGTATTTCTGCTTCTAGTCCCAGCAAAAGTCATATCATGAAGACCTGTAGAGAGAAATTAATTTAGAATAGCATCAGTTTTATTACTTCCATAAAACAATCCAAACTGGAATGAATTCTGTAGGAATATTTGGATTGCTGGAACTCTTTCTGTCAGAGCTGATCAGGCCATACAGTTTAAACTCAGTCTGCAAGATCACATCCTCAGCCACACAAGAGCACCAGGTTGGAGAATGGGTGATAAAATGCATGGACAGCTCCTGTTGGGTAAATACTAAGTGATTATGACTCTTCAGCCCAGAGAATAGACAGTAATAATAGAAGTCCATAAGATCATAAACAATACAGGGAAAGTGCCTCTTGCAGAACAGGGGAATGTCATGTGCAAGTATTAGGAAGCAAGTCTAGAGACAGCTCTTCATACCTCACACTGTTAAGCTGTAGGACTGCTTCCTACAGGATGTGGGAGATTTGGGTTCAGGAAGGAATTAGACCAGTTCATGAAGGAAAAATCCATTGAGGGCTATTAAGTATAAAAAATTCTAAATCTGGTTTAGAACATCACTAAATTACAAATTATTGGCAGCTGGGGTGCTATTCTGGGAAAGTATCCCTGAATGTTTCCCTACCTCTTCCATAGGGATCTACAATGGGGCTAAACTGACCTTTGATGTGAGATAGTGTAGTTGCTCTTGTGTACTTACATCACAGAATTACTTTAGACCTAAAGGAAAAAGTGCCCAGCTTGTACAATTGTAAAACCATACATTTCAGGATTTGCCTTCTGCTTCAGAAAGCAAGGCAAGTCTGTGAGGCAGCTTCCCACATACATTTAGGTCCAATGAAACTAATGCCAAACTTAAAGCTCTCACTTCAGCTAAACCAGAAAATAAGCTGCGGGTTCAAAGACGCAAGAGTCTGTGATGGGAGTTATCCACATTCTCAGTGTGGACACTTCCAAGACTCTGTTGTATTCAGCTGCATATAAATTAAAATATGATTGACAATTGTTCTTTTAAAGGCCTTGCTTCAGCCCTGCATATTTGTTTTGAAACTTAGAAAGCTATTTTGAACAATGAACCTGGAAGATAATGTGGTTAATAGCTGGGTTATGTTAATGTCCCTGACTAAACTTCCCAGGTGATGAAGCATCAGTGGGTTTCTCTTCTTTAACTGAAAACTCAACCATGAAACCCCGAGCAATTTATCATCAAACAGATTTTTCACACCTGTTCGGAAAAGGTAAAAACCACCAAGGAACCATCTGGTGTTAGAAGCAGCATCTGGAGTTGTGGGGACTGCTGATCCACCACCGAACTAGGAAGCAGAGGTGTTATTTTTTCCCTAGGGTACTGACCTATGTTCCACCATCCTTTTCTTGCATAGTTGAGAGCTTAGTCTCTCTCTGCCCTCTCCTAGATCTACGAGGAAGAGGCCTTCGTGATGTGCAATGGCCTGGTTGCACTATTGTTAGTTGAAAATGATGGCAAACAGGCAGACTGTTATTGCTTGAATCTGAAGCAGAATCCTTCCTTCCCCTTGAAGCCAGGGCTTCTTAACTTTGTGACAGGTGTGAATAAACAGATTCACCTTAGTAAAAACATATATGAACTTTTTTACTATTGCTTTATTTATTTTTTTATTTATTTAATGCATTTTGAACAATGGAAACCTGTATTTAATACGCTTTTTATCTCTCTTCAATTGAGATGTTGACACTTTTGATTAAATCTTTGATTGACCCAAACCTGAACCCATTTTCTCAAGTACGGAACAAGGAAACACTCTTTTTGTTTTCCCCATACCTTTTAGAATGACTGGCAATTTTCTGTGTCATTACTGTAATATTTCTCAGCATGTGCAATCTTGCAATATCAACTCAAGCTTTTAATTCCATCCAGAAAAATAGCTTCAGCTCAGTGCAAATTATGCCAGATAATGCCTCTTTCCACACAGGATAAAAGAATAGCAAGTGCAAACAACAAGAACTTAGATTATTTATTTAGCCCTCACAGTGTTTAAGGCTTATTATTATGGGAACCCACAGACAAAAAACATCACTGGATTTTGAAGAAATCAGTGGAAGGTATCAGATTTAGGAAAAAGTCAAGGGCAGTCAATCAGTGCTCTCAGTGCAGAGTTATTTGGAAGGTGTGACTGTAGTTATCTAACAATGTATCTAGTATAAAGACCACTGATTTAGGTGCCTAACCTCAGTGGGGAGAGGTGGAAGTAAGGAATTTAACCCTCTGTATTCAGAATTCCACATTTTAGGGGGTGGTTAAACAAGCTTAGGGATTGTCCTAGAACCTTCTGGAAAAAGGGATACTCTCACTGGAATCTGCAATGTAAGATATTCTGCTGTGAAATAATAACCAAAAAAGCATGTAACACTGGAGTTTCAATCCACTTGCTATTGTTATAAATCTACCACCCATTGTCGTCAATCCAACCTTTAGTTACTTATTAATACTCCATTACTTGCCTAGATTTTATGGTTATGGGCTGTCTGATGAAACCTTCAAGTTAAAGTTGGATGGTTTCTGGAAGATTGCTAGCAGTTATCACAGGAAACAGGACTCAATACACCAGAGAAGCTGAGCATGATATATATGGGATTGTTCTGATATAATGTATTCATTTGCATATTTTGTACTTGTCAGAGTAGATGAATTAATAATGATCCTGCCTGGCCTATTTACAACAGCATCTCTGTGGAACATTATTCATGTAATTTCAGTCATTCAAATCTAAATTTTAGGCAGCCAACACTGCGAATTTAGTCCAGTGCTTTTTTCTTTTCCCCCTCTAGGTATTTTTAGAGCAAATAGTGCTGCTTTTGTTGTTTTACTGGATTTTTTAAAAGCCTTTTATTTGCATGCTGAAAAAAAGCTCTGCTTGCATCTTTTCCCTGCAGAACCAGCCACACCGTGTTGTAAAAATAACCAAATCCCTCCCCACATCAATGTCACAATGTTTGTTTTAGCAATCTTAAGTTCAGCTGCCAGCTGTTCTGTTCTTTGGATTTTATTGCAGGAAGTATAAATTCCCCTTGGTTTGGCTGGAGGTGATTTTAGAAGCCTTCGAGTGAGGGGGAAGGGTAATGGAGGAGGGACGGGAGAGCAGGGAACAGCATGTCTATTTTTGTTGGGGCGGGGTGACAATCAGTTAAGGACTATTAAGCTTAATGGCCTTGATGTTATAGCATTGCATCTCTTTTTACCATTTCTTAATCACTACAGAGTAATAACATCTTTAAAATTTATTGGGGCAATTAGAAGAAAGCACAGTTCCTTTGACCCCAGCTGTTTCAAAGACTTCTATGGTTTTCTCTTCTTTTTCTCTCTCTCTTTTCTTTTTTTTTTTAAGGAGGAATAATCACTGGATTGAACTTCTCAACCAGTTTCTACCTTGAGATTTATGTCAAGTTCCAAGTTGCTGATCAGATGATAATTAAACTCAAAAAGAGAAGGAATGTATTAATGAATAACATAGCTACCTTTATGAATTTAAAGCTGTGCGATGAAGATCTCACTTGGGTAAAGAAAAAAGTCCCTCCAGTTCTTTGCCTGAAATTTGAGGCAAATAGTTTTTTAAGAGGTTGGAAGAAAAGGATGGAAATTTAGTTAACACTTCCCTTTGTTTACATTCCTGGTGGCACTTGAAGTCAAGTGATACTGAAACACAGTAACAAAGTTTGCTTCTTGTCTTTTATCAGTCTAAGTGTGCCGTCCCATGTCCATTCATTATCTCCTTTCCTCCTTCCAGTTCAGCTTTTCCCCTTTTCAGTGCACTCTCTTCAATTTTGTTAGAAATCTGTGTATTTTGTGTCTCTGAATTCCTCCCTCATTTTCTTTTTTTCCCCACCTCATGTCCCATGTAAAGATAATTGCCATTGTTCATTTTGTCTGTGTTCCCCACACTAAAATATAGTTTGCTTCTCCACTCTGATGCCAGTGGAGAAACAGCTGAATCAGGTTTTTGATCATTTTTGTTATTTGATTGTTTATAGCTTCCATGTCAGGGAGAGGAAGAATTACACATTTTAAAAGAAAAAATGAAACTCATAGATGAGAACCTTAAATACCTAAATGACACATCTAAGTTATGAGTGTAGTCAACACTGCTTCTCTAAGTAGCGATCAGAAAAAGATAATTATCTCCTGAGTACTACTCAGCCCAGCTAAGTATTAATCCAAGTTGTCAACTACTATCTCTTTCCACCATCTATATAAAAATGCCTGCAGAAAAAAAAAAGAAGAGACAGTATTTGAACTCAGCCCAAAGACAAAGACCTGGACATATGCCAAATTGCTGTAGTAAAAATTGTGTCAAGATGCAGTTTTTGCTCAAAGTGAAACATCCTGGATAATCTTTATGGCTTTTTCAGAACAGACAAATGAACTTTGGGTTCCCACTTTCCACTTAAGCTTCCTAGCAGGTGGCAAGGCCCCTGCTAGACCCCCTCTTTTGGGACATGCTCCATTTTGAGCAGTAAATTTTAATTAGGTCAGAGTGAGACAGACTGCACAACCCCATTGATCACACTTGGAGACCCTGTATGTTCATTTATTCACAGGGAGCCCCCCATGAGTGTTTGCATCAGAAGAGGTGTCCTTACCAATGTCATCATTCAACCTATTTGATGATAGAGTGATCTTGCTTTTCCCTAC